>NC_134472.1:32228021-32310834 GCF_964194025.1 Convolutriloba macropyga
ACCTAATTATGTACACAATTTGGTCATGAAACCAGTTTTCACCTAAGTATGTACACAATTTGGTCATAATCACTTATGTCCATAAATGCATACATAAATTGGGGAAAACAACAGAAAAACAACTAACCTGTTAGTAGATGTATAAAATCATTAAAATAAATATTGAAAACATTTAGACTTTAAATCGTAATAAGCATCTGCTATGGTACAAGCTTTATCTACTAGTGAGTTTAGTGCTTATAGTAGTAATAAATATACATCTCCAATTCTCACTAAAATATATATTTATACTATTGAATTGAAATATAATGAAGAAATAATAAAACAGACAAAGAAATATCCATTTTTTCCTGAAAAGACAAAAGCAGATACTGGTCAGTCACAGAAAGAAGGGATAAAATTGGTTATGTCTTCTGTAATTTATTGAATAGTGTTTTCTATGGAAAAACAATAAAAAAATGTATATAATAGACAAGATGTAGAGTTAGTTAATGATATAGATCGATATATTAAATTAGTAGAAAATATTCATTTTTTATATGCCGTTGAGTGTGATGATGATCTACCATGGTGACCCTGTCGATCTGGTTGCAGTACATAAGGTGAGAGTTAATGTTAAGTTTGATACGTTTATTTATATTGATTTTGTTATGTCAGAGAAAGCTAAACTCTTTATCTAAAAAGATGTGTACGATTAATATGAGAAAGAATTCGATTGTAGTTATCATTATACAGATACTGATAGCCTTTTTTTCAAATATTATGGTTCCTAATGGTGGTAGTATTAATGAGGAGATGAATAAGATAAAAGTTATATTGAGTAATAAAGAACTAGGTAAGATGAAAAGTGAAAAACCTAATGATACAATTTTAGGAGCCCGTTTCCTTAAAGATAAAGCATATTGTTATACAACAGTTAAAGGTGAAGAAGAGAAAAAACAAAGAGAGAAACTAAAGCTACAATTAAAAATCATATAACTGTAGAAGATTATAAACATGTTATAAATAGAATTGTAAACATGAAACTAATTATACAATTGATAGTAAGAAACATCATGTAGAAACAAAAGAACAATATAGAATAGCCATACACCCATTCGATGACAAAAGTATTAGAGATTGAAATAGTTCATTTAGATTTTATGGTAATTATTTTAATAAAAAAATAGTAATAGAGATTAAAATAACAGTTTTTGTAAGAAAATCAGTAACAATTAAAACTTTAAAAAACATGGATAATTGGTAAAATTTACAAAATTTTATAATTTTTATGATAACCCTTTGTCCATTTTATAGTAATAGAGATTGAAGTAGCATTTTTTTTCGTCTTTTTATAAGAAAGTTAGGAGAGTTAGTATTTTTCATAAAAACACGAAAAATTACAAAAAATCTATGTAATTTTACAATTTTTATTACTACTTTTTTACGCTATGGTCGGGGGCCAGTCATATACACATTACTGTATTCACGATTAAAATGAATGAGTGTAATCAGATTGTAATAAGTAGCGCATCGTGAGAGTTCCAAGCAAGCCCATGAGTAGTTAAAGAAAGTGACTAGAACCTCAACGGGGGGGACGGACAATTTATGCAACGCACATCTACAACGGGTTGGGACATTTTGAGGTGGCCATCTACAACGGGGTGGGACAATTTGATTTCAAATTGTCCCACCCCGTTGTAGATTGCCACGCTGCAGTAATTGTCCGTCCCCCCGCGTTGAGGTTCTAGTCACTCCCCCCCCCCCCCGTTGTACCCCTGGTCAGCCCTCGATTTTTTTTTCAAAATTTTCTTCTCTTTAAATATTCGGCTGATTTTAACTTTGTTCAATTTGTTTACAAGCTTGACCCAGTTTTTGTTATCACTAATTGTTTGCTGCGAGGTCTGTTTGTTTGTTTAGAACAGTGATATATATTAAGCACTGCTATTGCTAGCATTGCGATTACATGTTTATTGTATGATAAAAGTATTCAGATGCAGTTTTTCATATTTGAAAATTTACCGCTAATTGGCGTCGACACTTGCAAAATGTTTTTAGAAAAATGGGGTTGAAAAAAATTTTTGCGTTTTTCCGGCTTTAATCAATGTGAAATTGTGTGAAACATGTTTTTTGAGTAAAAAAAATAGTCGGAAAAATTTTTTTCAAAAAATGAAATTTTTACCCTATAGGGGGGTCAGAACTTGTAAAAATTTTTGAAAAATGGGGTTGAAAAAATTTTTTGCGTTTTTCCGGCTTTAATCAATGTGAAATTGTGTGAAATATGTTTTTTGAGTAAAAAAAGTTGTCGGAAAAAATTTTTTCAAATAATGAAATTTTTACCCTATAGGGGGCGCAGAACTTGTAAAAATTTTTGAAACATGGGGTTGAAAAAATTTTTGCGTTTTTCCGGCTTTAATCAATGTGAAATTGTGTGAAATATATTTTTTGAGTAAAAGAAAATTGTCGGCAAAAATTTTTTTCAAAAATTGAAAATTTTATCCTATAGGGGGCTCAGAACTTGTAAAAACTTTTGAAAAATGGGATTGAAAATTTTTTTTGCGTTTTTTCGGGTTAAATCAATGTGAAATTTAAGATTTCCGTATTGAAAATAGCGGAGTTCAAAAGATTTCCGTGATGAAAATTGAGGAATTCTTAAGATTTCCGTGTTGAAAACACGAAATTCTTAATTTTAAGATTTTGTGTTGAAAATCGCATACATACATTCATACATACATAAATAAATACATACATACATACATACATACATACATACATACATACATACATACATACATACATACATACATACATACATACATACATACATACATACATACCTACATACATACATACATACATACATACATACATACATACATACATACATACATACATACATACATACATACATACATACATACATACATACATACATACATACAAACATACATACATACATACATACATACATACATACATACATGCATACATACATACATACATACATACATACATACATACATACATACATACATACATATATACATACATACATACATACATACATACATACATATATACATACATATATACATACATACATACATACATACATACATACAATCATACATCCATACATACATACATATACATACATACACAATGATAAAACAAAACCAGAGTTGTACAAGAGAAACCAGTTTTCACCTAAGCATGTACACAATTCGGTCATAATCATTTATGTCCATAAATACATAAATTGGTGAAAACAACAGTAAAACAACTAACCTGTTAGTAGATGTATAAAATCATTAATGATATATTAATTGGAGAGTCATCGGATCATGTCCAAACATGTTCAAGGTCACAACACTTTCCAAAATAAATTGACCAATAGTAGTGCTTGATTTATGATTCAGGTTGACAACCAATCAGAATTGAAAGATTTATAAACAAAAACTCTAAACGCTCACGTTCAGTAAACAGTAAATAATGAACACAATAGGAACAAAAGACATCAAGCTCAATCATGAGAAAGTTTTATCACTGAGAGGTGACATAAATTATACACACATATCTTATCGACAATTATATTTCGTAGCTGCTTGTTTTTTGTTTGATCCAGAACTTGACGGAGAACTAGCACTTAAATTTAGACCCTATGGTGGTTTCATTGGAATTGATAACTCTAGACTAGATCCTTTATTGAAACGGAGCAAAGTGCTACGACTTCATGCTGCATTGCATGACGCCGCTGGATTTATAAAAGATTGCCGAAACAAAGGCGCTGGATAAGTTTACGCTTTCCGTTACTCACCAGTAAACAATTGTCTTTTTGCACACCTGACAGGAATATTATTCATTCTATCAGTGAAAATTTTTCATTCGCAATTGTTTCGTGAGATGGAATGCTAGAAAATTTTGGCAGCAAAACCACAAATATATTTGTCCTCGATCTCGAAGGTTTCAAACTCAAGTCACTTGGATTCATTATAAAAGAACTCAGTTTGCGTTCGATTTACAACGATACAATATTTTTCAAACCGCCGCTTAAATTCGCTGATTTACCCGCACACGATAGAAAAACTGTTATTTGGCTGACCAATAACCTACACGGTCTTGATTGGGACGAAGGTGATATACCTTACTGTGATTTGAAAACAATCTGTCTGAGTTTCAGTTTCTGATTCACACGGAAAAACTTTTTTGCCAAAGGCATTGAAAAGTGTGAGCTCCTCAGTAAGCTTTTACAAAAAACTGTTTATAATCTGGAGGATCTAAATTGTCCCCGAATCTCGGAGATAATATCAGAAGAACAAGTTTCCTCCTGTTATCTTCATTCAAACTTTCGTTTAACAAACGATCAATTATCAAATCACTGCGCGGAACGTAAAGCAAGAATATTCTCACAGTGGACACAAAGTGATGTACAGAGAAGACACGGCAACTTTAACAACTTATCTGTCAGACAACTTGAAGATATTCACTTGCTTGACTCCATTTGACAATCAGCCGGTTGTAATATTCAACAGAGTTCAGGATCCGTCTCCACCAATACAGAATAATTTTTCAAGTGATCAACAGAACCGAGCGAACTATCTCAACAATAAACCAAACACAGCACAACAACCGCGTTACAACTCGCTTTATAGCGCAGCAGCAAAACGTTATTTTGCATCCATTACTCTTTCTCCCGACGAACTAGACAGCTTTAGGGCGTTCCTGCCCGTGACAGATAATTTCTATCAATTCCAACTGTACGTAAAAAATAAACAGAGAGCTCGAGAACATCGGAATCAGTTCAATTATGGCTATGAACAAAACAAACCAGAAGCCTATGCAGTCCCCCAAAGAGCAGCGAATACCACGTTGGAGGCAATGGGCGGACAAAAAAGTTCCTCAATTTAGATTGAAAAAAACACCACCAGAACGTGAGCTATCACTTAATGAGATGCCGAATGAGTTGCGATTATATGTCTTGGAGCACCCCGAAGTTGAAAAAGTCTTCAGTCAACCATCGTTCGAGGAAAATGACTCATCAACCGTTTGTTATAAACTAGAGATAAAAAGTCATATTAAAGGTTTCAATTTGTTTGAGTTCTGGTACATGAAACAATTGCCCAGAGAATAATTCAAAAATTTAACATTTTGTATCATTCTTGTTTCAATTCACTTTTCAATTAATTATTTTTCTCCAATGAATCAAAGAGACGAGGCTGACGCCGGTATCAGTAATTTCGTCTTTGATGTAAACAACAAGGAGAGGCCCCCATGGCGTTGTTGTTCAAATTCAACAATGCCAAGTTCCGAAGTAATTTTTTTTGTTCAAGTTAGTATCATTGTGTTAATGATCATTCTTTGCTTTTCTATGCTCTTTCTATTATCAGAAAGCTGTGAAGAGAAATCAATCTGGATTGCTCTCTTATTGAGTTTAGTTGGTTACATTTTATCTAATCTCAAACTATGAACAAAATTATTCTTACACACGACAGGGTATTCATGTCAATTGTAGGACCAAGTGGTTGTGGTAAAACAGAACTCTTGTTTCGAATGCTAAAAGGTTCGACCTTTTATCCACGTTTTGAGAAAATTTATTATTTTTACAAAGAGTTCCAACCACTTTTCAAAGATATGCAACAAGTTATACCAGGGATTGAGTTTCTAAAATACTCAGGCTTTGATATAACAAAAAATCTATCGCATTGTCTGCTTATCTATGATGATTCATGTGAAGAAATCTTCAACGATAAAGAATTTGTAAAAATAGCTACCTCAGGACGTCATCGCAAATTGCATGTTATATACGTCAAGCATAATTTGTTCCATCAAAGCAAATGGTCCAGAACCATTGATCTGAATACAACACACATAATATTATTCAAGTCGCTTTGTGACATTCCACAAATTGAATATCTTGGAAAACAGTTGAATTGTCTCCAACTAATAAAAGAAGCATACAAACTAGCAACTGCGGAGCCCTTTGGACATTTTATTATTGATCTCGATCCCAAAACCAGTCAGGGTTTACGATTTGCGTCACATATTATTGGACCGAATCCTTCAATTTTTTACATTCCTTCGGAGAAAGCCGTTGTTACACCAATTACGAATGAAAAAGGAACATTTGCTTATGCTCAAGCAATGGGCAAATAGCACAAACAAGAACTCCAACATTGAATCCGTGTTACTTAAAGACGACGACTTCATTTGGTTTTTGAGTGACTGTGTGATGAACGTACTCTCTGGAGTTGTTCCATTCAATAAAAAAGAACTAAAAGAATTTGAAAAAACTCTGCGTCAACTTTCAAACAGGAAAGTAGGGAAAACTGAACGGTTAAAAATAATTCAATCTCCCTCGGGCAACAATCTCATTCAACTCATAGCATTACCCTGCATTGTATATATTGAACAAAATGCATACTGAAGATTTTGTGTTAATACCTAAACAGATGTATACAAGAGAACAACCTCAAGTCTCTCAATTACTCAGCAACAAAAATATTCACAATCCAGCCAAGCAGATACCGCTTCTCCAGAGAATTAAGTCACCATCAGCTCCTTCTGCCTCGCAACAGGATACAGAACAACAAACTGACGCTTCAGTGAATGATAGAAGTACAATAAACGAGTCTATGGCGAAATCATTTACGACAGACAACACATCGACTATCAAAAAAGGAGTGCTGAATGATATTAGAATCTTCAAGGGGATAAAGTTTGAAAGAGCGAATACAATACTGGACATAATAGAGGAATCAGATTTTGTGTCCTTGGACTCATCAAAGAGATTGCTTATTAATGGTACAAATACAGAAGTTCTTCCTGCTACATTTCTTTACAATTTACAGCAAACCACTTGCAAACTATCTTTCGAACAATTCAGTGTATTAACGCATCTCGATATTGGGTCGCATTTGACTTGTAACACATACGCCAAAAAGTTTCTAAATTTATCATCTGAAGAGAGACTGCAATTTTTGGAATGTGAGTCAGACAAAGAAGTTGCTTCAAAATCCCAGCGAAAGAAAACAAAAGCTTCTGACAGAGACCAGAGAAACTTTGAAGAGGCAGAAAAAGAAATCAAACCAACCAGCCCCAGGGAGAATTTCTTCCTATCAACTTAAACAGTTAGACAAATTGTACACTAAAGGCAGTGCTGCATTTGGTAGCATTGCTAACTTGAAGGAGGCTAGCGGTTTCAACAGAGGCAAAATTGTTCGCTATCTTCAGTCGAAAGCCCCGTACACAAAATACGGACAATTCAGGAAAAATTTTCCCCGACTGAAAGCTGTTGCATATAGAATAAATGAAATCTGGTCTGTCGATGTTGCGTATATGGATAAAGTTGCCCAACACAACAACGGTGTAAAATATTTGTTAGTGGCTGTGGATGTTTTATCACGTTACTTACGAGTTCAACCAATGAAAGCTTTATATGCAAAAGATGCTGTTGAAGCGTTCAAAAAATGATCAAGAACAAACGACCAGAAAAAGTATGGACAGACAAAGGATCAGAGTTCAAAGGAGATTTAAAGAAATTTTGTGAAAAGAAAGGAATTCATTTATATACAACAGAAAGCAAAACCAAGTCGGCATTTGCAGAGAGGAACATTCGATCGCTTAAAAACATCATTTACAAATATTTGGAAGAAAAGTGGACTTGGACATATATTGAAGATTTACCCCAATTTGTAAATACTATAAACAGTCGTGTTAACCGGGTGACACATTTAGCACCTAATAAAGTTTTCAAAAAACATGAACCAATTTTAATATCATTAGCATTCAACACAACAAAGTACAAACCAAAATACGAAAAAGGAGACCTTGTTAGGATTGCAAAGCACGACGAAAAATTCAGAAAAGGTTATAAACAAAATTATACAGACGAAGTTTTTACGATATTCAAAATTGCTACCGTGTGTCCACCAACGTACAATCTTATAGATGCAAACAACGTTATAATTGAAGGTAAATTTTATGAACCGGAAGTAGTCCAAGTAAACGTGTTAGTTACTGCAGACGAATAAAATGAATCCCGCCAAAGAATTCACAATCGACCTAAGATCCAACGCATCAATGGAAGTCTTTGGTGAAAATACAATGGCAAAATTCCGTAACCAGTTATCTCAGCCACTTATTTTGGATGGAGAATGGCAAGTAGCTTTATCTTCAATATCCTTCCCATCAAACATCAACAACGTCAATTCAAACGGGTTAGTCGTTTATAAAAACTCGGGAGTGGAACTCGACGCCTCAAATAATCGCAGTGGACACCTCAGAAAAAATCGCAAAGTCTTTTTCAGTAGCTTGGATCAACTAATGGATGAACTCAGGCGAATTGCTGTTTAAAAAATTTGATTTTACTTTTGACAAAATTACTCATAAACTGGTTTTACAATTCGGAGCGAATGAGGGTTTTTCATTTGAAAACGAAGAAGTTTCAAGTATTCTCGGCTTCAAGGGTATAAAAGACAACTCGCATGATGGATACATTCATATTGGATACAAATCACACAAAACTCTCAATAGACACCAAAGTGATTTTCCAGGTGATATAACCTGTGGCTCAAAATTAATATTTGTCAACATAGACGTTATAGATATCAAATTTTTGGAGACGTGAGAGCTCCTGTAATTAAAATCATTGAGACCGAAAGGCGTTTAAGAAACGGCAGCATAAACACTGTTGCACCCATTCATCACAAGACATTCACAATTCTGGATTACAAGCCCATACTTTCTAACAATATTCAGAACAATAAAGTGGAGTTGAGGAACGAAGCCGGAAAACTTATTCCATTTAGTGGTACAGGAAAAGTGACAGTAGGCTTAAAGTTTCAAAAAATCAAGTGAAATGGAAGCTTACTACAGCAACCAAGCATCACAGTCAATGCCACATTTCTCCGGTCATTATCGTCAAAGAGGAAGTGGCTTTGGAGCCCTCGCAGCAGGTATTGGAAGAGTTGCTTTACCATTGGCAAGAAGAATTATATGGCCCGCTGCCAAAAGAATTGGCCGAGAGCTTTTAGTGCAGGGTGCACCTGAGTTGGTTGAAGTAGCAACGAAACGAAAGTCGGCAAAGCAGGCGTTGAAAAGCACGGTTGCAAAAACAGCCCGAAAACAATTTGGTGGTTCTCTCCATTCACGCATATCACGAGGCCGGCAAGTTATTAAACGTCGAAGACAACAATATGCTAAACCTCGAACCTACAAAAAACGTTCCACTAAAAAAATCATTTCTCGAAAACCACAGCCAAGAAGAAGTCGACTGGATTTTTTCTCTCGAGTCAAAAATGCGAACTAATATTGTAATACCTTCCGAAGCCACTCACAGTTCCTTGGATTTATTTGAAAAACCACCTTTGCTAGTCACCTTTGATCAATCATTTGAGCAAAAAACTGGACCACTTTATTCTCCCTCTGGATCATCGCTCGAATTTGAAGTTGTAGGCGATCGCAACACTTTCATAGATTTGCAGAAAATTTATTTGGAAGTAAAATGTCGAATACAAAATGCTGATGGAACTGATTTGCGATACACCGCCGGCGATGCAACCGCAACCGATGCTGCATATTTTGTCAACAATGTTCTTCATTCACTGTTCGCCGACTGTACTGTTTCTGCAAATGGAATAAAAATTTCCTCAGCTAATGGACACTATGCTCAAAAAAAATTTATTGAAACAGAGTTTTCACATGGATCCGATGCAAAGGAAACTTGGTTAAAGTGTCAAGGTTACGAGTATGAGCCGAACCCCGCTGGTATAGCTGCAGCTTCAAGGGATGCAAGGCAGGTAGTTGTGAGAGAATCGGAACAAATTACTTTATATGGAAAGCTCGCTGTTGATTTCTTTTCCTGTGAAAGTCATTTAGTAAGTGGTGTTACCTTAAGACTTTCTTTCCGAAGATTGCAAGATGATTTTGTTACCATTAGTGAGACAGCGGCAAAAAATTACAAAGTTAAAATCGATGAAGCAAACTTATTTGCTAGAAAGATGACAGTGTCAGACAACGTTGTTGGAGCCATTGATAAAACACTCCTAAAAACTCCGGCAATGTATCGCTACAATGAAGTAATAACAAAAACATTCCTCGCAACAGCAGGTCAACGCAGTTGGAAACATGAAGATATTTTCACAAAAGAACCAATAAGGCGGCTGATTCTTGCATTGTGCAGGAGCAATGCATTCATTGGAACTAACAATATCAATCCCTACCACTATCAAAAGTTTGATTTGAGTTAAATTACGGTCTATCGAAACGGGTTCGCAACAGCTGGCACTCCAATTTTAACAAATGATAACAAGCCCCTGTATTACAATTCAATGAGTGCCCTAGCTTATGTTGAAAACGGTCATAGAATACCCCTAAGTGATTTTGCGCATCACTTTATAATGGTCTTTGACTTAACTAGCACGCAAGAGGCGACGCACGATTTTATTTATCCCGAACTAACAAACTCATCATTATCAGTTGAACTGAAATTTGATACTGGTTTACCAAACAACATTGAAATTTTTTTCCTGGGAGAAAAATCGTCTACTGTGTAAAGTGTCATTGACTCTGCAAGAAACGTATCCAAAAATGTTCTACCTATGAATGCTTACTAATGGATGAAGACCAAATTTATATTCATGTTCAAAAGTGCAAACATCTCAAATTTAAATTTCGAGGTGTTTATGCGGCTGACAATTATCCCTTAAATTTACCAGTTAACAGTTTTATAATTGTGAATGCATCGCGAGCTGATTCTATTGGTTCACATTGGGTGATGCTTTCGAAACGCTACGCACACCCCGTACCATACTTTGCAGATCCGTTAGCACTTCCTCTGACTGCCTATAGAGACAATTTCTCCCGCTTACAGCAATGTACTGATTTACATATGACGATGGATATTATGGAGCACAGAAGAGATATTCAGTCTCCCCTGCAATCAGCAGACTCGCAACTGTGTGGTTTATTTTGCATCTATATTGCTCATTATTTCTATAGCAGTAAGTTTCCATTTGTACCTGATGTAAATGAATTGCAATTGTTGGCATTTTTAAAACATATGGAGTGAAAATGAGTTAATTGTTCTATCACAGCACTATTTCAGACAGTAGATTTTTTACAGAACTGAAAGTTTATTAAATAGTCTAAAGTCACGTACAAAACTTCCCTGCCCACTTAAAATTATATCCATAATCTGATAGAGAGAAGAAGAATGTTCACCAAGCATTAGTTGACAAAAACGTTTTACAGTCACATCAGGGATAGTAGAAGCACGTATGGTAGTAGTAATGGTTGAGAGTCTTTTCACAGGGTTAGGCAGAGGAAGTTGTTTTTTAGTTTTATTAGTTTTTTTGGTTGAAACATGATTAAATTTTGACAAGTACTCCACAGCAACATGTAAGCGAGAAACAATAGCACCATGAGTAACAAAATTTTTCTCCGTAGGCAAAATAAGGATTTTAAACCAAGTCACAAGGCAAGGTATCGTCGCAGGAGCATACGAAGAAAACTCAATTTTATCTTCGGGACCTGTATCTTCAAAAATGAGATGCCAATGATTGGAACCAAACGAACAACCATCGATAACAGTCGAAGACGAATGATAACCGTATGCATAATTTTCTATTCCAGAATCTTGAGGTTTTGGTTCTGTGTCGCAAATAGTGTATTTGAATCGTTTTTGAAATTTTTTGAAGTATTCAGGACTGTTTTCGTACATAGCTTCAACCATAGTAAGAGACTAAACTGAGTGAGTAAATAGTGATATACCTCTATGAATTATTGGGTTTGAGTTGATAACATGGTGTAAACAAAAATTCAAGGTCGTTCGAAGACTAAAATTCTTTACATTGTTATTTTTATTGCTTGTAAACAAATTCTGTCTAGACATTAAGTAAACAAACCGAGACATTAAGTAAACAAACCGAATAATTTTTGTCTAGACTTTAAGAAAACAAATCAGGGTTGTTGAAGTTCTGTACATGAATAAATGCTGTCGCAATTTCCCGAAGTTTTGCAAACTTGGCTGTGATTGGTTGGCGACTCGAATTAAAATCTATTTTCAGTAACATAAAAAATATTTCAACTTTATTGCTCGCATGTATTCATGAATACACTTTGATTTTCTGCAGAACTTGAGAGACATTTGTTTATTCATATTCTAAGACTCAGTTGTCAAAACTTTTCGATAACAATAAAACATCTATTTGTTCATTCCATAGTTAAACGTACCCAATTATTACAAAATGCCTGCAAAAGATCGAAACCTACCCGTCAACTGTGAAAATTGAGGAAAATCTGTTGTAAAGGCTCATATTGCTCGCCACAGGAAGACATGTATGATGGGGATACTTTACTGTAAGAAAAGGAATTGTAATTTTGCGACAAAAATGCTGCAGAATTGTCATACCATATTGCGAAGGCTCACGGAGCAAAAGTTCGTAATACACTGAACAAGTGTGTTGTCTGTCAGAAACAGTTCCCAAGTTTCTACTCACTTCAACTGCATCACAAAAAGGCACATCAAGCAGCACAAAAATTGGGTCCTCAAGCACAAACCGTGTTCGTCAGATTATGGAGAAAGTTGACAACGATAGCGAGTCATTGAACGAAGAACTGGCAGCCTGTCAACATTTACTTGACGATATGCATGCTGAGCATGGTAGACAAGAAGTTTTCAACTTCAGTTTATCAGATTTGGACAAAGATCAATGAAAAAATCGATGAAGTTTTCACAAAATTGAAATGTGCTGCAAAAGTTAACCTAGCATTGGGGTTTTTTTTGCGAAATGTAGAGACAAACGATTACCGATATTATTATCCGCATGAAAATAACTTACTCCTGGATCAAGCTTCTCTTCTAAGCAATAGAAACGACTTATTAAACCTTCAGAACAAAATCGAGAAACTTGACTTGATTGAAACATGTACAAAAGAACGTCAAAACTCAAAATGGCGATTCACAGTAATCACAAATGTTACCGTTTTTGCAGCGCTTCTTACAAATATACCTATGGGTTGCACTGATACTCCTCTTCCAGAACCATTGTTAAGGAACCCTGAGGTTAATTGTGTCGTTTCAAACGGACACGATGAACCGTATAACGATAATTTGTGTTTCTTCCGTGCAATTGCAATTCATTTATTCGGATCAATAGATGTTGAACCAAATGCAACTAAAACATTTCACATTTTTGTTACTGCAAGTGGTTGCGACCCCGAACATTTTGCAGGTGTTTCCTTTGATCAAATTCCTATAATTGAAGAACTGATAAAACAAAATATTTTCGTCTATGATTTTGACATTGAAGATGCTGAAATTATTGGTGAACTTGTTCGACGAAGCGTTGAAAGATATGATAAAAACATCAAATGGCTTCGGTATAACAAACATATTTGTTATGTTAATGATATCAACAAATTCTTCAAGAAGTTTCGTTGTCCCAGCTGTGATGTCTTTTTCAATCATTCCGGAAACTTCAATCGTCACTTGAAAACTTGTAAAGAACGAGTGAAAAATGTCTATCCGCGAGGTGTTTTTTCTTTGCGAGAAACATTGTTTGAGAAGCTGGACAACTTCTCAATAGCTTATCCAGAAGATGATACTCTCTTCAAAAATTTCAGCCGTCTTCGACTTCGAAGCAATATGTGTTCATTCAGTGGATATCAATAACACAGCGACAAAATCATGGATTGGTACTCATGTGCCTGTATCGGTATCAATCTCTTCAAATTTGTTGGACCAACAAGTTTTCATTTGCGAAAACGATCCTAATGGTCTCATCATATCCTTTGTAGCTCAACTGGAAATACTAGCAGCAAAAAACAAGGTGGATGTGAGATCCAAGTTCTTGGAGGTGGAATCAGAGATCAAAACCAGGTTGAATGATGTTTCCTCCAGACTGCAAATTATTTCCGAAACTCAATCAATTATCAGTAGTGAAACAAAAGATAGAAATGCTTCTAAAAATTTCTTACGATACCAACAAAAGCAGCTACTTGATCTCCAGTGTCATTTCAATAATTATGTTGACACTCTACCAGTTTTTGGATTCAACAGTGGAAAGTATGATCTGAATTTAATCAAAGCTATCTCATTCCTCATCTCCTCAACGACAAAGCTGTTACACCTACGGTAATCAGGAAGGCAAATCAATTTATTTCTTTCAAATTTGGGGATGTTCAATTTCTCGATATAGTAAATTTTCTCGGTGGAGCAACAACTCTGGACTCTTTTCTGAAAGCATATCAATCCGAAGAGAAAAAAGGATATTTCCCATATGAATGGTTTGATTCGCCATCGAAACTTGACTGTAGCCATCTTCCACATTACGATTTCTTCTTCAGCAAACTGAAAAACCAAAATCCACTGGAAAAAGATTTCCCTCAGTTAAAAAATTGATTAAATCTGGAAAAGAGGAGTCGGGAGTTCTCCGGGAATTGGGACTGAAAGAAAAGCCTAGAACCGGAATAGAAAACTATGCTCTCCTAGAAGAGTTGTGGAAGGTGGAGAAAATGAAAACTTTTCGAGATTTCCTTCGTTGGTATAATAACAAAGATGTTGTACCAACTTTATAAGCAATGAAGAAAATGGTGAAATTTTATCACGATCAGAAAATTGATATGTTAAAGCTTGGTTGCACGCTACCCAGTTTAGCAAATATCTGTCTTCATAAATCGATGGATAGAAAGTTTTACCCTTTCATCGAAGCTGACAAAGACTTGCGTGAGAAAATAAGAAGTGAAATGACTGGTGGTCCATCAATAGTGTATACGAGGAAAGCTGTTGTAGACAAAACATTCATCCGGAGGTCAAATAATGTCTGTAAAGCAATACTTGGAATAGATGCTAGCCAATTGTACCCCTTCTCCATGTGCCAAGTGATGCCAACTGGACTCTACACTAGATGGGAGTTTGATAGCGATCTTCAAAAGTTCAAAGCTCTTCAAAACAAAATCAGGAAGTTTGAGAACGAGGTAATGTCTTTCTATCAATCAAACAGACCCGAATGTACTATTGAGAGCTTCTATACGACTGGAAAATGGAAAAAAAATTGATTCTTCTACTGTGGATGGCTTTTGTGGTCACTGCCAAACAATTTTTGAAGCCCTTGGATGCTACTACCATTTCTGTACCTGTAGAGAAACTCAACCAAGTCTTGATAAGGACGAATTTGAGAATGGTATCAAGAAGCGTGAGGCTGATAAGTTACGAAAGCTTTACCTAGAAAAGAAGGGATACAAAGTTATAGAGATGAGAGAATGTGAGTGGTGGGATCATGTTCAGAAGAACTCCATGTTGAAGAACCACGTTAGAAAAAATGTCCCCTACAAATTACCTTTGAGCAGTGAGACGCTGATGATGCAGTTACAGGAAGATAAATTATTCGGATATGTACAGTGTGATTTAGAAGTTCCTGAAGAGCTTCGTGAACGATTTGCAAACTTTCCTCCAATTTTCAAAAACTGTGATGTTGGAAGAGAGAATATAGGTAAACCCATGCTGGATTATGCTGAAAGAAACTCGTTATTGTTAAAACCACAACAAATGTTGGTTACGAGTTAAAAATTAAACAATGGAATAGTCATAACACCATTATTAAAGTTCTATTTGAAGCTGGTTCTCCGCTGTACCAAAATCCACAGATTCCTTGAGTATATCCCGCAAAAATGTTTCAACGGTTTTGTACAATCTGTTGTTGATGCAAGACGAGAAGGTGATGAAAATCCAGACTCTAGCGTTGTTGCTGAAACTATGAAATTACTTGGGAACAGCTCGTATGGTTATCAGATTATGGATCGAAGTCGACACACAGAAACTCTTTATCTTAACGATGAAAAAACGCATGAAGCTATTAATAATCGTCTTTTTAGAAGATTGAACAATGTTTCGACAGATATATATGAGGTTGAGCTTGCAAAAAGCACTGTTGAGCATCGTGAACCAATAATTGTTGGATTCTTTATCTTACAGTATGCAAAACTGAGAATGCTGGAGCTCTACTACAATTTCTTTGACAAGATGTGTGATATCCAGAAATTTGAGGAGCTTGAAATGGACACTGATTCTCTGTATCTGGCACTGGCTCATGAAAATCTCTATGAATGCATTAAACCAGAAATGAGGAGTATTTGGAATGAGATGAGAAGTAATGACTGCACAGATTTTTTACATGCTCAGAGTACAAGTAATTTTTTCCGAAGAACTTGTTGCGATAAACATATAAAACTTGACAAGCGTGAGCCTGGATTATTCAAAGAGGAATTCCGATGTACTGAAATGCTATGTTTATGTAGCAAAACGTACTGTTGCTATAATTCAGTAACGAACAAAACTAAGTTCAGCAGCAAAGGACTCAACAAGAGTGTTCTGGAAGAAAACAGTGATGGACCTTTACAGAAATACAGACGAGTCCTGGACGATGCAGTGAATATAGCCTCAACTAACAGAGGATTCAGAACTATAAATCACCAAATTCTAACCTATGAGCAAAGAAACAAAGGACTATCGTTTTTCTATCCAAAACGAATTGTGGATGCAGATGGGATTCAAACGACACCTTTGATGATCTAAATTTTCTGATTCTTTTTCATTCATTTTATACATTTAAATCAATTGTCCGCTTGTGAACATGTGATGTGATCGTAATAAAGTTTTTTCAAGTTGATGAGTCCACAGTTTAAAGTAATCATTCTTGATGGGAAACCCGAACCGGGTTTTTAAAGTTCAAGCTGAGCATGTAAAAATTTTCTGACTCATTTCGCAAGGTGTTGACCAGATCTGAGACAACCCTGGACGAAAAAATCAAGCAAGACTTACTCTTCTGAAATAAAGAAACACCTGGAAATTCTTAAAGTCCCTTTTGTTCTAGCACTTCTGACTGAATAACTTTCATCGTAGCCATCAATAAGAATTTTTTGTGTGTATCAATGTAGACATCCATATAAGGAGACCAATAAAATATTATTAGTTCAACAGAGGTCTATTTTGATCCATTTTTCTTCCAGTTAACCCAGAGTTGAGTTGATTGTTTTGTTTCGTTTTTATCAGTTGTTTGAGATAATCCTTTTTGACTGCTGTCTCTGAAATTAGCTATAGTTTGCTGTGACATCGTTCATAATAAATATGTGATTTAGGAACTATTAATTACAACAATCATGAGTTTGATCGATAGACATTTTATAGAAAACTCTTTATTTAGAATAAGCTTATTCTCAACACAGGTGCTAATCAGAATATTTGAAAGTGTATTAGCACTGTAGATTTTTCTGCCTTACACTTAGTCTTATTGACCACTGTTTGCTACCAAGTAACTTAAAACATTAGCATAAAAAGATGACTCATCTTGAAAGAAAAACATAAACCGACAAATGTCGGAAGAATTGCTCATGAACGACATGCGAGGCACTTTAATTGATGTTCTTTAGTCTAGACCAATTTTTTCTTTATGGGTGCAAAAAACTTTGACCCCACCGAGACTCGAACCACTGACCTCTCGCTCCATGGCCAAACTCACTACCGACTTGGCTACAAGTCATTTAATTTTGCCATGCTCCAACCGTTTTTATATTAGCAACTTTGGAGCACTAGCGATCACTCAAAAATGAAGAACGAAAGCGTGAAAAATTCAATTTAGCGGTCAAAGAATGTTCTAGAAGAAAAGCGCAAAAATGTCAAGTGAAAGACTTGCATAAAAAGACACACAAGTTTACAATAATTGCTATGAACTGCGTTCAAGAGCAATTAAAAATATAACAACGCTTCATTTTCCAATTTGCTATCTGTTAACCTTTTTTTTGTTATTTTGTGATGAAAAATTTAATGAGAAATCTTATACATAAGACCTATTACCAATCTTAATGCGATGTTGTCTTATTTCCAATCTTAATGCGTCTAAAATCTAAAGCCTATCTTTATAAATTACTGTCAAAAATCAAATCTTTATTCATGTAAAATCTATTAGCTATCATTATACGTTGTTCCCATAACTCTAATGTTAATACATGTAAAATCTATTACCTATCTTTATACATTACTGTGATAATTGAACGGTGACCAAAATGATTTGAGATCGCTATAGCCTATCTTAAAACATGTGGGTCACCCCCCCCCCCCCGGCAGCTCCGCTCATCTATATACTACTCCAATGTTGTCCTATTGTCAAAAAACACTATTTTTATTGTCTTGTTTACTTATTTGTAATCCACTAAAATTACTCTTAAAAACCGCATTCAGCGTTGTTGACAACCATGACAATGTCGATGCCTCCTGGGGGGATCGTTTGGTGCTCGGTTGGGGGGCGTCGACTTGCCTTCTTTCGGATTTTTCTACTGTTTGATGTTTCTACTGTTTGATTGTTCTTTGATGTTTCAAAACCTTAGTCCTCAAAATTACCCTAATTACATTGTTGTCACGTGCCCCTTTGGTTTCAAATTTCTTGTGTTAGGAATCAATGTTTGTTGGTTTACAAGGATTATGACAATTTTGCGGTAAAATAATTAGCGCCAATCAATAAGAAGATTATCGATGTCGATAACATTCTCGGGGCCTGCCTTACCTAACCTGGTTGGATTGGTTTCGGGAAAACATGTGCTAATCTCACAGCTGGGCGGGTTAGAAGACCTAGAGCGGTTTTTACTTCACAAGATCTAGCAGTTTGGTCGGGGCCGGTGAACGTCCTTGTCACGCGTCCTAGGGGCCAAATTCCTCTGGGAGTCCACTCTTCCAGTACCCAAACAAAATCGTTGACTTCAAGCTTTGATTCTGTGTTAGTCCACTTCCTTCGGGTGTTCAGGGTAGGCAAGTATTCTCGGACCAGCCTCTTCCATATTGCTTCCAATCGTTGTCTGATCTGCGTCCAACTTTTCGTCTTCAGTGAAGGGTTCTCATTGAACACACAGGCTGGTATGTTAGGGAAAGCTCGACCAATAAGGAAAGGTTAGTGGATCTTCGTCTTCGTTGTCGCTTCTGACGTGGGTCAAGGGGCGTGCATTAACTAAGCATTCTGCTTCTGCGACAATGGTTGTGAAGACGTCCCAAGTCAATTTGGCAGAACCCAAGTTCAGAAGAAGAGCTCGTTTTACTATCTGTACGAGCCTCTCCCACACGCCTCCAAAGTGAGGAGCAGATGGAGGGTTGAGGCGCCATTCAACTGACTGGTTCAACAAGTTGTTCTTGATAAAGTCGTGGTCCAACTGCAGATTTTGTCTTCTGGTTTGTTTTCTGGCTCCCAGGAAGTTGCTTCCGTTATCACTGAGTAAGAGCCGTGGTTGTCCCCGTCGAGCAATGAATCTGCGGATGGCTGTCAGACAAGCTGATGTTGTCAGATCTTCTGTCACTTCCAAGTGTACTGCTCGAGTCACTAAGCAGTTGAAAAGACAGATATAGGCCTTCTCTTCTTTGCCTCTTTGAATAACGGTGAAGGGCCCAATATAATCAAGTCCTACATTCGTGAAGGTTACGGGTGATTCGTTTTCTGGAAATCGGGCATCAGGCAGATCTGCCATAGGTGGCTGAAGACCTTGTCCTTTAAAACGTCAACATTCAAAGCACTTGTATGAAATGCTGCGTAAGGAGTCTCTTAGGCCAAAAACATAGTAACTTTGCTGTACAATGTTTTTGACATACTCTGTTCCAAAGTGCATGCAGATTTCATGGCACTTCTCCAGGAATAGTCGGGCGATTGATTCCTTTGCGTTAAGGACAATTGGATGCTTTGTGTTATATCCCAAAGTACTTCTCTTTGTTCTGCCACCAACTCTTAAAATATTATCCTTCAGAAAGGGTGAGAGCGGCAGAAGTTTGTCTTTGGATGGCAAATTCTTGTTTTTATTCAAGAGAGCGATTGAGGGACCGAATGAATTCTGCTGAGATACTTGAATAAGGTGGTTCCTGGCGTTTTCGACATCGTTGATGTTGAATGCTCTTTTGGATTTAGTTCGCAAGATTTCGATGAACCGAAACACTTGGGCTGTTGCTTTTAGCAACTTCGTCCATTTTGAGAAATTTTTTGCTGCAACCACTGGTTGAATTGTTTGTCGCGCCATTGTGGTGTTTGCCTTCTCGGTGTTGAGAAAAGTGCTCCAGCTTTCTTTCGGTTTGAACAAAAATGCTGGTGGGCTTAGCCAATGCTCTTTAATGTCAGCAGGAAGAATACCTCGAGAAACGTGAACGGCTGGATTGCTGGGTTGGTGTAGATGTTGACTGCGGCTTGGAAGTTCCACTGGCGGAACAATGAAGTCGGCTGGTTGAGGCTGCAGAGATGTCCGGTTGGCCGGATTGCACTGGCTGGCTGCTGGGTTGGTGTAGACGTTGACTGCGGCTTGGATGTTCCACTGGCGGAACGATGAAGTCGGCTGGTTGAGGCTGTAGAGATGTCCGGTTGGCCGGATTGCACTGGCTGGCTGCTGGGTTGGTTGGTGCAGATGTCGACTACGGCTTGGATGTTCCACTGGTGGAACAATGAAGTCGGCTGGTTGAGGCTGCAGAGATGTCCGGTTGGCCGGATTGCACTGGCTGGCTGCTGGGTTGGTGTAGATGTTGACTGCGGCTTGGATGTTCCACTGGCGGAACGATGAAGTCGGCTGGTTGAGGCTGTAGAGATGTCCGGTTGGCCGGATTGCACTGGCTGGCTGCTGGGTTGGTGTAGATGTCGACTGCGGCTTGGATGTTCCACTGGTGGAACAATGAAGTCGGCTGGTTGAGGCTGCAGAGATGTCCGGTTGGCCGGATTGCACTGACTGGCTGCTGGGTTGGTGTAGATGTTGACTGCGGCTTGGATGTTCCACTGGCGGAACGATGAAGTCGGCTGGTTGAGGCTGTAGAGATGTCTGGTTGGCCGGATTGCACTGGCTGGCTGCTGGGTTGGTGTAGATGTCGACTGCGGCTTGGATGTTCCACTGGCGGAACGATGAAGTCGGCTGGTTGAGGCTGTAGAGATGTCCGGTTGGCCGGATTGCACTGGCTGTCTGCTGGGTTAATGTAATCTTTGCAAAAGTTTCACCGGACCCGAATTTTATAATATAACAATTTGAACTGCTAATAATTTTAACAATCGCTTAGCTGAGAACCTGTTTTTTTTTCAAAAAAAGGAGAAATCCTGAGTTATAGTTACGCAAACCCTGTTGATAATTGGTGACTACGCCTCTTCAGGGAGGGGGGGTGTTATTTGCCCCGAGAATCAATAAATGGAGTGATATAAAAAATATATAAGTTCTCAAAGCTTATCTGATTTGTCATTTCTTCTCACAGAACACCTGCACGAGACACTTCCATAATGCAATTTCAACTTTTGTCCAATTCCAACATTCTACGTATTTCTTTTTCAATGTAGCTTCCTTTCCACCCTCTTTAGCATCTGTGTTGACCAACTTGTCCACAGAGGAGGTTGCATTGCTGTTCGGATTGGATCTGTTCGTTTGACGCGCCAAATGACAATGTCGATGCCTCCTGTGGGGATCGTTTGGTGCTCAGTTGGGGGGCGTGGACTTGCCTTCTTTCGGATTTTTCTACTCTGTTCTTTGATGTTTCAAAACCTTAGTCCTCAAAATTACCTTAATTACATTGTTGTCACGTGCCCCTTTGGTTTCAAATTTCTTGGGTTATGAATCAATGTTTGTTAGTTTACAAGGATTATGACAATTTTGCGGTAAAATAATTAGCGCCAATCAATAAGAAGATTATCGATGTCGATAACAAACCAAAAGTGGAGAAAAGTAGCGGTCAATTTGTCCAGTTTGATCGCAATTTTTCATAAGTTCGTAATTTTTGCATCCTAGTCAATTAACTCAGCACAGTCTGTGGACCAATAGTATTCAGTGTGCTGATAAATTTCATGAACTGCGAGTGACAATTGTGCCTTCACTACCAGTAATTTCAACCAATTAATGGTTTAACAGATATATTAATTTTTTACACAAGAAACTATAATCCCGCATCCGGATAAAAAAATGGAAAGTGCTAGTGTGTCACTCATTTTAACTTAGGATCCAATTTATCAGCAGATTCGATTTATCAGCTTTTGCTGACGGAACAAAATTTTAAAATTTGTTCCATCAACAGAAGGTAATGTTCAAGTTTAATTAGATCAATTGTTGTTAGCTATTCTAACCACGAATCCACAAGTGGAAATCTTCGTAGAAAATCGAGTGAAAAAACCATCCTTATCTACAGGTTCTAGTGACTGGCTATCACAAAGCAATCAAAACGGACTCTCTGGATTCAGACAACGCAATGTATATTGATTCAACACTAGTACAAGTATTAATAGTTATCATTATCATCTTTCTATGGCATCTGTAAAATGACAATAAAAACATCCATTTTTTTCATTTATTGTAAAGATAATTGAACCTAAGTAAATTCTATTGCCAAATAAATGGTGCATTTTATTCTAAATTTTCAGTGCCGAAGAATAATCAGTCCGTCAGTAATTATATAAAAAATTGTTCACTGACTGATAAGCTATCTCGATGAAAAATCATTTAATGCCCTAGTTTTCTGATGTTACTAGTACCAGTAATATAAGATGGTAGCAGCTATACTGAGCTTAATTTTGTAATTGCTCTGAAATTCAATGTTTGATACCATTCCAAAAAATTACTGCCAATTAAGTTTTTGCATTGAGACAAATATTGGAAGAAAGTGACTAGCTAAACTTCAGCTCTGTAAATGAATTTGAAAGAACGGAAAAGCCACTTGTTAGCCGTGATGATGTTTTCCAGGTCACTAACAGTACGCAGTGATTGGAGAATTTAAAAAAAACTGCAAAAATTGTCGGGCGCAACTCAGCTCGCAAGAGATTGCATACAAATTCAAACTTCTCAGTGCAACACACTCAAAAGACTTTGAATTCGCTGGCAAGATTGTTGCAAGTTTTTGAATTTAGTAACACGATTCTTGCAAGATAACGAATGAACAGATGCAAAAATGATCATAATAAAGGTCAATTTCAAATTTATAAATCTGACCACGAAAACTGTCGAAAATTAAACTCTTTCGATTGAAATTGATCGATTGAGTTTTTCCAGAATAACCCGGATCATAGTAAAGTTGTAAATCAGCGCTGAATCAGAATACTCTCAGTCTGTCAAAAAATCATAGTAAAAAAGGCTCTCTGACAACGTTCTGAACAGTACAAACACCAATTCTGGGTTTGCTCTGCGCAATCTCAAAAAACATACTGGGAATACTCTGAATAAACTTTTTTTCAGACTAAAAAAGGGAAAAGAAAAGGTCCGACAACAATAAATTAAGAAAGGGTGACCGTAAATATGCGTAAACGAAGCTTTTTTAAAACAATTTGTAAGATTTGGGAGTTTATCAATTTCAATTGCAAGTTTATTACCCGTTCAACAGCTTCAACGGTTTCATTTGCAAGCTTACCCGTTGAACAGCTTCAACGGTTTCACATGCGTTGATATAACTTGTTATAACTTGTTCTTCATAGTTATAAATTGCCCAATATGACAATTTCGGTGGCTCCAAAGATCATGGGAATCAAAACCAAGAATTCTCGGTCTATTTTCAGAAAAAAAATTATCTATGGAACTTATACTGAACATCATGAGTTGAAAGATACTCTTAGGATACCCTGGTACAGTACTGGGCCGACCATATATAATTGGAATACAATTTTTCAGTACTGGCATACTATGGGACGAGGGTCCGGGAATTATTTTTGGTTTAGCTACATCAATCGAAAAAGTTTTTTTTCGAATTTTTCTATTTAAAGCATTAGAACACTGAGTTATATTTTTGCCTAGATTCGTATCTTGCAAGAGTTTTCTGAGAATTGAATTCATTCATCTCTAGTCTCTAGGATATATATATATATATATATATATATATATATATATATATATATATATATATACATATATATATATATATATATATATATATATATATATATATATATGTGTGTGTGTGTATGTTTGTGTGTATATACATATATGTATGTAGAATATATAGGATATATGTGGAAATTTTTTAGAATTTTGGAGTCCTATGGCCTTTTAAACATTCCAAAGAAAATTTTATGATATCACACAGTTTTATGATAATCGGTTGAAATTTTTGTCTCCTAATTTCTGACAGAATCAGTTGTGCCTAGATGTCGTGTGCAATCAAAATTTATAATATAATCAACTAACATCAAAGGAATTGCTCTCGAACTACTGTTGTGGGCGTAGTGTTAGCGTAGCATTGTTTTTTTGTTATAAACTGATTTCAGCTGCCTAAATTTGAGATTGAGAGATAAATTTACCTTACGCAAGACAGAAAATGGTCCGGAGATAAAACACACTCAAAAACTAAAAAAGTTAAGAAGATCTATCAAAAAGCCAAAAAGACTACTTTCGACTTTCGAGTGTAAATAACAGAAAGTTTTCTGATTACGTTGGTCGTATCGATCAAAACAATTCCATGGCCAATTTTTGTTCAGGTCTGGTGTCTTATATAATGTACACCGGTAAAAAAAAACTGCAAAACCACCTGTTCAATCTTCTTCTTCTTTTCCGTAAAATGTGCCATGTGTAATTGATGTTTCCAAAAGTTTATAACGCCGATTTTGAAAATTTATGGTGATTCCAGAATTTTGTAAGCCGTATAAATATCGGAGGAAAAAGCCATTAACAAATGTTCCAAATGGTTCTGCTTTTTTCGACGATCTCGTTTTCATCAAGTGTTGATGATAGTTTTTAGAGCGATATAAAAATTGAAAGCTTATCCGTTAATTTGTACTGTACTGAGGAACAAAAACGGCAAATTTGTTAAATGTTCAATTTTTCGACTTCTGGAAACTTTTGACGAGCAAATGTATTTCCAGCCTGCTCGTTTCATTGAATAAGCATTCAACTGCTTAGTGTAGCCAAATTTTTAGTGTAGGATCGTATCTGTGCATTGAGGAAATCAAAGAGTTAAGAAAAAATTATCTTCCGAGTCCTAAAATTTTTAATGAATTTAGACTGAAAACATCCAATTTTTAACACCTAATGACAGCAAAAAAATTGTCCAGAAAAACTCGGAAGTCGCAGAAAATTTTCTCTTTGGAAGTCGCTACACTAATTTTCTCAAACTTTGGGTAATTAATAGTGTTTCTTGCCTACATCTTTTCTTATATAAAATCAAGAACCGCAGCAGAATCCCTCGAGATTGACGCACTTTGAAGAATCTTTCCTGGCACTTGAGTGTTGGATATTTGGTCAGCAACAGAGCTAATTTTTATTCTTTTTGATGGTTTGCAGATTGAGACGTCCAATTTTGACTGATTTGTTTTTGCTGATATCGGCAAATTTCCGTCTCATTTTTATATGATATAATAAGTTTAGTGATTCCAGTCAACTCAATTTACTAAGTGTAGTAATTCCAGTCAATTGCAGTTTTTCAACTCTCGGTTGTCATCAGTTGAAAAACTGCAAATTAGTGATGAAAATTGTAGTTGTTCTTTCTGCTTGGGAATCAACTTTCAAGTGGTGCCCCAGCTTTGGATATGAGTTGGTAGACCAACTTGTAATACCTGTATTTAAGCTTTCCAATTAAACTGAAATACGAGAAAAACTTGCATTGAGACCCAACGTAAACTAAATTTAGGTCCGAGGAAGACATCTTCTCCATTGCAGTTGATTTTATTCGTCAGCGTAATTTGTTCCCACCTGTTAGAATTCGTTTAATCATTTGTTCACCCTAAAAAACGCTTGAAACACCTAGTAAAAAGTTTAATAATTTACAGGTTTCTCAGATACCATAAATGAAATCAAATCATTGCAGAGCTACCCATACTTTCAAGGTAAAAACTTTCTCCAGATGTTGCTTCATGGGTTAAGAAAATTAAAAATACAAATCAGCTCCTTTTTTGAGAATCAAGCATTATCAATGTGTTCAATTTATTCAAATAATCAAATAAACGTAATCAGTTCAGATTTAAAATTGTAGTTTTAAATTTTAGAAATATCGATAATCAAAGTTATTTTTTTCTTCAATTCGATTGAATTTATTGGTGATTTGTTAAATAAGAATAATTTCCAAGTTCGGCGTCATCTGTGTATAGATTGTTTCCATAGGCCAAATAGACCGCACGTTCGAAATGTAGCCATCTGGGAGTTTGTTATCTTTTTCTGTTGGTTGTTTTTTTACTGGAATGACTTATAGTCAAATAATCGTGATGATATCTGCCGCCATCTCTGTCTCTTTTTTTCTTTTGTATCTGCTCATCGTCCTATTCAAGCACATAAGATCTTCAGATAAACCTGATTTAAGGAATTTTCATTCGGAAGAAGAATCAAAAAGCAAAACATAGCCGGCAGATTGCCGAAAAATAGCCGGCGTTGACGCACTTGATGCACATCGGGATTGAAACAGAAAATGAAAAAAAAGATAAATGGACCGAATATAGTTGTTTTGTTTCAGTGTCAAAAGTGTCTAATTTTGCGTAAAATTTCAGTTTGATGCTAAATCTATACTTAATTCAACTTCTAAACTGACGATTAATAAGCTCAATACCAATGTCAGCTAGCAAACACCTAATTCTCAATGACTTAATGACCGGACTTTATCGGTATATCCTGTCTCTTGATTTTGATCTTTCGACTTTGACAGTATTCGCCATATTGCGTAATCAAATGCATGAAAAAATTAAAATCGATTCGGTTCAAACAGTGAGTGAAGTAAGCCAGAAGTCAGTCGTGAAAATTGTGACTTATGTAATACAAAAAAACGTGATCAAAAACTAGAGTGAAATAAAAAAAACATAGCCGGAAGAATTCTCGGAAACGACTCGAAGAAAAAACTAACGCCCCTAACTAACATAAATTTTATCCTTGTGAATGGCCACAATAACTAATATAATTTTTATCCTACTTATTAACACTAATCACTTTAAAACAAGAACATGAAAACAAACAATGAAGAAGTATCTGGCCAGAAAAGACGATAAAGCATATGATAAAAATTTCTCATTGAATTGCAAGTTTGAAAAGAATACAAAATTAATTCGTTGAACCACTGCAAATTGAGAGAAAAACACAAAAAGTAGAGAAAACTGAGGAGAGAGAAAATGATGAACAAAACAAAAAATATTCCCGGTAAAACATCAACAAAATTTAACCACAAATCATGAATCAACTGCCATCATGCTCACTCCAAATCTTTATTTTCAAAAAATATAAAACTAATTCTGGTCAAGCATCCACCAATCCAAAACAATGCCGATTTATTAAAGTAAAAACGACTTGAAAGAAAATCTTTAAAAAAATTATGCATTTTATATTTCACGAGAGCACATAGAGCCAACAAACTTTCATTGGATCAAATAGAGTATTGAAAAGCTTCCAAAAAATTATAATTTGCAGAAGGCTACACACAATTATCAAAGTAACCCTAAAAAACAATAAAATATAATAATCAAACTTCTAAACCAAAAATATAAAAAAAAGGTTGCAAAAAGCCGCACGTGAACACAAAGTTTCAATCGCCTACAGAACCTTTTTTTTAAACCTCCGTTTTTTGCTTTCTCGAAGACTGCAGAATGAACAAAAAACTACTCTTGTTTTTTGCTCCACTCTTCAATTTCTTTCAGCGCCAAAACCACACCAAATTTTTCCAAGCGCTTCATTTTCTGCTTCAAAATTCACTCCAACGAAAAGGATTTTTAAAAAGGACTTCCCCAATACTCCTCTTCGAGTCGTAAAAAGGAGAGCGTCTCAATAATAACCGTTGAGAGGCTGACGGCGGCTACCAAAAAGGACCATTTCGCTGGCACTTTTTAGGGACCTTGCAGCAAGCAGACGAAAAAACATATATTGCATGTTAACTTACAAGCAAGCATTGGGTAGGAAAACTTTGCAAATATTTTTCATTATTAAGTAGATAAGAAAATAGTTCTATAAAACAAAGTCAAGCGAAATATAAACATTCCACTGATTTTTTAACCTCTGAATTTAAATTTCCTGGTTTTCAAAAAAAAAAATTAGCAATAGAAGTTTCCATTTCTGACGAATTCCCGCTTAATAAACTCCTCTGAAACAAATCTCTTTGTTTTTGCAATCTGTCTATGCAAAGAATGTATATCTATTAAGTAACCTACGATAGGGAATCTGCGCTAATTACTTTAAGGACAGGTTTAACTTTCATGAGAAAAATCTCAGGAATTATTTTTTGCAACATTCTTAACTCAAAGCGTTTCTTAGGAATGTCCAACTTGCATAAGGCTAGTAAACAGTTTTCCCGCAAATTGATACCAACCACAGCACCCTGGATAGTTTTGAAGGAAGTTTTTTTGAAGCATATATTCTAACTGCAAGCTGAAACCTCTCTAACTTTTCATACCCTTTTCTTATTTCGTATTTGGTGCGGCTGTTCAGCTTGGGAGATAGTGGATAAAATAGAGAAGCATTAGTCAGTTTAAATCAAATGCAATTTTGTGATAGTTATTTAACCAGACAAAACGCTATTGCCAACACAATAAGATTTCTTCCCTATTGGTTCAATTCTTCTGTATAATTAAAGCTACTCGAACTATCAATCATTAGTTTTAGAAAACTTTCATTAAAAACCTGAATAATTTCAAGGGACGATAAGGACGTGGTAAAAGTGTTCTCTCTTTGGTGACCAGACAAAACAGTCCCAGACAAAATAGTCCTGGAGAAAACAGTCCCATGTAGCAAAATTTTCCCAGACAAACTAAACGGTCCCAGACAAAATAGTCCAAAGAAAACAGACGAAACAGTTCCAGACAAAATAATCCGGAAAAAACATAGAGTCAAACAGATGCACATAAATTAATAAAGAAACCCCTAAATTATTCAAATGATTGTATTTCTTTGAACAAATATTAAACTGATTACAATATAGTTTTGCTAATTAATTTATTTTGAAACAAGTTTTTGGTTCAGTCCAAATTCATATCAATTAAAAACAATGAATTCAGAAGCTTAACTCATAGATTATGCCTGTTTATTGTTTGTAGATCATATTTACAATTGTTTGGATTTTTTTATTTGGAAAATATTTTCTGGGACTGTTTTGTCTGTTTTCTGGGGACTATTTTGTCTGGGACTTTTTTTTAACTGGGACTCTTTTGTCTGGACACACTCTGTTCTGATTGTTTAAACGTCCAGTTGTTATTTATTCAAACTTTTCTCTGGTGCTTGCGCACAAACAAACCTGCAGTCATGATAGGCGAGGCTAACTCTTTTTAGCAAAGTTTGTCCGCAAAGTTTTTTTTTGATATATTGCGGTCTGAGTTGTTTGTTTCCGGTAAATTCATACTGGCAGTTTTCAAATTTCAAAGATTTGCCGACTTTTTTCATTTTTTTTAACTTAAGATGGAAAGAAAGTAGGATGTTGATTACAAAATAAAGAAATTTAGCAAAATTTCAAAATAAGTTCTCTTACGTGAGAGTAAATAAAATTTCTGTGGAGAATTGCAAATTGACTTAATAATGCGCAAAAAGATCCTATTTTGAATTAACACTGTTTTTCTTTTCACGTTTTCAAAACAAAGTGCACACATTTTCCTATAATATATTTGCTAGTTTTAAATCTACAAAACTATGTTTAACGCATAAAATGAGATCAATTTTTTTTAAAATTTCATCTGCTGGGACTTTAAATGCAAACGCACGTTATCAATACTCCTTTAATTTGTTTTTTTTTTTGGTTTTGTAGTTCTCAGTGGAACACATGAAACACACAAAACACAGAGGTGCAGCTTTTGAAATACCATTACGTGACTAATGTCTGAAAAAGTAAACTTTATCATAGGCATATATTTTGTCATTCATGGATGAACTCAACACATTTCCACAACTTTCAGCATGCAATTAGCCTAAAATTTTATTTGCCCAAAAATTATTTGTTATAACTTGGCACCCAATTCAAAGTTTAATTGTTCCGACCCCACTTGTGGGGGGAGGAACTATATACTCAAATGGGTTTTCGTTGTTCAGACAATTTTCGTCGATCGATATATTCATCGTAGAGAAATATGAGTGGTATCATTAAGAAGCTCGTCCAACGTAGACATCAAACTTAAAATTTTCTTTAATTTTGTTTTTTCGAGGAGATATTGAGGTTTAAAATTTTGTGTGAACACCGGACAGTTGGCATGATTTTGTACACTTTTAGCGTAATTTTCTTTCAAACTAAGAGTTTTTCTTTAAAAAAATTAATTCAAAATTACATTTCACGCTTAATCAATTTCCTGTTGTCAATAGAGAAAAAAAGGATTAAAAAAGCTAGTTCTTGTCTCAAGGCAAGTTTACTTAAAAAAATCTAATTCAATATGAGGGCTGTTTTTTAGAAATATTTTCACTTTTTAATTTGTTTTATTTTTACCTTAAAGAATAGTCACTGTTCATATCCATGTTCCATATGACAAACCTCAATCGCAGTCAAATAAATTCCAATGAACAAAAAACCGTTTTCAAGGAAGCGCTTTTTTGGAGTCTTATGGCATGAAATCGTTGCGTAAAAGTGCAGTAGGCTTCTTAATGAGCATTAGGTGAACATACCTAGTATTTGGAGTGGACAGCCAATGGCTGTTAAGGCTTTAAAAATAATTTTTCGAATTTTTTTTCGAAAAATAATTGATCTTTAACTTATTTTCGTGAACTGTAGGTCAGTCACAGTAACGAGAAGACGCCATCCTTTCTAATGCAACCAAAATCAATCTGGTTATCAGTTTCACCTGCTAAATATTGGTATTATGACTTCGATGCCACGAGTTCTCATAACAATTTTAAAAAACTTTGGATCCTTTTTTTGTAATTTTTGTTCTTATTGAAATCCTATCACATTAGACTAAAATTGGTAGTTCCCCTTGCTTAGAGAAGTTTTCAAAGAAAAGTTTATCGTTTTGAATGGCTTCGACAATTACTTCTCGCTCTTTTCTACTGAATTTTTGATTTTTGCCTGTACTTGTTGTTGTTTTTATAGTCATAAGACTTATTGTGATGTCTTATTGAGGACTTATGAATAATAAAAAATTTTGTCTTCACATCAAGGCATATTATAGCGTGTCTATTGACTTCCGTTAAAAGCTATTGAATTTAACGTTTGTTAAGCCTCTAAAACTAAAACTTCGATTTTTTTAAATATTAACCGATCTCAAACATATTTTCATGAACTGTGATGTAGTCTCAGTAATGACAGTAAACCGCTCCTTTCTATTGCAACAAAAATTGTTCTGGTGAGCACTATTATCTGCTAACTAATGGTTTTATCACATCGATGCCAGGAGTTATCATAATTTTTTTTAATTTTTGGATATTTTTTTCGTGAGTTTGGTTCCTTTTGAAATCTTATCACCTTATCGTAATATGGATTTCAATATGGAGTTCATATGGAGTTCACATTGGCTTATAGAACACATTCAATAGATCATAGATAAAGTTTAGAGAGAAAATCTGATTGTTTAAATGGCTTCGAGGCTTTCTCGCAGTTTTCTAGTGAAATTTTGTTTTTTTTGCCTGTATTTGTTGTTTTCATAGTCGAAAAACTTTTTGAGATGTCTTATTGATTAATTATGATTGAAAAACATCCTTCTTCCCTTCAAGGCGAAACTTAGCTTATTTTTTTACTTCCGTTGAAAGCTATTGATTTTGAAGTCTGTTAAGCCTTTAAAAATAAATTTTCAAATTTATTTTTCAACATTAACCAACATTGAGATGTAATTAAGTCTCAGTAATTAAAAGAAACCACTCAGTTCTCCTACAACCAAAATTATTATGATTAAGGGCTTTATTTTCTTACTAATATTTTTAACAATTCGATGCCACGAGTCATCAAAAATTCTTGAGAACTTTTTGGAAATCTTTTTTCTCATAATTTTGTTTACTTTTGAAATAGTAATTGATAGATCACATTGGCTTAGAAATAATTGCAGTGGATCACACATAAAATTTTCACAGAAGATCTTATGGTTTAAATGGCTACAACACTTTTTTCTAGCACTTTTCTGCTGAATTTTTGGTTTTGCATGTATGTTGTTGTTTTCATAGTCATAAGACAAATTGTGATGTCGTAATGATAACTTACTTATGTCAAGCATCTTTGTCCTCTTATTGAGGCAAAACTCAGCATTTTTATTGACTTCTGTTGAAATATATTGATTTTAGAGGCGTTGATACTACGGCTTTTTCTCAAAATTTCGTGGTTTTAATATATTTGTTCGTCATTGTTGATTTGTTGAGTCATTTCGTTTGCAAACAATGAATCCAATTACTGTTAAAAAACTAATTGAAAATGAAAAAGTTTTTACTAAAAAGTTCATTTTTTAATGGTTTCCACAATTTTCCCGCTCAATTTTCTCAATTTGCTTTCTTTGCTTGATGTTTTAAATTCTTTATGTATCCTTAAAATGCTGGCCGGTCCTATGAGCCTTTATATGATGATTGACTGAATCAAGTTTCTCAATGCAGTCACTTTATAGCTAATGGTTTGTAAGTTTGTGATATTATTCATTTGCAAAAATTTTTTGATGTTTTCTAGTTTTCGTTGTTCTTTTCGTCAAGTTGTAACCTAATCTAAACATTGACAGGTCCCATCCAATTCCTTGCATTTCACAAAGTAACGCGTGTATTTATACTAAGTCGTCACTGATGTTTTTTTTGTTGGACAATATGCGTTTTCATAAAGTTTTGTGAGTGGTGAATATTTGTTTCTTTCTCTCTGCTTTTAGCATTTAGATCCCAATAATTGTCAAATGTGGCCCAAGTAAATTTATTTAATAATTTAGTTTAGTTTTGGCTAAATAGATAAAAATTAAACTAAGAATACAAAATATTCAGATAATAGCTAATGATTTCAATGGCTGCAATAATTTGTTTTTTCTATGGCTTAGTCTATTCAAACACAAGTCTAATTTTTTTCCTAATGAATTTTTAGTAAACTTATCAAAATCTATTTATTTAAAAGCTAATGATTTTTAATACTTTTGAATTTTTTTGGTTAAAAAATTGTGGATTGATTTTTGAATTTCGCCTCATTATTTCCTCTTTTTATCGACTTGTTGCCTAGTCTCATTAATACAAAGTTCCATCTGCTTTCTAGTAATGAAAAAGTAATTTATGTAGTTAAGATTTTTTCTGATTGTTTTTTGACGTTGTTACTAGGTGCTTTTAAGACAAAAATTCTTCTCTTTTTTGCCTATTTTGTTCTTTATTTTTTCTCCCGTAGTCGCATTAATAGTGTGAGATCTTGTGAGCGCTGTAATGAGGCATGGCATTATTTAAATCATTTAGTAGTTTGTGTAACGATTTTTTTAAACTCAAATATCTATTTTTGTTATCTCATTTGGTTGACAGTTATATCGAAAATGTAAATGAGCGCGGGTCGGAACATCATAAGCGAAAGCACATTAACGAGCCTCCTTGTTGTTCTTTAAAAATTGATATGGGTAAATGCAAAACTGCTCACGTTCTTTTTATTCCACAATTAGTATCGAGAGGCATATTTCTGAAATTAATAATCAATTAGGCTTTTGTTCATTTCGGTCTAATTGTCTCCATCTTTGTTATTGAATACCGCGTGGAAATTAGTTACCTATGGCGTGGAAAACAGTGACATATTTAAGAAAATTTACGCGAGAAATCCGACACTGGCCACGTAATGACAAATTTCTGCAGTACCAGAATGTCTTATACGCAAGGCCAGAAGCTAGAAGGCCAAAATTATCTTTTCAGACAAAGAATGCGAGTTTTAAGATAGATTACATGATTCAGCAGATTTTGATTAAATATTGTACATAGGGTACAAATATATAGGATATAAATATTGAATAGGGTACACAATTAATGCCAGGAAGGTTTCCACAACCTCAGGGAGCCACGTAACTATACTTAAGTTTATAGTGAACCAAACCTTCCAGAAAGATCTAGTTTGAAAAAGAACGCTGCTACATTGTCACTTTAGATTGTGCTCTATACCCGGGCCGAGGTGTCCACCCCTAATACACCGTTATTAAGCGAGATTAGGGTGTAAAGCGTTTTCCACTCTTAAATAGCAGGGAAAAGAGTGTAAGAGTGTAATTTTTAGAAAATTACACTCTGTTTACACTCTTTACACTCTTCATTCCACTCTTTTTACACTCTTAAAAATTACACTCTTTTGTTCAATTTTTAGTGGGGAAAAGAGTGAAAAGTGTAATTTTGAAGTGATTACACTCTTAGAAATACACCGCTATTTTTAATAAATTACACTCTTAGAAATACACTACAATTACACTGTTTTGTCCACTTATTTCCTTCTTTTCAACGGGTGTAAATCTTATCCAGGCTCCGCACGGAAAAAAATTACAGAAATTTGTGCTGCAAAAATAAAAATTTGATCTACGTCTTCAACCCAGAATGAAGAGGAGGAGGATACAGATGACAATGAAGCCTTTTTTTGTTAGTTTTTTTGGTTTGGCTTATTTTTGTTCTTCTTTCTGCAGTAGAAGAGACTTTTGCAGGTTAATGGCATGTAGTTAGAACGGCTCTGTCAGTTGTTAGCCCATTTTGTTCCCGTGATAACGTACCCAACGAATTTGTGTAGAGGTAAATGCTCATATTTTGATTTGTTCACAAAATTTTAAAGAACCGTCGAATTAGGTGAAGAAAAAGTCGAACTTCATGAAAACCGTCTGTTATTAACTTTTTGAGGAAGACGATTTAGAAAGTCTATAATAGCTCATTTTGTTGCCGTGTTAACGTACTCTATGAGTTTGTGTAGAAGTAAATGCCAATATTTTGATTTGTTCACAAAATTTTAAAGAACCGTCGAATTAGGTGAAGAAAAAGTCGAACTTCATGAAAACCGTCTGTTATTAACTTTTTGAGGAAGACGATTTAGAAAGTCTATAATAGCTCATTTTGTTGCCGTGTTAACGTACTCTATGAGTTTGTGTAGAAGTAAATGCCAATATTTTGATTTGTTCACAAAATTTTAAAGAACCGTCGAATTAGGTGAAGAAAAAGTCGAACTTCATGAAAAACGTCTGTTAATAACTTTTTGAACAAGACGAGTTTGAAAGTCTATGTTAGCTTTTAGCCCATTTTGTTGCCGTGATAACGTACAAAATCAATTTGTGTAGAATTAAATGCCCACATGTTGATTTGTTCACAAAATATTAATTAATCATCGAATTAGTTGGAGAAAATGTCGAACTTCATGAAAAACGTCTTCTAATAACGTTTTGAAAAAGACGAATTAGAAGATCTATGTTAGCCCATTTTGTTGCACTGGTAACGTACTTCATGAGTTTGTGTACAAGCAATTGCCTAAATTTTGATTTGTTCACAAAATTTTAATGAACCGTATAATTAACTGAAGAAATAGTCGAACTTCATGAAAAACGTCTGTTAATAACTTTTTGAGGAAGACGATTTAGAAAGTCTATAATAGCTCATTTTGTTGCCCTGTTAACGTACTTTATGATTTTGTGTAGAAGTAAATGCCAATATTTTGATTTGTTCACAAAATTTTAAAGAACCGTCGAATTAGGTGAAGAAAAAGTCGAACTTCATGAAAAACGTCTGTTAATAACTTTTTGAACAAGACGAGTTTGAAAGTCTATGTTAGCTTTTAGCCCATTTTGTTGCCGTGATAACGTACAAAATCAATTTGTGTAGAATTAAATGCCCACATGTTGATTTGTTCACAAAATATTAATTAATCATCGAATTAGTTGGAGAAAATGTCGAACTTCATGAAAAACGTCTTCTAATAACGTTTTGAAAAAGACGAATTAGAAGATCTATGTTAGCCCATTTTGTTGCACTGGTAACGTACTTCATGAGTTTGTGTACAAGCAATTGCCTAAATTTTGATTTGTTCACAAAATTTTAATGAACCGTATAATTAACTGAAGAAATAGTCGAACTTCATGAAAAACGTCTGTTAATAACTTTTTGAGGAAGACGATTTAGAAAGTCTATAATAGCTCATTTTGTTGCCCTGTTAACGTACTTTATGATTTTGTGCAGAACTAAATGCCAATATTTTGATTTGTTCACAAAATTTTAAAAAACCGTCGAATAAGGTGAAGAAGAAGTCGAACTTCATGAAAAACGTCTGTTAATAACTTTTTGAGGAAGACGATTTAGAAAGTCTATAATAGCTCATTTTATTGCCGTGTTAACATACTTTATGAGTTTGTGTAGAAGTAAATGCCAATATTTTGATTTGTTCACAAAATTTTAAAGAACCGTCGAATTAGGTGAAAAAAAGTCGAACTTCATGAAAACCGTCTGTTATTAACTTTTTGAGGAAGACGATTTAGAAAGTCTATAATAGCTCATTTTGTTGCCGTGTTAACATACTTTATGAGTTTGTGTAGAAGTAAATGCCAATATTTTGATTTGTTCACAAAATTTTAAAGAACCGTCGAATTAGGTGAAGAAAAAGTCGAACTTCATGAAAACCGTCTGTTATTAACTTTTTGAGGAAGACGATTTAGAAAGTCTATAATAGCTCATTTTGTTGCCGTGTTAACGTACTCTATGAGTTTGTGTAGAAGTAAATGCCAATATTTTGATTTGTTCACAAAATTTTAAAGAACCGTCGAATTAGGTGAAGAAAAAATCGAACTTCATGAAAAACGTCTGTTAATAACTTTTTGAACAAGACGAGTTTGAAAGTCTATGTTAGCTTTTAGCCCATTTTGTTGCCGTGATAACGTACAAAATCAATTTGTGTAGAATTAAATGCCCACATGTTGATTTGTTCACAAAATATTAATTAATCATCGAATTAGTTGGAGAAAATGTCGAACTTCATGAAAAACGTCTTCTAATAACGTTTTGAAAAAGACGAATTAGAAGATCTATGTTAGCCCATTTTGTTGCACTGGTAACGTACTTCATGAGTTTGTGTACAAGCAATTGCCTAAATTTTGATTTGTTCACAAAATTTTAATGAACCGTATAATTAACTGAAGAAATAGTCGAACTTCATGAAAAACGTCTGTTAATAACTTTTTGAGGAAGACGATTTAGAAAGTCTATAATAGCTCATTTTGTTGCCCTGTTAACGTACTTTATGATTTTGTGCAGAACTAAATGCCAATATTTTGATTTGTTCACAAAATTTTAAAAAACCATCGAATAAGGTGAAGAAGAAGTCGAACTTCATGAAAAACGTCTGTTAATAACTTTTTGAAGAGGACGATTTAGAAAGTCTATAATAGCTCATTTTGTTGCCGTGTTAACGTACTTTTTGAGTTTGTGTAGAAGTAAATGCCAATATTTTGATTTGTTCACAAAATTTTAAAGAACCGTCGAATAAGGTGAAGAAAAAGTCGAACTTCATGAAAAACGTCTGTTAATAACTTTTTGAAGAAGACGATTTAGAAGGTCTATAATAGCTCATTTTGTTGCCCTGTTAGTGTACTTTCAGAATATATATAGATCTTTTTTCCACTTTGTTTATTTGATTTCAAAATTTTCAATAATTAGCGATTTAGGGGCCAAAAATTTGACAATTTTGAGTTACCTTGACTAAATTTCCCACTTTGTCAAGACAAAACATACAAGTTTTTGGTATCATGGTAAACTAGATTTCACGCTTCCAACAACCATGTTATTATCTTTTTAAAGTATTGCCAAACAAGAGAATGCGAGAGCAATGTAGAGACCGAAATCAGGGTCGATTTTCGCAAAATTTTCGAATTTTCAAAGTTGTTTAGTTTAATAACTTTTTTGTTACCCGACGTATTTGAAAGTATATTATATCATTTTCTTGCCCATTTAATCCTCTTTACGAATGTATATTGGTTGAAAAGCTTCGGCTTATTTTCATTGCCTTATTTTCCAATTTTCCAAACTTTGCTGAAAAAAGGCAAAATTTAGCCAAATTGTCAAAAATTGAGTTTTTATTCCTTTACTTTTTTAACTTTTTTAACGCCAGGTTGATGCCCCAGTTCATGCTGATTCCAAAACATATTCATTTTTTAAATTTGGTTCAGTAGTTTTCGAGATATAAGCCTTTTTCGGACGCATACCAGGCCCATGGGTCCCAACCTCCAGCCCCCCCCCCCCCCAACTGCAAACCTTTTTTTAAATGTGTTCCCGTTCGATTTTTGAAATCCCGTTTACTTAGTTAGATTCTATATGAATCCAGCTTTCCAATGATATACTTTTTAAATTTCAAGTTTTGAAATGCTCACTTCATAGTTGTTCACCATAAAGCAGGGTATGAAAATTTCGTTTGGTGTGTTGCCTCACAGGTAACGTGACATGCTAATTGTGAGTCAACACTGGTGGAGACGGCATCACCTGCATCCGCTCACTGAACTGCCATGAATAGAGCATTTGAAATTGCGCAATGTATACGAAAGTTCCAAAAGCTCAGACAGTAAGCCGGAATTAATTTCATTAGTTCCAATAGGTCGTTGTACGATTTGGACGGATGTGTTGGACGGGCGTGTTGGACGGATGTGTTGCGATGGCGGCACAGGGTCGCGATGGCGGCACGGTCGCGATGGCGGCACAGGGTCGCGATGGCGGCACAGGGGCCTGGCGCGGCCCATCGCTCCGTTTCGATGGGACCCATACAAAAGTTATATCGTTGGAAAGCTCTCGTCAAGGCGAACTCGATAGGCTATATGCCAGTACCCAATACGCGCTTAATACTACATCTGTACTATTATACTATTGGTGGTTTGCTGCTGCTGTGTTATTGAGCTTTGTAAATATTTGTTTCGCTTTCAGTTGAAATGGATCGCAGTCGACTGGGTAACCTCCATGGGAACAACAACTCAGCCCCGCCTAAGAAAAGGCTAAAACCGCTGTTTGCTAACCATCAACAGCACGGACGGCTTGTGAAGGACAACATCGACGGCACCACAACTGAATTTATTTATAATAATTTTGTTGATGAAGAAGAGGTCCATACCGCGATAGTCGGCGATTCTATCTTCGACAGCATATGTGTTCAGAACTGTGTTGCCTATTCCTTATCGGGGGGAAAGTTAATCAGTTTTTTGTGTTGCTGGATACCTTGGCCGTCTACAGAAATGTTATCCTGGCTGTAGGTGGTAACAATCTGGCTGCGCGCAATGGACCGGGCGAAGATCCAACTGATGTATTGGAGAAAATACGGGCCTTATACAGTGCCATCAGAAATTTGGCGAACCGTCCAAGAGTGATCGTGTGCACTGTACTGAAGCGAAACTGCACTCACTTTAACATCCAACGTTTCAACGCGCAACTAAGCCAGTCAAACTTGCCTTTTTTCAAGCTGCACAAAGAAGTGCACAAAGCGAGGTCTTTTTTACCTGACGGCGTCCATCTAAACGAGAAGGGTAGAAAGGAGCTTGCTTGCGCAATCAACAAAGCCGTGCGAGAAAATCAATTGAATTAGCTTAAATTTGATTGCTTTCTTTGACTACTTGTACCTTTGTTTTTTTATTACTTTGATTTATTTGTACTATTGCAATTTGATTGCTTTCTTTGACTATTTGTACTTGCACTATTGCAATTTGATTCAATTTACATTTGACCGATTTTGACAAAAAAATTGATTACATTAGTAGTAGTAGGTGCTAGGTGTATTAGGCGACACACAAGTTAGAAGACACGCCAATTAGCTGGCAGCTTTCATCAAGACGACGTGAAAATGACCAAAATCGGAACTGTATAATTAAAGTTGTGTTATTAGAAGCGTCGACTTAATTACGTTCGGCCGTCATAATTTGTTCGGTTGTGATAGATTCATATCAAGTCCCACGAGCCACGGAGGCATGGCTATGTTAGCTAGCAGTAATAGCCTATTAATGTTTGTTTCACAACTAAAGAGTGCTACATTTACCGCTTAATGCGCGGGTAATTATCGTGAATTGCGGTGTTCGAGTTGTTATATTTGCTCAAGTGTCGGCTAAAAGGTGTGTCGTCTAATTTGTATGTCGGCCAATTGACCGGCCACGGTAGTAGTAATAGTAGTAGTAGAAAATTAAAATTGACGAACGTTAGCGGGTGTTTCTGCCCGCTTCGAATTTCCACTAAGCGGATTTTTTCCGCTTCGACCTTTATTGTAAAATTTCAATAAAATTAAAATTTACGAACGTTAGCGGGTGTTTCTGCCCGCTTCGAATTTCCGCTAGGCGGATCTTCCGCTTCGACCGTTATTGTAAAATTTCCATAAAATTAAGATTGACGAACGTTAGCGGGTGTTTCTGCCCGCTTCGAATTTCGACTAAGCGGATCTTTTCAGCTTCGACCGTTATTGTAAAATTTCAATAAAGTTGAAATTGACAAACGTTAGCGGGTGTTTCTGCCCGCTTCGAATTTCCACTGAGCGGATCTTTTCCGCTTCGACCGTTATTGTAAAATTTTAAAATTAAAATTGACGAACGTTAGCGGGTGTTTCTGCCCGCTTCGAATTTCCACTAAGCGGATCTTTTCCGCTTCGACCGTTATTGTAAAATTTGAATAAAATTAAAATTGACGAAAGTTAGCGGGTGTTTCTGTCCGCTTCCAATTTTTAGACCTATAACTTAAGATGAAGTAGAAATTAGCAGTTATAATTAGTTGAAATTAGAATACCCATAACTTCTTGAAGATTGATGGCGATGGTGGATTTAGGCGTGAATGTACTGCGGTAGGACACGAGGTGAAAGTTTTTTTGAGCTGTCATCTTTTATTACATGTTGTGCTTTTTAAGAAACCTTTTAGAAATTTTTATAATTTTTTTTCTATTCGATATAAACTTTTTTGGAACTCAAAAATGTTTTCAGTTGAACGGCTGATATGCTGCAACAAACAAAAATTGTGTTCAGACAGAATTTTCTGGGTTTGGAAAGTGGTACTGCGATTGAAACCAGGTTTCTTGAAAGTCCTTTGTCTGAAATTGAGCAACTGTGGCAAGAAATAAAACAGCTACGTGAAAAAATAGATGGCTTAAGGCAACGAGTAGAAGACCTAGAAGTTGAGTATATTGAGTTCTCGGAAAGCAATGAGGAGTCCAGCTACACGACAACTGCTTCCATATCAAGTGCTGAAAATATGGAGCCGATGAATGGATTTTATTAATTTTTGTTTCCTCAAAGGTGCAGTGTGAAACTTTCGTAGTGTTACTTTGTTTGACTTTGTTTTTCTTATTCTCAGAGCTTGATCTTTTTGATAATGATAGTCGCAAAGCAATTCATGAAGCAATTCATGAGTTTGATTGAAATTGTTAGTAATTGTGCATGAAGTTGATGTTTTTTGTCTTTTCGCTTTCTTCGTTGGATTGCAATTGACTCTCAATTAAATGAATGTTGACTCGAACGTCTTTGACAATTTTCTCCGTTATTTTTTAAATTTCTGGATTGATCTGTTTTTACTGACCTAACGATTTCAGAAATGCCAATGAAAATCGAGTTTGTTTTCCTGACAGCAGGTTGTCAGGTGTTAAAAATTGGGTTATTTGATGGGCGTTGGCTCAAGAGCTTTCAAATAAATGATCGATTGAAATTAGAGATTGATGGAAAAACTAATCTGTTGATCGATGGTGTTGAAATTGAATGCGTGTTGTTAAAACACGGGCCTCCTGCGGCAATGCAAGTTGAATTCGAGCGATACCAAGAAATTTATGGGGCTTTCGCACAACAGTTTGAAAACCCAGTAAGTGGTACCCCACCTACAGGTGCAAAGTGGACCCTCAGCCAAGGTGGGACACCGACTACAAGGCTAGCAACTGCAAGTCCAAGGGTTTTGGTTAGAGCTCCTCTTTTTTCTCTCTGTGAAAGAGTTATCGCAATAAATATAAAACATTTGCTGTCTAAGAAGTCAATAAAAGATAAACATTGTAATTTTTTGCGAGAAATTTAAGCAGATAAAATATCATAGCGAGTGACTACTGCAATCGTTAAGCTACGATCCGAAAATTTGGTTGATTCGTTATCAGTTCTTTGGTTTTGTCAGTTAAAAACATTCTTGTTTAGAAATGCGCTAATCATGAAAGATTGCTGGAAGTTCTTAATGAGGACAAAAAACTCATCGCAGAGGTTATACAAGGATATGAGAAGACGGTTTTGTCCTGCAACAGAAAGCTGGAGAGCGAGCTCCAGAAATTGAAAACCATTGTAAGATCTTGCCTCAGTAATACAAAAGTTTTGACCAATTTTTTGGTAGAAGTGGTTTCTAGCAAGTTTTTATAAAGTTTGCTCAATTTTTGCGCTCAGACTTTTCTGTCAAGAAATGTTTATTTTGCCAAGTTTTGGATAGATTCCAAACTATCTGTATTTAGAAAGATCTCAAGAAAGTTGATGCAGACAATGACACAGAAGAGGCAGGTATAGCTATACCAAGTTTTTATGAGGAAGTTGATTTGGATAATTTCCCAACAAGTTCAAATCCGGAAGAACTGGGAAGAAATCTGCGAACAGCATTATGGGGCGAGAAGGGTCTACAGAGGGTTATCATATCCCCAACCCGAGAAAGCGAAGTGCGGAAGCCTGCTTCTCCCAAGAGAACAAAAATCTTTAAAGGTATAATGATCAAAAACTAAGTTGTCAAAAACTGGGTTTCAAGAATAAGTTGTCGGAAGTTCAAACTGATTTTCTCAAATGATTTTTTTCTGTTTTCGTTTTTGAAGTTTTTTGTAACCATTTTTTATGATTGATTTTCCTAAAAAGCTTAGCTTAGGTGTGTTTTCCTCTGCTTAAGGCCTTGTACAGAGACAGTTTCCACCTCGTCTTTGGCCAGATGCGTCAAATGAAGCTCGTTTGGCTGCCAACAGAGCTGGCATGGATTCACTTCGATACAAGAAACGAAAATCTGATCCTTTTTGGGTGAATCAAATGAGAGAAAAGGCAGAGGCCAAGAAAAAGCGACAGGGAAAGAAACTCCCCGAGACTTCTCAAAGTTGTGTAGATTTGAGCGAATCCGAGACCGAAAGCAATGAGTTTCCATCCAATAATCAGGAGTAGCAATTGTTGCGAGTGATTTTTGAAATTTGAAAAATTGTAATTGAATCAGACGTTAAACACGGTAAATTTGAGTTCCTATGTGTAAGTGTTGTCTTTTGCGGAAGCACGCAAAAGTGTTACAGATGAGAATTTGTGCTACTTTAGTTTTAATTTGTCTTCTTAAAGGTGCTATTTCTCGAATTGGAAGTTTTGGATGAAATCAACTCATTTAAGTTGTTGAAAATCAAATCACTTTTTTTTCAAATGATTTAACACAAGAACAATTTTATGCAAGAAATACTAATTGCAGATTCGCAGAAAAAACATAGAAGTAATTTCGCTCTAGCTAGTTTGAAAGTTTTAAGATAGTTAAGAATGAAGAAAATTGAATTGTAATCAAGAATAGGAACCGTTTGTAGTGATTTTAGAATCGGCTGTTTTTCTTTAGTTCTGTTTTGAAATAAATTGTAATTGAGTCAGACGTTTAACACGAGGTTGATTTGGGTTCCTATATCCTATACGTAAGTGTTGTCTTTTGCAGAAGTACGCCTAAGTGTTACAGATGAGAATTTATGCTAGTTAGTTTCAGTTTGTCTTCTTAAAGGTGCTATTTTTTGTATTGGAAATTTTGGATGAAATCAACTCATTTAGGTTGTTGAAAATCAAGTCTTTTTTTTCAAATAATTTAACACAAGAACAATTTAATGCAAGAAATTCTAATTGCAGATTCGCACACAACATAGAAATAGTTTCGCTCTACTTTGTCTGCAAATTTTTAGATCGTTGAAAATGAAAAAAGACAACTTGAGATCTGAACCAGCGAAAAGTCATAACCTATTCGACTCTGAGGCTGAAAGAGAGGATAGTATAAAGGATAGCATTTTGAGGGACAACTTAGCATGGCTTTTTGTGAAAGACAATTTGATTCTTATTACTTACAGCAGCACCAAGTGGCCTAAGAAAATAAAACCCTCAGAAATGTTGAGTTTAATTGAAGGAGAGAGTTACAACCTGCAATTTAAAGACCAATCTGTTTCTTGTCGTTTGTTGTCTAAAGGCAATCATAAAAAAGTAGAGGAAGCGATGAAGAGTTTTCAAGCAGAACTAGACGGTGGCAAAAGTCCTTCAGAATTGCGCAAAAAAGTTCTAGCTGCGCCGAAGGCTCCTGTAGTTGATGATGTCAACTTTTTGAGTCGTTCCCGCGCTCCAGTTATGAGCAGCAGAGAAGTCTGCCTAGGACAATCAACTGAGCGGAAATCAAAAAAGGCTAAAGTCGAAAAGTTAACGCAGCCAGCCGTTCTCCAGGGCAGCCAGAACAAGAACATGGTAAAAATTAAAGGTTTTCAATAATTTTAATCACAAACCAGATCATATGGTTCCAGTTGTTTCTAAATCAAAATCAGTCGCCAAATTAAATAAACATTTATGCATACATACATACTTCCATACATAAATACATACATACAAACATACATATATAATAATTTTAATCATCGCAGACGTCAGTGGGTGTTTCTGCTCGCTTCGAGTTTCGAATTTTGGTGTGATTGGAAAATTTGCTCTTTGCGTTTTTAGCAGCCCTCTGATAATCTGAGTTTCTCACAACCTTGCTCCAGTTCTTTACCTGAGATCAGCGCCAACATGGTTTCAAACAGTGGAACCAACAAAGACGATTGCGGCCCCAATTGCTCTTTTTTAAAAGAGTATCTCGATAATCACGTTCTGGAGATGAACGAGTTGATGAAAAGCTTTGAAGAGAAACGAAAGATCGACAACAAGAAGCGCGCAAACCTGTGTGCAAGAATTGACGAGAAAGTTAGATTATTGTTTGCTTAACAATTTGGTATCACTCAGCCTTAATTGCTAGACCTTTTTGGCCTTACCCATGACAACTGGTAGTGACAAGTGGTAGTAGACAAATGAGTTTCTGCAAGAAATAGGCGCAGTTGGTTACATGAAAACTTGTTTCAGACTGCAGAGTTGAAAGAAATTCGCTTTGTTGACCATCACGGCTACCAGAGCATAGACGATCATCCTTCCCGCGGCAAATCTATAGTTGCTGTTATACACAACGATGAAGATCTGATGACAATGCATGCCGGATCTGAAGTCGGGAAATTTGCGCGGGCCCTCTTTGAGAAATTGTTGCCAGAAAACGAGCGTGCAGGTGTTATCCTTGAGCCGAGAAGACGTGAAGCTGACGGCCGCAAAGAAGCGCCAAGTGAAATTCTCGAAAAGTTCAGGAGTAGGTTTTTTTAGTAAAACTTATTCGTCAGCTTCACCGTAGGAGTCATCATTGCATAACAGCCTTAAATAGCATGAATCAAGAGATCGATCTTTCCTTGACCTGAAAACCCAAAAACCTAAGTTAATTGATGAGCAAAAAATGACCAGGTTTTTCTGCCTGTTTTAGAAGTTGTAGAGCAAAAGTACCCAGATACACCAAAACTGGCTTTCGAGACTGCAAGAAAAGCTGCCAACCAATACGGCAAGGATTGTCGGAAACGACATTCTAGTTTAGAAGCGAATGAGTAGTTGTTTGGAAGATCATTGTTTGTAATGTGAAGGCCATCTCCTTGTTTATTGTACTGATACGTTGCTTCCTATTTGTAGAAATACAGTTCATTAGAAAATACTCGCCTTTCTGCCTTTACTTCTACTCTAGTGTTTAACCTAATTCCCTGTTTAAATCATTTGATATTATATTGTTTAGTTGATGAGTTTGCCGTTTTCTGAAGCTCGGTTTTCGTGTTGTGATCATAAATTCAAAGTTTACTTGATAGTTTTTCATACATACAATTTTAATTTCGTACTTACTTAAACACATACATACATTCAAAACTTTAATAATGTTGAAATACGCAATAAACGTTAGCGGGTGTTTCTGCCCGCTTCGACCGCGGATTTAAAACTTTAAATTTGAAATTCCGGGACTTTAGCGGGTGTTTCTGTCCGCTTCGAATTTTTATTACTAGTTCTGCTTTTAACTTTGTTACTTGTTTAAGTTAATTTTAATATTACTTAAAAATTTTAATAATGTTAAAGTACGCAATAAACGTTAGCGGGTGTTTCTGCCCGCTTCGACCGCGGATTTAAATCTTTAAATTTGAAATTCCGGGACTTTAGCGGGTGTTTCTGCACGCTTCGAAGCTTAATTAGATAAAAGATAATTTTATGTTAGGTTTGGAGAGTGCTCTTTTGCATACATACGTTAATCCCTTCATGCATTCATTCGTTTATTCATTCATTCACCTTGATTAAATTCTAATTAAGTTTTTCAAGTCATATGATGATAACTTGCGAAGAATTGGTAATTGTGGACGGACAAGTAGTGCGTCAAATCTTCAGCAAATTCGATGTAGTTCCTCAAACAATGCTTCCGTTGATCAGTTTTGAAGAGTATGAGAAACGTTTGAAAGCAGACAGACGACTTTTTAAAGCATACTCGTCTTTAAAAGAACTCTATGAGGCCTCTATTGAGAGGGGTTTCAAAATCTTGCCAGACAGTTTCGGGGGCTTTGGCCTCTTCAATCATACAGAAAAGACCTTGAAGCCTTCGCTGGAACCCCTAAGACCTTTTCCCGTTGGGCCTATTGAAAGTGTTCCTCAGGAATTACAAAACGAAATGTCTGATTTGTCAGTCATGCGCGGTGAGTTGGAAAGGGATGAACTAGTGCTATTGGGTCCAATTCGTTTTGCCAACCACTCCTGCTCCCCGAACACCAAATTTTTTATGGATTACACAAGCTCTTTCCTCCCCCACAATAGATGCATTTTTCTCCAAGTTATCAAGTCTATTGAAGTTGGAGAAGGAATCACAGTGAGCTACGGTAACAACTATTTTAAAGATGGCCGATTGAAATGTAGATGTCCGCACAAAGAGAAGCATGAATCATATAATGAAATCTTGCCACCCACGACACCCCGAGAACAACGCCTGGGTGATATTTCGACCCAATCTTTACATGCTTCAGGAAATTCAAGTGAAATTTTTCATTCCGGAGAAAGTTTCGGTTCAAATTATGGAGCAAGTCAATCGAGTGTTGGTACGCCTACCGATTTTGGAAGTGCCATAAAAAGAAAATTCCAGAATCAACGGAAGAGGCGCGTGAAAAGAAGGTTGGTGGACAGTTCAAGTAGACACATTCAAACGTACATACACCAAGTTGATTCTGTGCGTTCCTCAGATGTTGAAACTGAGGAGAATAGTACCCATGGGAGTATGCCTGTTTCTGCTGATGACATAATGTCCGATCCATCTTGTGAAGTTGCTTCTATAGGTGAATCGTCATCGAATCGGCTAGATATCATCTCAGACCACGACAGTGAAGACGTAGTCGACACGGAAAAAGACTGTTACGACCATAGCAAAGATGGCTTTCAATTTTCTTCTCAGCCTCTATTGTGTAATTCAAACGTCACTGTCCATAATGCTGCACTTGGTTTATTTGCAATTTCTGCCCGTTATTGTTTACCCGACGAAGCGCTGTATGACCTTTTAAAATTTCAAAAGATTATTCATCCAAATGACCGTCTACCTGCTCCAAATTTTTTGAAACAAGAGACAAAGAAACTGACAGAGCAATACATAAAGCACAGAGAGAACAATGGCAATGGGGAAGTTATTTATCTAAATTTTTTCGACAAATTGATGCAGAATGTTCAAAAGTACATTAATGAAATAGTGAAATACGCAGACCCAGAAACAAAAACAGATCTAAAACTCTCGAGTCTTTTTGAGGAAGGTACAATCCATTTGAAACTTATAATTAACGTTGACGGAGTTCAGGTTCGAGAATCTAGTGATTGCTCCGCTTACCCTCTCTGGGTTGCTTTAGCTGACCTGCCACCAAAACTCAGATCATCATTCGATAATATTTTTCTCTGTTCTTTGTGGTACGGCAAAGGAGAAATTTCGTGGGATCCCATTTTTGATCACTATGCTTCTGAGATTTCAAAAGTAGAGAATATTAAATACAATGAACGTTCGTACCAAATCCGCTTCACTACAATTTTCTTGATTGTCGACCTCGTCTGCAAACATGATGTTCTAAAAATGAAAAAATTCAACGGTTATTATGGCTGTGGGCTTTGTACTATGAGGGGAATTCAGAGATTTCCAGGTAGTCATTCGTACCCGAATGATCGCACCTTCACAATGAGGAATCCTGCAGAGCATGAGCACTTGGTTAGACTATTTGAGAGCGGAGTCGTTGACGAAAGAAAGGGAAGAAAAGAGAAGGATCCAGAAGTTGACACCTTGGGTGTCAAAGGACGCTCGAAAATTTTCGACATTGTTCCGAACCTGCCATTGACCTGCCCTATAGACACCATGCACCAATGCCTTAAGGGTGTTGCTCACGATATCATCAAATATTTCGCTGAACAACTCAGCTCGATTGAAATAGCCGAAATTGACAATGCAACTGAAAAAGTACGTTTACCAAGCGAGTTCAAGCGGTCGATCAGATCACTGCGCTCACTTGATCATTTCAAAGCAAATGAATTGAAAACTTTTCTTCTTTATTTTTCACCCATAGTTTTTCGTAAGTTTTTCGAAAGTTCTGTCGCCCATGAGACTAACATTCAAAATCTTGATTACCTAGCATTTTCACTACGATCCATGTACGAGAGTGTATCACAAGCAAGCCTATGCGGACATATTTTAGAAGCCTTTTGCTATAATATGTCGTTTCGCTATCCGCTTAGAAAATTTGATTCTATCAATTATCATTTACTAAGACATCTAGCATGGCAGTGCGCCACCTTTGGGCCATTGTGGACTACTTCGGCTACGATGTTTGAGAACGCAAACAACCACCTTATAAGAACTCTGACTGGAACGGTAAATACTTGCAGTCTGATTGTCAGTCGCTATATTCGTAATCGACAACTTGGCAGCTTTGAAACGAAAGAAGACAATCTGACATGTTTTATTAAAAAACTGAAAAACAAACCTAGCGATTTCAAAGAGGACTTGTGCGTAGAAAGGAATGACGTTTTCAATGAGACCCAAGCTAAGTTTCCAGAAGCTCGTTTATTCGGCAGATTTCGAGGGCTGTTCCATCTTGACAGCCAGAGTTATACGAGATCAAACGCTAACAGTTTTGTCGCAATTCGTGAGGATGGTGAGTTTAAGGTGGGTCAGATTCTACTGTTCGTAGATCGAAGTTCAGCGATCTTCTGTTTAGTACAGCTGTACGAGATAATTGAAACAGTCGTTATTGATCTCAGGTCGACAGAATTTGAAAAGGAATCAGGTGTCCTTGAGCCTCTTGCATATCGTGTTACAGAATTGCCTGACATTCAGCTTCTGAGAGTGGATTCAGTTCAAAATAAGCTTATCAAGTTTTTCTTCCTGGGCGATCTTTACTTTATCAACGTGCTAAAACATTTCGAGCACGACTAGATTTGAAGGACCGTTTAGTTCTTAAAATTTAATTTTTACTTGTTCTGATAGTTTAGTCGAGTTTTGCCTGTTTAAATCATTTGATATTATATTGTTTAGTTGATGAGTTTGCCGTTTTCTGAAGCTCGGTTTTCGTGTTGTGATCATAAATTCAAAGTTTACTTGATAGTTTTTCATACATACAAATTTAATTTCGTACTTACTTAAATACATACATACATTCAAAACTTTAATAATGTTGAAATACGCAATAAACGTTAGCGGGTGTTTCTGCCCGCTTCGACCGCGGATTTAAAACTTTAAATTTGAAATTCCGGGACGTTAGCGGGTGTTTCTGTCCGCTTCGAATTTTTATTACTAGTTCTGCTTTTAACTTTGTTACTTGTTTAAGTTAATTTTAATATTACTTAAAAATTTTAATAATGTTGAAGTACGCAATAAACGTTAGTGGGTGTTTCTGCCCGCTTCGACCGCGGATTTAAATCTTTAAATTTGAAATTCCGGGACTTTAGCGGGTGTTTCTGAACGCTTCGAAATTTAATTAGATAATAGATAATTTTATGTTAGGTTTGGAGAGTGCTCTTTGAGCCCTGATTTGTATCTAGTGCTCTCCTCATTTCTCCTATAACCTCTAAACAAAAAAATAGTATCTATTTGTTTAGATTTGGAGAGTTTTGGAGCTTGGTTTTGTATCTAGTGCTATGCTTATCTCTCCTATAACCTTCAAACAAAAGAAATATCTGTTTGTTTGTTTACATTTGGAGAGAGTTCCTTGAGCCTGGTTGTGTACCTGGTGCTGTGCTTATTTCTCCTAAATCTTTTTGTAACTCCACCACTGCCGGTCCCAAGTCCGGAATGAAAAAGGAGGAGGGTAACATGAACAGAGCATACTGGAAAGAATTCGAAAAGTTGATTATAAATTCAACTATAGAGACTTTTTCCGAAAATTTTTATATTGATTCAATATAATATTGCTTCAAACTTATTTTCATAAATCAAATATGTTCATATTGCTTGATATATATTGCTTCATACGTAAATTTCCGATTAATTCGAATAATTAATTTTAAATAATTTTTAAAAATAGGTCATTTTTATCGGGTCAAGGAATTGTCCAAATCGAACCAAACTTGGTATGGAGAATCCCATAGGTATTTAGAGTGTAAAACAAAACGAATTTCTGCTATAGCTTGCCTAGGAAAAAAGTTAGTTTTTCATACGGAAATTTTGACTTATTCGCTTATTCTATTTTCAAAAATATAGAAATTTCATCGGGTCAAGGAGTTGTTCAAAGTGAACCAAATTAATATCCCAGACTACCAGTACTTTTTAGGTTGTTATGCAAAAAGAATGGTCCGCCTAACTTTCCTAGAAAAAAAGTTAGTTTTTCATACGGAAATTTGCTATTATTTCAAATAAATAATTTTAAAAATAGGTCAATTTCGTCGGGTCGAGGAGTTGTCCAAATCAAACCAAACTCGGTATGGAGAATCCCATAGGTATCTAGAGTGTAAAACAAAAAGAATTTCTGCTATAGCTCGCCTAGGAAAAAAGTTAGTTTTTCATACGGAAATTTTGACTTATTCGCTTATTCTATTTTCAAAAATATAGAAATTTCATCGGGTCAAGGATTTGTTCAAAGTGAACCAAATTGATATCCCAGACTACCAGTAATTTTTAGGTTGTTATGCAAAAAGAATGGTCCGCCTAACTTTCCTAGAAGAAAAGTTAGTTTTTCATACGGAAATTTGCTATTATTTCAAATAAATAATTTTAAAAATAGGTCAATTTCGTCGGGTCGAGGAGTTGTCCAAATCAAACCAAACTCGGTATGGAGAATCCCATAGGTATCTAGAGTGTAAAACAAAAAGAATTTCTGCTATAGCTTGCCTAGGAAAAAAGTTAGTTTTTCATACGGAAATTTTGACTTATTCGCTTATTCTATTTTCAAAAATATAGAAATTTCATCGGGTCAAGGAGTTGTTCAAAGTGAACCAAATTGATATCCCAGACTACCAGTACTTTTTAGGTTGTTATGCAAAAAGAACGGTCCGCCTAACTTTCCTAGAAAAAAAGTTAGTTTTTCATACGGAAATTTGCTATTATTTCAAATAAATAATTTTAAAAATAGGTCAATTTCGTCGGGTCGAGGAGTTGTCCAAATCAAACCAAACTCGGTATGGAGAATCCCATAGGTATCTAGAGTGTAAAACAAAAAGAATTTCTGCTATAGCTTGCCTAGAAAAAAAGTTAGTTTTTCATACGGAAATTTTGACTTATTCGCTTATTCTATTTTCAAAAATATAGAAATTTCATCGGGTCAAGGAGTTGTTCAAAGTGAACCAAATTGATATCCCAGACTACCAGTACTTTTTAGGTTGTTATGCAAAAAGAACGGTCCGCCTAACTTTCCTAGAAAAAAAGTTAGTTTTTCATACGGAAATTTTGACTTATTCGCTTATTCTATTTTCAAAAATATAGAAATTTCATCGGGTCAAGGAGTTGTTCAAATCGATTTAAACTCGGTATGGAGAATCCCATAGGTATCTAGAGTGTAAAACAAAAAGAATTTCTGCTATAGCTTGCCTAGGAAAAAAGTTAGTTTTTCATACGGAAATTTTGACTTATTCGCTTATTCTATTTTCAAAAATATAGAAATTTCATCGGGTCAAGGAGTTGTTCAAAGTGAACCAAATTGATATCCCAGACTACCAGTACTTTTTAGGTTGTTATGCAAAAAGAACGGTCCGCCTAACTTTCCTAGAAAAAAAGTTAGTTTTTCATACGGAAATTTGCTATTATTTCAAATAAATAATTTTAAAAATAGGTCAATTTCGTCGGGTCGAGGAGTTGTCCAAATCAAACCAAACTCGGTATGGAGAATCCCATAGGTATCTAGAGTGTAAAACAAAAAGAATTTCTGCTATAGCTTGCCTAGAAAAAAAGTTAGTTTTTCATACGGAAATTTTGACTTATTCGCTTATTCTATTTTCAAAAATATAGAAATTTCATCGGGTCAAGGAGTTGTTCAAAGTGAACCAAATTGATATCCCAGACTACCAGTACTTTTTAGGTTGTTATGCAAAAAGAACGGTCCGCCTAACTTTCCTAGAAAAAAAGTTAGTTTTTCATACGGAAATTTTGACTTATTCGCTTATTCTATTTTCAAAAATATAGAAATTTCATCGGGTCAAGGAGTTGTTCAAATCGATTTAAACTCGGTATGGAGAATCCCATAGGTATCTAGAGTGTAAAACAAAAAGAATTTCTGCTATAGCTTGCCTAGGAAAAAAGTTAGTTTTTCATACGGAAATTTTGACTTATTCGCTTATTCTATTTTCAAAAATATAGAAATTTCATCGGGTCAAGGAGTTGTTCAAAGTGAACCAAATTGATATCCCAGACTACCAGTACTTTTTAGGTTGTTATGCAAAAAGAACGGTCCGCCTAACTTTCCTAGAAAAAAAGTTAGTTTTTCATACGGAAATTTGCTATTATTTCAAATAAATAATTTTAAAAATAGGTCAATTTCGTCGGGTCGAGGAGTTGTCCAAATCAAACCAAACTCGGTATGGAGAATCCCATAGGTATCTAGAGTGTAAAACAAAAAGAATTTCTGCTATAGCTTGCCTAGAAAAAAAGTTAGTTTTTCATACGGAAATTTTGACTTATTCGCTTATTCTATTTTCAAAAATATAGAAATTTCATCGGGTCAAGGAGTTGTTCAAAGTGAACCAAATTGATATCCCAGACTACCAGTACTTTTTAGGTTGTTATGCAAAAAGAACGGTCCGCCTAACTTTCCTAGAAAAAAAGTTAGTTTTTCATACGGAAATTTGCTATTATTTCAAATAAATAATTTTAAAAATAGGTCAATTTCGTCGGGTCGAGGAGTTGTCCAAATCAAACCAAACTCGGTATGGAGAATCCCATAGGTATCTAGAGTGTAAAACAAAAAGAATTTCTGCTATAGCTTGCCTAGAAAAAAAGTTAGTTTTTCATACGGAAATTTGCTATTATTTCGTTTAAATTGCAATTATTGAATTTTAAAAATAGGTCTATTTCGTCGGGTCAAGGAGTTGTCCAAATCGAACCAATTTTGGTATGGAGTATCCCCTGTATATATAGAGTCTAAAACAAAAAAAAATTTTGCTATAGCTTGCCTAGGAAAAAAGTTAGTTTTTCATACGGAAATTTTGACTTATTCGCTTATTCTATTTTCAAAAATATAGAAATTTCATCGGGTCAAGGAGTTGTTCAAAGTGAACCAAATTGATATCCCAGACTACCAGTACTTTTTAGGTTGTTATGCAAAAAGAACGGTCCGCCTAACTTTCCTAGAAAAAAAGTTAATTTTTCATACGGAAATTTGCTATTATTTCAAATAAATAATTTTAAAAATAGGTCAATTTCGTCGGGTCGAGGAGTTGTCCAAATCAAACCAAACTCCGTATGGAGAATCCCATAGGTATCTAGAGTGTAAAACAAAAAGAATTTCTGCTATAGCTTGCCTAGAAAAAAAGTTAGTTTTTCATACGGAAATTTGCTATTATTTCGTTTAAATTGCAATTATTGAATTTTAAAAATAGGTCTATTTCGTCGGGTCAAGGAGTTGTCCAAATCGAACCAATTTTGGTATGGAGTATCCCCTGTATATATAGAGTCTAAAACAAAAAGAAATTTTGCTATAGCTTGCCTAGGAAAAAAGTTAGTTTTTCATACGGAAATTTTGACTTATTCGCTTATTCTATTTTCAAAAATATAGAAATTTCATCGGGTCAAGGAGTTGTTCAAATCGATTTAAACTCGGTATGGAGAATCCCATAGGTACCTAGAGTGTAAAACAAAAAGAATTTCTGCTATAGCTTGCCTAGAAAAAAAGTTGGGTTTTCATACGGAAATTTGCTATTATTTCGAATTATTTTGCGAGTATTATTTTAAAAATAGGTCTATTTCGTCGGGTCAAGGAGTTGTCCAAACCGAACCAATTTTGGTATGGAGTATTCCCTGTATATATAGAGTCTAAAACAAAAAGAAATTTTGCTATAGCTTGCCTAGGAAAAAAGTTAGTTTTTCATACGGAAATTTTGACTTATTCGCTTATTCTATTTTCAAAAATATAGAAATTTCATCGGGTTAAGGAGTTGTTCAAAGTGAACCAATTTGATATCCCAGACTACCAGTGCTATTTAAATTGTAATGCAAAAAGAATGGTCCGCCTAACTTTCCTAGAAAAAAAGTTAGTTTTTCATACGGAAATTTTGACTTATTCGCTTATTCTATTTTCAAAAATATAGAAATTTCATCGGGTCAAGGAGTTGTTCAAATCGATTTAAACTCGGTATGGGGAATCCCATAGGTACCTAGAGTGTAAAACAAAAAGAATTTCTGCTATAGCTTGCCTAGAAAAAAAGTTGGGTTTTCATACGGAAATTTGCTATTATTTCGAATAAATAATTTTAAAAATAGGTCTTTTTCATCGGGTCAAGGAGTTGTTCAAAGTGAACCAAATTGATATCCCAGACTACCAGTACTATTTAGGTTGTAATGCAAAAAGAATAGTCCGCCTAACCTTCCTAGAAAAAAAGTTAGTTTTTCATACGGAAATTTGCTATTATTTCGTTTAAATTGCAATTATTGAATTTTAAAAATAGGTCTATTTCGTCGGGTCAAGGAGTTGTCCAAATCGAACCAAATTGATATCCCAGACTACCAGTACTATTTAGGTTGTTATGAAAAAAGAATGGTTCGCCTAACTTTCCTAGAAAAAAAATTAGTTTTTCATACGGAAATTTGCTATTATTTCAAATAAATAATTTTAAAAATAGGTCTTTTTCATCGGGTCAAGGAGTTGTTCAAAGTGAACCAATTTGATATCCCAGACTACCAGTGCTATTTAAATTGTAATGCAAAAAGAATGGTCCGCCTAACTTTCCTAGAAAAAAAGTTAGTTTTTCATACGGAAATTTTGACTTATTCGCTTATTCTATTTTCAAAAATATAGAAATTTCATCGGGTCAAGGAGTTGTTCAAATCGATTTAAACTCGGTATGGAGAATCCCATAGGTACCTAGAGTGTAAAACAAAAAGAATTTCTGCTATAGCTTGCCTAGAAAAAAAGTTGGGTTTTCATACGGAAATTTGCTATTATTTCGAATAAATAATTTTAAAAATAGGTCTTTTTCATCGGGTCAAGGAGTTGTTCAAAGTGAACCAAATTGATATCCCAGACTACCAGTGCTATTTAAATTGTAATGCAAAAAGAATGGTCCGCCTAACTTTCCTAGAAAAAAAGTTAGTTTTTCATACGGAAATTTTGACTTATTCGCTTATTCTATTTTCAAAAATATAGAAATTTCATCGGGTCAAGGAGTTGTTCAAATCGATTTAAACTCGGTATGGAGAATCCCATAGGTACCTAGAGTGTAAAACAAAAAGAATTTCTGCTATAGCTTGCCTAGAAAAAAAGTTGGGTTTTCATACGGAAATTTGCTATTATTTCGAATAAATAATTTTAAAAATAGGTCTTTTTCATCGGGTCAAGGAGTTGTTCAAAGTGAACCAAATTGATATCCCAGACTACCAGTACTATTTAGGTTGTAATGCAAAAAGAATGGTCCGCCTAACCTTCCTAGAAAAAAGTTAGTTTTTCATACGGAAATTTGCTATTATTTCGTTTAAATTGCAATTATTGAATTTTAAAAATAGGTCTATTTCGTCGGGTCAAGGAGTTGTCCAAATCGAACCAAATTGATATCCCAGACTACCAGTACTATTTAGGTTGTTATGAAAAAAGAATGGTTCGCCTAACTTTCCTAGAAAAAAAATTAGTTTTTCATACGGAAATTTGCTATTATTTCAAATAAATAATTTTAAAAATAGGTCTTTTTCATCGGGTCAAGGAGTTGTTCAAAGTGAACCAATTTGATATCCCAGACTACCAGTGCTATTTAAATTGTAATGCAAAAAGAATGGTCCGCCTAACTTTCCTAGAAAAAAAGTTAGTTTTTCATACGGAAATTTTGACTTATTCGCTTATTCTATTTTCAAAAATATAGAAATTTCATCGGGTCAAGGAGTTGTTCAAATCGATTTAAACTCGGTATGGAGAATCCCATAGGTACCTAGAGTGTAAAACAAAAAGAATTTCTGCTATAGCTTGCCTAGAAAAAAAGTTGGGTTTTCATACGGAAATTTGCTATTATTTCGAATAAATAATTTTAAAAATAGGTCTTTTTCATCGGGTCAAGGAGTTGTTCAAAGTGAACCAAATTGATATCCCAGACTACCAGTACTATTTAGGTTGTAATGCAAAAAGAATGGTCCGCCTAACCTTCCTAGAAAAAAAGTTAGTTTTTCATACGGAAATTTGCTATTATTTCGTTTAAATTGCAATTATTGAATTTTAAAAATAGGTCTATTTCGTCGGGTCAAGGAGTTGTCCAAATCGAACCAAATTGATATCCCAGACTACCAGTACTATTTAGGTTGTTATGAAAAAAGAATGGTTCGCCTAACTTTCCTAGAAAAAAAATTAGTTTTTCATACGGAAATTTGCTATTATTTCAAATAAATAATTTTAAAAATAGGTCTTTTTCATCGGGTCAAGGAGTTGTTCAAAGTGAACCAACTTGATATCCCAGACTACCAGTGCTATTTAAATTGTAATGCAAAAAGAATGGTCCGCCTAACTTTCCTAGAAAAAAAGTTAGTTTTTCATACGGAAATTTTGACTTATTCGCTTATTCTATTTTCAAAAATATAGAAATTTCATCGGGTCAAGGAGTTGTTCAAATCGATTTAAACTCGGTATGGAGAATCCCATAGGTACCTAGAGTGTAAAACAAAAAGAATTTCTGCTATAGCTTGCCTAGAAAAAAAGTTGGGTTTTCATACGGAAATTTGCTATTATTTCGAATAAATAATTTTAAAAATAGGTCTTTTTCATCGGGTCAAGGAGTTGTTCAAAGTGAACCAAATTGATATCCCAGACTACCAGTACTATTTAGGTTGTAATGCAAAAAGAATGGTCCGCCTAACCTTCCTAGAAAAAAAGTTAGTTTTTCATACGGAAATTTGCTATTATTTCAAATAAATAATTTTAAAAATAGGTCTTTTTCATCGGGTCAAGGAGTTGTTCAAAGTGAACCAAATTGATATCCCAGACTACCAGTAATATTTAGGTTGTAATGCAAAAAGAATGGTCCGCCTAACCTTCCTAGAAAAAAAGTTAGTTTTTCATACGGAAATTTGCTATTATTTCGTTTAAATTGCAATTATTGAATTTTAAAAATAGGTCTATTTCGTCGGGTCAAGGAGTTGTCCAAATCGAACCAAATTGATATCCCAGACTACCAGTACTATTTAGGTTGTTATGAAAAAAGAATGGTTCGCCTAACTTTCCTAGAAAAAAAATTAGTTTTTCATACGGAAATTTGCTATTATTTCAAATAAATAATTTTAAAAATAGGTCTTTTTCATCGGGTCAAGGAGTTGTTCAAAGTGAACCAAATTGATATCCCAGACTACCAGTACTATTTAGGTTGTAATGCAAAAAGAATGGTCCGCCTAACCTTCCTAGAAAAAAAGTTAGTTTTTCATACGGAAATTTGCTATTATTTCAAATAAATAATTTTAAAAATAGGTCTTTTTCATCGGGTCAAGGAGTTGTTCAAAGTGAACCAAATTGATATCCCAGACTACCAGTACTATTTAGGTTGTAATGCAAAAAGAATGGTTCGCCTAACTTTCCTAGAAAAAAAATTAGTTTTTCATACGGAAATTTGCTATTATTTCAAATAAATAATTTTAAAAATAGGTCTTTTTCATCGGGTCAAGGAGTTGTTCAAAGTGAACCAAATTGATATCCCAGACTACCAGTACTATTTAGGTTGTAATGCAAAAAGAATGGTCCGCCTAACCTTCCTAGAAAAAAAGTTAGTTTTTCATACGGAAATTTGCTATTATTTCGTTTAAATTGCAATTATTGAATTTTATATAATGGTTTATATAATTGTTTTATTTATTGTTTGCTTTTATTTTCTTTGGAGATAGAGTTTAGACCTGGTTTTTTGGCCAGTGCTTTGCTCAAAAATCTCCTATAGTTGAATGTTCATAACTCCGCCGTAGCCGGTCCCCAGCCCGGTTGAGATAAGGAGGAGGGAAACACACCCAAATCATAATGGAAAAATCTCATAAGTTGATTTTTTAAAATCAAATTGAGATATTTCCGACACTACTGTAGCTAAATTTATAGACTCATTTAGTGCATCTGATCAGACTACCGCGTGCTTTCGAGACGGTTTAAGGGCCGAGGATTTTGCCCAAAAATAACGGGGAAAAGAGTGTAAAGAGTGTAAAAATAATATTTTTACACCGTTAGTGCCCTTCTATAACTAAGGGTTTAATAACGGGGAAAAGAGTGTAAAGAGTGTAAAAATAATATTTTTACACCGTTAGTGCCCCCCTTATTAAGGGTGGAATTACATATTAAAGTGTAATTTACGGGTGTAAATTATAGAAAAAGAGTGTAAAAAAGAGTGTAACAATAAGTTTTAACGGTGTAACAAAGAGTGTAACAATAAGTTTTAACGGTGTAATAAAGAGTGTAAAAATAAGTTTTAACGGTGTAATAAAGAGTGTAAATTTAAGTTTCAACAGTGTAATCAAAAGAGTGTAAAAATAAGTTATTCCACTCTTTTTCCACCGTTAAATCTTAAAATTACACCGCTAAAATTACACTCTAACAGGGAATTCCACCCTTAATAAGGGGGGCACTAACGGTGTAAAAATATTATTTTTACACTCTTTACACTCTTTTCCCCGTTATTTTTGGGCAAAATCCTCGGCCCGGGTAGAGCGATGGGAAAAAATCAATTTGGCATCAAACGAGATAAGTTTAGATGATAATAGGAAAGGCCAAAGCAATGACTTCCCTACAAAAACTTTGCTCAACTTTTTCTGAATGTTTCGCAATTGAAACTGACGCTTGAAATGTTCAATCAGCACGATGAGAACACGGCAGGGTAGAACACGATTGCCAACCTGTTTTTTACTTTTTCCCTTTCTTAGGTCTGCCAGTGCGTCGTCTTCTTCTCTTCTTCAAGGGTGCCTTCATCACCAGTATCAACAGCAGCATCAACGTCGCCACCAATGAAAACAACAGCGCACACCACGGCATGAAAAATGCCCAATTCACCTTTAAAGTACTCAAATAGTTTCTACCACAGATTTCCATTACACGCTTCAAGCTTTTACAAAAATTCACCGCTAAAAGATTTCCGGTTTATGACATAATACCGTGCAAAAATTGATTGAATGTGCTGATAACGGTTAAAAAATTAACGCAATTAACCGTAATTCTTCCAAGAATTCGACTCTAACCGAAAGTCGCTTACAAGAAAGATTTCGCCGCATCCATCTTTTCTGACAAAATTAGGTCAGGGTTGCTGTCAAGATAAGGATGCTCTATATAGAATGATTGCAAAGAAAACAAAGTTCATGCCCTTTCCAGGGAAATGACCCCCCCCCAACTAGACTGTTAGTAAACTACGCAATTAGCGTATTTGATAATGCCTTAGTAGCCCGTGGCACTTGTTAATATGGGGGCTTATTTTGGCCGGGGTTTATTCCCTTGACCCCGGTAGTCTTAAATTGAGGTTGATGGTTAAATTTGGTTTTTCGATAGTTTTTCGATAGTATACATAAAGAAGGATTTCAGCTGACATTTTTACTGTAAGATACAAAAGTGGCACCAATAAAAACGATAAATGAAAATCATTAAGATTCAAAAACTTTTTTGAGAACATTTTCAACTTGTTATTGCTAATCAATGGCGTTCGTCTTCTGAAATTATACAAAATCGAAATTTCACAAACTAATTTAGAGAACACCAATACTGATCGTTATTTGAGAGAACGGATTATATATGATAACGGATTTATGCTTAGACAAAAAATAGAGTCCTTTATGTTTCTCATTTTCCCAAAGACAATTGGCAAGTAAAATGATACACTAAAACCTAAAGTGTAGGTTAAACTAACGACAGTAGGATTTTTTTTCAAAAAACAAAACGAGGAAAACCTTCGCCTCGTTCTTTCTAATAATAATGTATAGATTATAAATTATAATCAGCTAATCAATTTGAATATTATTTTCAATTTGAAATTTCGTTTTCATTTTTTATATTCTTTCAAATTTCCAAAACTTTAGAAAAATTAATTCTCTTTATATGTATTATTTTTTGTATATTTTATCAAAGAACATTCTTCTGATTAACGTATAACATATAATTTCATGCTTTAATAAGCCTGTTCGCTCCATCAACAATTGATTTAGTACTCACGCAGCACCAAAAAAATGAAGTAAATTCTATTTCGCATATTTCGCATTAAAAAATTGAAAAGTATGGTTTTTACAAGGAAGCGAAGGAATTGCTGTTTTAATTGCTTGCCAACCGCAAACAATATGTTAAAAAAATGAATTTTTTTCTGATTGTGAAATTGTGAATCACGGTGTGCCACAGGAAACTGCTTTAGGACCACTCATTCTTCTTTTATATGTGAACGATTTTTCATCTATAAAAAACAAAACGGAGAAAGTAATTGAATTCACAGATGACACAAGTAATGTCTGTGGTGGAAAAGAAAGTAGCCTACATTGAAAAACAAAGGAAACTTTACAGAGAAAAAACAGAAGAATTTAGAGATGAACACACTAACCTTGAATACAAAATAACCAAATAAATTTTTTTCTCGTAAAATAATTCTTATTTCGGATCTATTTTTATATAAACGCAAAGTTCTCACAACAACGAGTTGTTGCAGATACCTTGGTATTCAAATTGACAGGAACCCTTACATTGATGAGGAGCCGAATAAAGCCTTAAAAAGATGGCTCATGTTATCCAATCAGTATACTTAATAAGAAATCTAATCCACTTGACGCGCGCATTTTTTTTCTAAAATCACTTGTTCTTTCACACTAATCGTTTTTGGCAATCTTTTTCTGAAATTTATCTGCAAAAAAACTATAAAGCCTTAACACACAGATTAACTGGGGTGTAGGGTGTGGTTTCTACGCTAAAAGAATGACAAAGCGAGAGATCTAATAATACAGACATGGATGCTACCAGCTGAGCTAAAAAAGCTAACTTTTCGCTAATCAAATTTCATTACAGTATAGCCAGACAAAAAAATTCTGAAAGTTTTCTGGGGTGTCTGAGTCTTCATCAAAACACTCAAACCGAACAATTCGAAATTAGACAGAATGTCACAACCAACTTTCGAATGAATTCGATTCTTCATTAACGCGTACAAAAATGGATTAAGTTACCACAATGGCTTCGGTTGGCAAAATAAGAAAACTTTTTTAAGAAAACGTTGAATGATTTCTTGCTCTCACAACAGGAAAAACTCCTTTGAATAGTAACCTGGAGCCATCAAAACTTATGTAGAAGAAAATTTTATGATTTCATTCTCTAAGAGATTGGATTGATATTCATTATTTTGCTTTGACGATTTGAAGCATTTTTTTGTTTCAAGTATAGTTAACCATATGGTTAAAATTTTTAATTTACTTGTTGCAAAAAAAGAAGCTCACGCCAAATTTTTTAGTGTTATTCGTCCGACGTTAGTCTGTTATGTTTTCGCTTAGTTCTATGCTTTGCGCATATTTGCATTCAAAGCTTAGATAGAACTGAGTTTATGGTTTGTCACGATTTTACTGTTAGTCTATTCCGAAGCGTAGCTAAGGTTTTAAGGGTGAAACAAAAACGTTAGGGGCGAGTAGGACAAAAAATCTTGTACGAGCACGTTTATCTTTATGAAAGGCCCTAGGTTTGCGTCCAGTTGAATCTATATTATCTTCTTAATCTTAGATGAATTTTTCTGGCTCATAGCTCCGGGATAAAACTTAATATGCAAAAGCACATTATGCAATCTTTCTTGTCTGGTTTTAATGTTACAAAATTAAGACAAGGAACAAAAGTTATACCGTTGTGGATCCCCCTTGTCCATTCACGGCTTTAGATGCAGCCCCCATTACAGACAGAGCTGCCACTTTAGTGTATAGAGTCGATTTGGGTATTGTAGATGGTGCCATGCTAACTGTGACCAGAATACAGCCAGTTGTCAATAGCACCACTGAAATCATCAACAAAATGCAAGTTAAGTTGCCACGTCTGCAGAACGGGCGTAGGATACAATACGAAAACTCGAATGGACGAAAACAGTTTAGGTAGACATGAGGCATGTTCTTAGATTTAAAAGAAATTTGGCGACCACCACTTCAAAACAAGAAAAACCGTCACTTGAAAACCTACCTGACGCACTCAAAGTTTAATTTTAGGCAAAAATAACATAGAACAAAACATCAGGAAAATGTAAAAAAAAGGTATTTGTCGTTTTGATCTAAACTATTGAGCTATTGGTGTAATAATATGAGAAAAATTACCATTTAAAAGCTTCTCTCCCAATATTTCTGACAAGGAAACATTTACCTCAACCAGTTCGTTTCAGCGGTTCGAGATCTGTCCGGATATTATGTTTTTGCAGATCAGTTTTGAAAACTCATATCCGCTATTATCTTACCGTTGAATTAATAAACATACCCGGCAGATTGCCGGAAAATAGCCGCCGTTGATTCCAATAAGCATGATTGGGATTGAAAGAATAGAAGATATTGAAAAAAAAAGATTTTTGTACAAAAACATTTTTTAAGTCCGATTTATTTTGATGGTATTTCGTAGGCTTGATGGTAGGCTACAGGGGCTACTATCAATACCAATAAGCATAGGAGATGGTAACTAAGACTTATAGGAACGACATTCACATAGCGGGCATCTAAAATTGGGCTTTATGAGTTTATCCCGTTTCTATTTCTGACTTCAATTTTTTATTATGACTCTGTTCATTTTGAATTGCTTTGCTGAGCAACTGATGTTCAAACTCACTTTTTGCAGAATGAGAGAAGAGAGAAACTAGCCTAGAGAAGTCAAAAAGATTTCACGTAAAATGTCGAAAAAGCGGCAAAATGGTAAAGCGAAAAAATGTTCGACGAAGTAAAAAAACATAGCAGGACAAGTCCTGAAATACAATCCAAGTAATTGAATGAAAGACAGACCTAATGAACCTGACCAGCAGATCAATTGAACAATCCCAGCCAACAAGACAAAATCTCGAAAGTTGAGAAACTAAAAGAATCAAACAAACTACCCAAAAAAACGATCATTGCTAAAACCCTTGAAGCTTTTAACTTGAGCGCCATATATGACTCATTTCAAAATACTCATTAACTCACGCAAAAACCTTGAAAGAGATGAATCTGCCACTAAATGTAGATAAACTGGACAAATATGACAAATGCATCAAGAAACTGAGAAGAGAAAATTTAAAGAAAATTTCCAAAAAAAGGGCTATAAAAACATTTTTTGACTCTGGAGTTCTGTTTTGTAAAACGTCTACAACATTTAAAAAGTTTTGTTGGCCAGTAAAGATAGTTAAACTCAGAGAATGACACAAAAATTTGAAAACAATCGAAAATTATAAATTGCAAGCTTTATTTTAAAAATTCCCTACAATTGCAAAATTAAAAAATTGGAAACAATTTTATTGCCCCTAGAAACTATGTAGTAACATACTAGCTAACCCTATAGGAGATTCCCTGGCCACTGAATAAAAACTTCAAAAATTTAAAGAAAAAAATTGCAACTTTGGTAAAAAATTGGTAAAAGATATTAAAATGTTGAATACCATTCCATGGCAAAAAAATATGTTCGGTAAACTGTTAGCAAACCCTAGATGAGGCTTCTTGCCCCCTGGGGCTGGAAAACTTGAACAATGATAATAAATGTCAGAAAATTTGAAAAAAAACAAGTTTGATTAAAAAAAAATCATAAAGTTAAAATGTTTAAAACCACTTCATTACCACTAGAAACTATGCAATAACTTATTATTAAACCCCAGAGGAGCTTTTTTGACATCAAAGTTTAAAACAACTCAACAAATGACAAAAAATTTCAAACAATAAGAAAAAATTAGTATAAATTACCGTGTTTATGTTTGGAGTAGCAATAGATATAGCGCTTAAAGTGGCCGTAAAAAGCAATTACCTCTTGCAAAGGACCTTTATCAACTTTAATAAACCTCAATTTCAGACTGCTCTAACAAAAAATCCAAAAAAATGACGCAACAGTGCTAAAGATTTCATTATTTTAGGCTCAAAAACTCCCAAAAATGACCTTTTAACCTTGAATTACGGCCTTCCCAGTAGCTTCAACACTCTGAGTACTTGAGGGACTACTAACCGCGGGCCTCTAATGAAACTTGATGCCCGCTGAGCTTTACCTGTTTATCCCGTTTTGAAAGCTCAAAGTCATGAATACAGGTGTGAAAAAATCTTACAAAAATAAAAAAAAGACAGATCACCAATACAATCCAATTCTTGAATTGTAAAAAATAGGAGCGCTATAATAGCCGGCTGAGAAGATGAGGGCGGCTATTAATAAAAATAAATTATTTACTGGTGTCTTTACAGAATCAATAGAGCACTTACAATCTTGATAAATACACTTCAAAAAAAAGCACCAGTAAGATCGCCATTAGACCATAAGGTCCGTTTTCAGTCGTCTCATAGTCGGAAGAGAAATTTCATAATTTTTATTTCAAAATTTGTTCAGTGGAGATCGAAAATAAAGTGATAGCGAGAAAAAAACAAGGAAGTTTTTTTTAAAAAATGTTTTCAAATTGGCCAGATTTTTGATGAACAAAGTTTCTAATTTAAGCCATAAATTAACCTAGTGAGTTGTTCATTCAGTAAAAAATAGTTTTCTAGCTTTTCGTGAGCAAAACTTTTTAACTGGACCACTCAAATATTTCACTTTTGTTATAGTCATGATGAGATCTTGAAGATTGCATTTTTATGAACAGAAGAAAACTATAGCCAGTCCTTTGGGAAATTTCTTGTGATTAAAAATGTTGCAAAAGAAACCTTGTGAGCAAAAGAAACCAAGGTCAACAAAATAGATATAATGCGTCTAGTTTTCTCAGCCGTGTTTTTTTTCAATAAGTTGATAGAAATTTCGTTCTAAGTTTAGGTTTCTTCCCAGCAGGTGTTTATCACAGACGAGAATTTTCAGCACAGTTATCGAAAATAATTTCATCCTCGGTTTGTTGGTTTCGTCGCTCGTTGCCATAGACCTGCTTTTGTGTTCTTGAGTTACTTGCACTAAATAGGAAAAATTGATTCCGCGGGATTCTAGATCTTCAATAGCGTCATTATGGTTTACAGTTTGTTAGAAAAGCCAATTATCATTTCAGAAACTAATTAACCTTAAAATAGTAGATTGTGATTACCGAAGGCAATTCCTAGCTAGTTTCTGAGTGTCCAAATCATGCTGTGAAACTCTCTAATTGAAATGAGCAACTTTACCATTTATGGTCTTTCGAAAATTGACTAGCATTGGACGACTAGAATATATATATATATATATATATATATATATATATATATATATATATATACATATCTTTTTTAGTAACTGATTTGATAACTACTGCAGGGGAAGAATAAGGCTTTCAATTACTCATATGACGGCAATCTTCATTTGCTTCAACTAAATTTAAAAATTAACTTAAACATTTGTTATAGCCAGAAAAGTTTGAGTTCATTATGTTAGCGTTGCCGTGCTAAAATGGGGTTAATTTGAAGTTTTTTCTTTGACTCTGTAGCAATCTAATCAAATAAACATAAATTCCAGATCACAATCTTTGTTAGTCAGAGAACATTTTGTTGTCTTTTTCGAGAACTTTTCTAAAAAAAATAATTAGGAATATTACGTATATTTTTATCAGGATTTCCAGAGATCTTAGATTTAACGCGAAGTTGGTCATTGTTTTACGCCGCACAAAAAGTTTCTATTCATGCATGAAAAAGGGCGCGACTGCTTTCGAACGATGCTTTTTGCAAGTTAGCCAAGTTAATTGTAAATCACAAAACTGATTGAAAAATATTTTCGACATTTTTAATAAAACATTTCTATCTGTATGTTTTGAGATGAAATTTTTGGCTGCCACATAAATGCAATCAAAACTTTCAAGGCAATTTTCAAATTGGGTCAACACCGCTTCAAAAAATGTAACATAATTGACCAACGTCGGGCGAATTGCTGTCAAACAACCGGCGAGCGGTTGGCTTTGCCAGTAGATAGCCATGGTTTAGTGAGGATAGCTTTAGCTTAGTTGACGGGGAGTGAGGTGAGCGCAACTTGGGTGGGCGTGATGCTGCACCGAGGGGGCTGATGGGGGCAACAGAGGGGGTGGGTAACGGTTGTATGGGGACTTTTTTGCTACGGTCCCCTTACTGCTGCACCGGGAGGGGGGAGGGTGCTGCTGGGGGGCAACATTTGGGGGAGGGGTGGGCAACAATGGCAGGGGAATTTTCGGCCCCTTACAGCCTAAACGATGGGTAGGGGTGGGTATTGAGGTAGAAGTGGGGGTAGTGTTAAGCGAGAGGGGGCTGATGAGGGGTGTTGTGAGGGTCAACCTCTAAAAGCCGCCCTTCACAGCATAAGTACAAATCTCCAAAGCAGTTTCTGTGAATCGTTTACTTGGAAACTAGTGAGCTGAACGGCTCTAAGCGCACTTAATGCCCACTGAGCGCTACCTGTATATCCCGTTTTTGAGGACAAAAAGTCAAAAGGGTCAGATGAAAAATCAGTCAAGCGAAAACCGACAGGAACAATACAATTGCTGCAAACTTCGTTTGCGAGCAGTTAACAAGAAACGTTGAACAAAAGCCCTATCCATTTGTACTTGTTATTGCAAAAACAACGCGTAGAAAACATGAATGTCCCATTTTAATAATTTGGCGTCCATTTGTTTTTGTGAGATAACCATTATTGGATAACCTGTAATGGCAACCAAAACAGCATCTTAAGCCCAGTTTTGGAAACAATAACATTTGCACGTCAAATTCAGAAAGAAACCTCAATTTATAAAGTGAATGGATGTTTCAAAATGAATATGCCGTTACTTATGTTACTCAATTTACAGATGTTTATAGAAATAAATTATGACAACACTGTCGAAAACTAACCAAGTGATGTTATATTGTTCTATTGTAATGGGTGGCTCGCTGGTGTTATTAGTAGCTTAACTCAGTTAAACTACTGATCGATGAAACTACTTTTTAAGCGCTTCAGCTGGCAGCAAATGTTTGTACCTTTTGTACTTTTATGCAAAAGCCCAAACTTTAACATATAGCTTACATATAATCCCAAGTTTTTTTCTCATACATCAATTTTTATTCTTTTTTCAAAAAATTTTTGTGCTTTTTCAATCTGTTGGATTTCCACCTTGTGTTAAATTCGTGGTATCATCTGCAAAAGGCATTAATTTGATCTTTTGCAACAACTTGTAAGGTGGAGCCAAGGTAAAAGAGAGAGAGAGAGAGAGAGAGAGAGAGAGAGAAAGAGCAATTGGCACAAAGTTGATCATTGCGAAAAACTTGTACTAATTTCCTTTATCGGATTTTTTTTCGATGCGTGCACTACAAGTTGTTTTTTAACTGAGAGAAAAGAAGCATTAATTTAATAATTTTTCCACAAGGCCGTTTTTTCTTGTTTTTTAGAAGAATTACACAATCGGTTGTGACCAACGGCTTTTGAAAGGCAATGAAATCGACCAAACCCATACTTTGTGTATCTATCAAACTGTTCAACATTTTCTAAACTGATAATGTGGAGTTGTGTGCGTGAACGTGTAGCCCAAAGCCGAATAGCTCAGATGAAATAAGTTTTTTTAAATGAAATCAAGCATTTTGTGGTACAAAGCTTTTTCAATTACCTTGCTTAGGGATGGCAACAGGATAATTGTTTAATAATTTGAGGGGTCCTTAGAAACTCCTTTTTGTGCACAGATATTATTTCAGCAGTTTTAAGACAGACTAAAACAGCATTCTTGTATGCTCTTATTTATCAATTTAACCAAACAAATAGTAAAGACTCACGCCGAAATAACTAAAATCAATTTTTATTCATAACTACATCAATTTTTATTCTTTTTTCAAAAAATTTTTGTGCTTTTTCAATCTGTTGGATTTCCACCTTGTGTTAAATTCGTGGTATCATCTGCAAAAGGCATTAATTTGATCTTTTGCAACAACTTGTAAGGTGGAGCCAAGGTAAAAGAGAGAGAGAGAGAGAGAGAGAGAGAGAGAGAGAGAGAGTGAGAGAGAGAGAGAGAGAGAGAAAGAGCAATTGGCACAAAGTTGATCATTGCGAAAAACTTGTACTAATTTCCTTTATCGGATTTTTTTTCGATGCGTGCACTACAAGTTGTTTTTTAACTGAGAGAAAAGAAGCATTAATTTAATAATTTTTCCACAAGGCCCTTTTTTCTTGTTTTTTAGAAGAATTACACAATCGGTTGTGACCAACGGCTTTTGAAAGGCAATGAAATCGACCAAACCCATACTTTGTGTATCTATCAAACTGTTCAACATTTTCTAAACTGATAATGTGGAGTTGTGTGCGTGAACGTGTAGCCCAAAGCCGAATAGCTCAGATGAAATAAGTTTTTTTAAATGAAATCAAGCATTTTGTGGTACAAAGCTTTTTCAATTACCTTGCTTAGGGATGGCAACAGGATAATTGTTTAATAATTTGAGGGGTCCTTAGAAACTCCTTTTTGTGCACAGATATTATTTCAGCAGTTTTAAGACAGACTAAAACAGCATTCTTGTATGCTCTTATTTATCAATTTAACCAAACAAATAGTAAAGACTCACGCCGAAATAACTAAAATCAATTTTTATTCATAACTACATCAATTTTTATTCTTTTTTCAAAAAATTTTTGTGCTTTTTCAATCTGTTGGATTTCCACCTTGTGTTAAATTCGTGGTATCATCTGCAAAAGGCATTAATTTGATCTTTTGCAACAACTTGTAAGGTGGAGCCAAGGTAAAAGAGAGAGAGAGAGAGAGAGAGAGAGAGTGAGAGAGAGAGAGAGAGAGAGAGAAAGAGCAATTGGCACAAAGTTGATCATTGCGAAAAACTTGTACTAATTTCCTTTATCGGATTTTTTTTCGATGCGTGCACTACAAGTTGTTTTTTAACTGAGAGAAAAGAAGCATTAATTTAATAATTTTTCCACAAGGCCCTTTTTTCTTGTTTTTTAGAAGAATTACACAATCGGTTGTGACCAACGGCTTTTGAAAGGCAATGAAATCGACCAAACCCATACTTTGTGTATCTATCAAACTGTTCAACATTTTCTAAACTGATAATGTGGAGTTGTGTGCGTGAACGTGTAGCCCAAAGCCGAATAGCTCAGATGAAATAAGTTTTTTTAAATGAAATCAAGCATTTTGTGGTACAAAGCTTTTTCAATTACCTTGCTTAGGGATGGCAACAGGATAATTGTTTAATAATTTGAGGGGTCCTTAGAAACTCCTTTTTGTGCACAGATATTATTTCAGCAGTTTTAAGACAGACTAAAACAGCATTCTTGTATGCTCTTATTTATCAATTTAACCAAACAAATAGTAAAGACTCACGCCGAAATAACTAAAAATTCGTTACTAATCCAATCACTAAAAGTTGAGTTCTTGTTTAAAAAAGATTATTTATTGTTGATTATTCAGTAGTCTCCAGCTGAAAAGTGAAAGTTCTTTTGGGTAATTGATAAATCTGTCTTACATTTTCCCAGTAAAGTTTGGGTTACTAGGCGTGAAAGCAAATTTCGTTTGCTACGGATTTCGTTATCATCGTTAGTATATATGGCGAGCATTCTATGAGCACAATTTCTTTTTTTAACTAAAACTTTCTGAACTGTTCTTCAAAAAATTATAATTTACAGAGTTTTCCGCTCATCTGGACTTGCCTCATCAAAAATTGTAATATGATGCAGCTTTATTCACACCATGAACTTTAAAGATTTTGTTTTTTTCAGCTTGACTAATTATATTGGCGAAAAATAGAAAAGTTTAGTTTCTTATTATCTATTAAAGATTGAAAACTACGGCAAAAGTAAAATTTATCCATTTTAAAGGATAAAACGGTGGAACGCACTTCCACTAGCAAAGCTTAATAAATGCTAAAAGTCAATTTTAAGGTTTCTACATTATTGAATCGTTTTGATAACATATGATTGAGACTTTTTCAAGTCAATTTGATTAACCTTGAGGATCTAGTGTTCTGTAGTTCGAAATTGGAGTGACCTGATTGTTTTCTTGTACTGATGGTGGTACGCAAATAAGATACCAACGTTAAAGTGACCCTAAATAAAACGTTTTCCTCGACGCGAAAAAAACTTTTATTCCTCGACGCAAAAAGAACATTTTCAAATATTTTTTTATTAACAAATGTACTTTTCATTTCTTTGTTTTTTTTCTAGTTTTCGCTATCAATGGTTCATAGTTATCAGTGAATCAGGCTTCAATTAACTCGATTACAGCTCGTTTGGTCGCTAGGGTTTCTACATGACAACAAAGATGGTCATGATAAGATCCTGAGGATTGCACATTTATAAAAAAAAACGAAAGCTATAGCCAGATTTTTGAGAAGGTTTCTTGTGGTTAAAAATGCTACAAAAGAAACCAATGTCGACAAAATAGATATACCGCGTCCAGATTTCTCAACGTGTTTCTTTTTAATAAGTGGATAGAATTTTTCATTTTAAGTTTTTTTTCACAGCAGTTGTTGATCCCAAATGAGCAATGTCACCACAGTTATCACCGCTTTTGTGTTCTTGATTTGGTTGCACTAAATAGAATAAAAATTGATTTCCCGGGATTCCAGATCTTCAATAGTTTCGTTATGGTCAACAGTCTGTTAGAAACGCCAAACATCCTTTCAGAAACAATTTTACCTTAAAATTGTAGATCGTGGTTACCGAAGGCAATTCTTAAAACGCTACTGAATTTCGAAATAATCTTGTGAAACTCTACCTTTGAAATATACAAATATACTAACAAATGGTTTTCCGAAAATTGACTAGCTTTGGTCGACCATTATATGAATCAATTTCTCAGCAAAAAAAACTCAACAATAACTGCCGGGGAGGCATAAGTTTTCAAATTACTCAGATGAAAACACTCTTCATTTGCTTCATTTAAACTTATTAATTAACTAAAACATTTGTTGAAGCCCGATAAATTTGAGGCCAATATGTTATATTTGCCGTGCTATAAAAGGGGTAATTTTTTATAGTGTTATCTTTGAATTTGTAGCGCTCCAATTAAATGACCAAGGTTTCCAAATTGGTACCTTTGTTAGTCAGAGAAACGATTTGTTTGTCTATTTCAAAAAGTTTTTTCACGAAATAATTAAGAGTTTTACGTATTTTCTCAGCAGGACTGAGATCTTAGTTTCCAACGCGAAGATGATCATTGTTTTACGCCAGAAACACAAAAAATTAAATTTATTCATGAATAAGAACGCAACTGATTTCAAACGATGCTTTTTGCAAGTTAGCCAAGTTGATTTTAAATCACAAAACTTTTTGATGAACCTTTTTAGTTCGGCGTATTAAATATAAAATTTCCGAAAATCTGTATGTTTTCAGATTCAAATTTTGGCTGCAACATGCATGCAATCGAAGTTTTCCAGGCAATTTTTAAAATTGGGTCCACAATGCTTCAAAAATATAACATAATTGACTAACGTCGGGCGAATTGCTGTCAAACGACCGGCGAGCGGTTGGCTTTGCCAGTAGCTAGCCACGATTTAGTGAGGCTAGCTTTAGCTTAATTGAAGGGGCGTGAGGTGAGCGCAGCTCGGGTGGGCGTGATGCTGCCCCGAGGGGGCTGATGGGCAGGGGTGGGTATTGGGAGTAGAAGTGGGGGTGGTGTGAAGCGAGAGGGGGCTGATGAGGGCTGTTGTGAGGGTCAACCTCTAAAAGCCGCCCTTCACAGCATAAGTACAAATCTCCAAAGCAGTTTCTGTGAATCGTTTACTTGGAAACTAGTGAGCTGAACGGCTCTAAGCGCACTAAATGCCTGCTGGGCGCTACCTGTTTATCACGTTTTTGAGGACAAAAAGTCAAATGGGTCAGATGAAAAATCGGTCAAGCGAAAAATTGCATTAAAAAAGGGACTAATTTAATTGCTACAAACTTCGTTTGAGAGCTATTAACAATCAACGTCGAATAAATGCGGTCTAGATTTTTACTCGTTATCACAAAAACTATGCGTAGGAAACATAAATGTACCGTCATAATAGTTTGCCGAGAAATTTTTTTAATCGGATAACCATTATTGGATAACCTGTAATGGCAACAGGTTAACATCGGGCGAAATTTCGGAAACAATAACATTTGCACGTCAAATACAAAAAGACGTCTTAATTTAAAAAGTGAATGAATGTTTCACAATCAAAATGCCGTTACTTAGGTTACTTAATTTACAGATGTTTATAAAAAGAAATAAGAATTTTGAGTAAAAGCATTTTGAGTAAAAGCATTTTCTAATGAAAATTTCTGATTAGAGATTATTAATGCACAAGAATTACAGAGCAACTTAGTATTCTGAGGCCTTATAAACTTATCTTTTTTGTTTCGACAAAATCAAATCTGCCAGACAAGAAACGACGGTCAAATCAGAAAACTGTACAAAAAAATCAGAGTCACTGAATTAATTATTAAACGTTTCCAAATTTGCTTTCCAAATTTTGTACCCTTCAATTGTACCAGTCTGGTGAACGCACTAAAGTCTGGACATAGGAACTTACAGTCTGCAACGATCTGGACATAGGCTCATTCCATTCACAGTATAGATTTCGAGTTTTTCATAAGACGAGGTCTGCACTAGGTCTGTCTCGCGTAATCAAGTTAATAGGCCTTACCTGTACATATAGCACCGCATAAGTTTAAGATTTTCCTTTCTTCTTTTTCATCTTCAAACATTTCGTAATATGCAAAAGGATGAATATAGCCAGCAGAAGGGCAGCTATAGCTCCTAAAGACAATATGACACCTGCCGATATGTTGATCATCTTGAATTTCTTCACATCTGATTGCAGAGGTGTGTTCTTGCCGAAGAACCACCCTGAAACGCAACAACAGATCTGTAATGTGAAGAAAACAATTTTGAAATTTCACTAGTTTCACTAGGATTATTAAACTGCGCCAAATAGCGCACACGCACAGAAATGTAAAGCATGGTTTGAAAATTTTTCAGACCCAGGTTTAGGCCTCCGCTTACGAAGACTGTTTAGTCTTGCTGCATTTGCTGCTTCAGTGTGTACAGAAGCATCAAAAAAAATTTTAAAAATCCAGGATTGCAAAAAGCAGGCTTATGAAAAGACTTTTGCTCGACCCATAAAAAGACTTTTTCCTCTTCTATAAGTAGGAACCTGGACTGTACAATTATAGTCAATAAAAGACCCCCCTTCGAATTTTCGAGTCTTTTCACAAGCCGAGGTCTAAACTTGGGACAGCCAGCTGATGGAATTCGAAACTAATTGTAACGTTTTTGTCGACAACTTTTGCGCGTAAAGATAATTCCACTTCAATAGACTTTCACATGCTTTCAAATAAGTTGACGGCTAAACCAGGGAAGATTAAACTTCGCAAAAACCGAAAAGAACCTAACTTCTGAAGCCGAAAGATTGTTTGTGTCCTCCATTTTGGCACATGCAACCCAGAGACCCAGCACACGTAGCCATTGGGCCACGACGCAGTTATCATCATGGGCACATGGCTGAGGCAAGCCGCCACAAAAGCCAGAAAGAGAAAAGCAGTGGCAATAATAAGGAACTTTCTCTTCTTTCTCATTTGTTTCTTAGTCATCTGACGCGATTCCTCCAGTTTTAATTAATTATCGTTCCTTTTCTCAATTGATGGTCAATCAAACTGGTGCGTCGCAATGCAGAGAGATTTTTTAAAATCAACTTCCGGCCATGAAATTTGCGGTCAGAATCTCCCAGGCTATCTACCCAAATGTCAAGTGACTCGCATATATAGTGTACCTCATAGGACCGGAGCATTAGCGAACAGGAGTGATTATGATAGACAGCAATTGGCGGTCTTTACTCATCCGTTTTTAATAACATGTTAGAACCTAATTCTTGGTAGCCCGGGGGAATTCTAATTGTGTGAGAGGGTAACTGAGTAGAGCATTGTACTAAGACTAGCTAGGAAAGAAATATAGTCTTAGGAGGTCAAATAAGGGTAACTTAGACCAATGCGCAGTAAAAACACAAATTCACTGCGAACATTTTGGAAGTGCATTTCTATTAATTAGATAAAGTACTGGACTAAGTTAATGTGCCCCGATTGCGTGATCTTTTGCCCTCGATGCTCTTTGTTTATTAGACAAGTGCTTTTCGAGCAAAACGATAGATCGAGTAAAAAGATTAATGAGCTTCTCTATCATCAATGTCTGGATTATCGAAAAGCAGTAGGTAAATCTGGTTAGACCACCTATGTACAAGGCTTATCAATAGTCCAACAAAACAGTACATAGCTGTTGTGCTAAGTTAATGACTTTGCCATCCTCTAAGAGGAGTACTCCAACAAAATTACAAACAAATATTTTGCATCGAAATTTGGTTATTTTAGTTAAGACTAGTTCTTGATTATGTCAACTTGGCATCTTGTATAGTGGAATCGTTGAATTCCGCTCTTTAATGTGGCTTCTCCTGGGCAAGGGGGGTTGCTACCCAATCAAAATCTTCATCCCAGGAAGATCAATAAGGATTTAATCTCTTTAACCAGTGGCGACTCTACAAAATATATTTCATAAAATTTGTTAAACCCAAAATTTTTGCATATCAAAGATGAGAGAAAATTCGATTTAAAGAAATTAACTGGGTTCTATTGTGATACTCCAATCACTATAAACACCAAAAACCGTAACATTTCACGTTACTTTTTTGACCTAGCACAGTGCAAAGAAAAAACAAAGAACAAAACCAACAAACCAATCATGTTTTACTGTCTTTAATGGTTTTAAATGTTGCTGTTAGTCTAGATCTGATGTTTCTGAAATCAAGCGTCCAATGACTATATCTTTGGGTGCTAGAAGTCTTAAGAGATTTAAAAAATGGTTCTTTCCCATTATAGCCCCTCCCCCAGCTTAGTGATCAGATAACCTATAGCCCCCCCCCCCCTCCAATCATGGTAATTATACCATAATGGGGGGCAATAATTTCACCGGGGGGGGGGGCTATAATTGGAAAGACCCAAAAAAATATTTCTACGATATTTTTTCAAAATCTCCATAATTTTTATATATGAAAAGCGTTTGTCTTTTCGTCTTATTAACTGATAAGAAGTTGATCTTCTTCTTCTTTAAGATTCTCCTTCTTTCAGAAAAGCACAGATTTTCAAATCAGTTCATTGTTTTTGAAAGCTGTTTTCAACTTTTTCATTAAAAAAATTCTTGATTTATCAGAGCAGTTTTCATCAGAAGTGGCCAAACAAAAAAAAAAAAAAGAACATTGTTAATTTCCTCTGGTACACATAAGTATAAAAAGCAAATGGTAAAAGAGGCAATGTAAAGTTAAGAATATAACATTATGTAAAATTATAAAATCATTAAATTACTTAACTAAAAATTTGACCTTACATTATTAAAAAATGGCCTAAAATGCGAACATAAAATGTTCTCACAATTTTATATGTACATCGTGAAGATTAAAAATTAAAATTAAAATCTAATGCTCTCAATATCATCTTTAAAATCAGTTACTTTTGGGTCCTTCAAAAATTCTTTCCAAAAATATTCTTTCAGTTGTTTTTTTAAGGAAGCTTTCGATGTTGTTTTCAGTCTAATATTAGAAGGCAGACTATTATAAATTGGAATGGCTTGTGCAATAAAAGAATCAGTTAAAAACTTATTGTTCTTTCTTATATCGAAAGTTACTTTTTTTGACCTGTCATGTTGTTTTATTCTCATGGTAGAGAGAGGTTCAATTTTATACGCTGGAAGATCGTTGCTGAGTAAGCGAATAAAATATTTTGAGCAACGATATTTCAAGAGAAAAGAAACTGGTAGTATTTTGTTGCGAAGTTTGAGATCTGTAGACCGATCGTATTTTCTCCTATTAAAAATGGATTTTATTCCCCAATTCAATTGTTTTTCTAAAGTTGTGAGTAATGACTTTTGCAACCCTATCAGAATTAGAGCGGAATAATGTAGATGACTTATTACTATTGCATTAAGTAATAAGACTTTCGTTTTCTGTGGTAAACTTTTACTTAGTGTATTCAAAACTTTTATTCCACAAGCCATTCTCTGAAGAATCTTTTTCACTTCTCCATCAAATTTTAGTTTGCTGTCTATAATTACGCCAAGATACTTCACACTATTTGATTCTGCTATTCTTTCATTGTCAACATTCAGAACAGTATTTGTTAACCTCTTCCTGGTGCTGAACACAATATATTCTGTTTTTTGTTTGTTCACTACTAACTGGGACTTTGCAAAAAAATCAATAATTTTTGAGATGTTATGTTCAAGTTTTGTTTTTGCCGATATTTCATCAGTGTCGGATGTAAAAAGAAAAGTGTCGTCTGCGTACTGTACAACCGTGCAATCCTCTTCAACAATCTTTGCTAAATCGTTGACGTAAATGTTAAATAATAGAGGTCCTAAAATAGTACCTTGTGGAACTCCTCTCTTCAAATTTATCCAGTCCGATTCAATTCCATTCAGAACAACTCTTTGCGTTCTTTTACTCAAATAATTCTCTACTAAATTGGTAGCATGTTCATCGAAACCTATATTTTCTAGTCTCCGTAACAGTATTTTGTGGTTTATAGAATCAAAAGCCTTTGAAAGATCTAAAAACGCCCCTGTAACATTTTTTTTCTTGTTGAGTTCTAATCTTATTTGTTCTGTCGATTTCAGGATAGCATCAATTGTTGAAATTTGTTTTCTATAACCAAATTGACTAGCCGACAATAATTGCTCTCTTTCGAGGAAACTTGTGATTTGTGAACTGAACGCCTTTTCAAAAATTTTTGACAAAGCAGAAGTGACAGAAATAGGTCTATAATTGAGTGGGTCTTCGGGATTCCCTTTTTTGAAGAGTGGAGTTACACAAGCTTTTTTAAGATCTTCTGGAAATTTTCCTTCTGTAATGAATTGATTAATGAGATAACATAGTGGTTCCGCTAGCGCTGCTTTAGCATCTTTTATTGCCCAAGCTGGTATTTTTGAAGGACCGACTGGTTTACTTGTATTCAAAGAATCTATGAGCACATTTGTTTCCTTGGTTGTTATATATCGGAAATTTAAACACTTTCTCGGAGCAGTTTTAGGAGGAATGTGGTTTGTTTGTTGCAAGCCAATAAACTCTCCCAAAGTCGAAAATTTGTAATTTAGAAGATTTGCGATTTCCATGGGCTTTGTTATCTTATCACCAAAACTGTTTAATAAAGATTGAATTCTTGCTTGAGTCTTTTCTTTATTACGAAGATCTTGAATGAATTTCCATCTGGCTTTTTCACTGTTTAACTCCATAAAACTTGAAAGAAGTTGTTTTTCTTTTTGACGGATTAAATCATTTTTAGTTTCATCATCGCTAATTCTTGAAAACTGTCTTTTTGTTTCCTCACATAACCATTTTTCTTGAAGCAAGAATTTTGGTTTATCTGTTCTAATATAACAGGTTTTAATTAGAGCATGTAGTGCTAATGCTCTTTCAATAATTCTTTGAAATTCTAATAACATCATATCTCCTGTCACTGCACCGTAAAAGTGTCTCCAGTCTGAATTTTTAATAAAATTTTGGAATGCTATGGCTGAATATTTTTTTTTGTCAAAAAACTTTTTCTTTGTTGTTTTTGATTTTAGCATCACAGATTTAAGAACTGTGATTGTTGCAAAATGATCAGTTTTCAAAATCGTATCCGCTACTATGCCAGTTTCGAAATCGTCTGTTATGATATAATCGATAAGTGTTGAAGAAGAGTTAATCATTCTTGTAGCTGTGTCATTATTCGTTGGTTTAAGGTCATATGGAGAAATTACAGATTGCAGCAGACTTCTGTCGCGCTTTGCAAAATAGTTTAAATTGTAGTCTCCAGCAAGTATGACAGATTTTCCTTCAGCCATAGCAAGATCAATTCCCAGGACCAATTTTTCCAAAAACATCTTAACAAGTTTTTTTTCCGGACAGTATGATAAATTCAAAACGCATTTATTTTTTTGTATGCTCAACTCAACCCATAAACTTTCAAAAATTGTATCCGGAAAGCAGTTGAGATCATCGCGGAGACGAGGTTTTAATAATTTTGGAATGTACATGATAATACCACCACCTTTTGTTTTTGTTGTTTGGATGCGATCTTTTCGAAAACAGTCAAAGTTTTGCTTATCTATATGCCAAAATTCTTCCGGATGGTTTTGTGACAACCATGTTTCACTAAACGCATATATGCAGTTGTAACCAATGTCTTGAATGAGTTCTTTCAACAGCAGATGTTGTCCTGCTAAACTTCTGGCTTTTTGATGTAGAATTTTTATTCTGGAATCAAATAATTTTAACTTTTTCATCATAAGTGCATATGGCAGAACTGGTCCAGGGTTTATTTCGATATCACCACTTTTTAGTAGAAGATACCATATAACAACCAAGAAAAAGGAAAAGTTGAATTTGGATGGTGAAGCACATTGTTTGCTGTTACAGATTCCTTTGAATGAAGGTATTCGAGATGCATAAGGAAGACTGTAAAAACATTCTGAAATACTATCGGAGGATGTGAGTAGTACACATAGTATAACTATGAGTCGAATACCTGCCATTTTTGGTTATATCTGATTATAAATCATTACACGTTGCCAAATAGCTTAAAAACAACAGAAACTGCAGCTAAAATCCATTTGTATAACGATATGTTTGTCTCCATGGTTTGTAAGTGTTAGCCCTACTCACGTATGCACTTTGAGAATATTGCAAAGGTTGTAATCGAACAAGATTACAAGAAGTTAAAAGAAAATGACTTAAAACTGCGTTTTTAATAAACGGAATTCCCTGCTGAAAATTAAAATGTATGTCATCGTAAAAGAGAGCGTTGTAATTTGCCATTTGACTCAACATGTTGCACACAGGAAGTATTTTGATTTTTTCAGTGTTTTCTTGTGTAATATACTCTCGCAGTTTTTCATTGAATTCATAAATTTTGTTGTTTGTCTGTTCGTTTTTCGGCAATTTTTTTAAAGGAGGCACTTCCATCAATACCAATGATTCTGGGCTGAACTTTTCCTGTATTGCAGAGACAAGATCTTTGTAATCTGAGAATAATGTTTCTAAATGATCACTTTTTTGTTTTAGAATAGCATTGGTCCCATCCTGTAAAATAACTGTTTTCATCTTTTTTTGATCGTAACCCTGTAATAATTGCAATTTCTCCTTTGTTGTCGAGCCTGGGTAAGCATGTATACTGCAGTCCTGAGGAAATGTCCGATCTCTTGCCAGGTGTTTGATTATACTACTACCAATTAAAAAATTTTCTGTTTTCTCCTCGATCTCTAATGTTTCAAACTTTCGAATAAAAACGTCATTTTTTGCACTTGTGTTAATCGTTGGTGTTATAATAGCTGAATTAGTTGTTACCTGTGTCGATTTTTTAAGGAATTCACTCACGGTTACCACATGCTCGGCGATGAGACTGTCCTTCTCCTCTAATTTTTGATAAAGTTCGCAATAAATTTTATAAAGATCCGCTTTTGAATAACTATTAAACTTTTCTGCAGTCATCATCATGATTGGAATATATTACAGGAGGATATTTACAGGAGTAATTTACAATTATTGATATTTACAATTAGAACTATGTTACAGAATCTGTTGCTTAAAAAGAACTATTGTGCTAACGTTTAAAACTAGCAATGCATAAGAAAGTGTTTAAAAAATGAAGGTCAAGAAGCAACTGTACAGAATGAAAGAATTGTGTGTTGTGTGAAATTGTGTGTTGTGTGAAGAATTGTGTGTTGTGTGAGAATTGTGTGTTGTGTGACATTACTTGTGAGACAAACCATTACTTCTTTGACAAGTCATTCCCTTATACCTATTGGAATAGGTGGTCAAAAGCTATAACACAACTACCTTTGCTGCCTCATTAATTAGAGCCGGAGTTTGAGAAAGTAGTTCTGCAACACAAAAGGGACGACTATTTTGGGTCAAATTTCATTTGGGATTTGTTAATAGATGATTTTTTGGACAGATGAGTTATTGCAGTTTTTTGCACAGTTCTGATTGTACTACCATACTATCAAATGTAAAAAAAAGTGAATGTGACTCGTAGGCTACCGGCTCAACAAATCAACAAATATCCTTAACATCAAAGATCTTGCTTAATTATTTAGATAGCCAAAGGGTACGAAGTGTATTAAACTTTAATTAAAATTGAAATTAGGCGTATAGTTTTGCAAATTATTGAATGAGAAGTTTCCCTCATTTTTTCTAGATGTGAAGAAGCCAAATGTTTCCGTTTCCAAGGCGAGGCAAGTGCTTTCGTTTCAGGTTTCGATGCGAAATGTCAAAAGTATTAGTGGGTTTGGCCGTACCTTGGGTTCTCTAATGCTGATTATCGTTCTCGTAGAGCTTTCAATCACTAAGTTTATGCCGAGTTGTTTGGTTGCTTCTAGAGCGTAATGACAACCGTGTGTCTGTGTATCAAATCAACTGCTATAGCTATTACAACAGATGCGATACCTCCTACTAAGCAAGAGCTCACGGAATGACTTCATAACTCAAAAGGCTGTAAAATTACAACTTTTTGTTTTTTCGTCTATGAAAATCCAATGTAATAAAATTTTCATAAAAATAATGTTCTAAAAAATCCAATTTTCAAAGAGAAGCTGAAAAGTGCCAAGGAAATTGCAAAACATATGCTTCAATTCGAAAGTGCAATAAACTGGAAAATTTTGATTTTATAGTTATGCGACATTTATGGAGAAGTCATAGTCACAAAACTTCCATTAATAACAAAACTGCACTGCTGCGAATTTCTTATAAATTTTTGAATGTATGAATGAAGCCGATGCATCATTATACGAAAGTTTTTTATTCGAATTTTTTGTTTTACCCCGTTATTTGGGAGTTTCATTAGTAGCACAAATCACAATTTCTATAAATTAGAACACATTAATTTTCCAATGTGCATGGTTTTCTCGTCAATGACATAGAAGTAACCGTCCAATTTCAATGTTCATTAATTTAACACGAAAACTACGTGTGCTTGTAGTTTAAAGACCTTTTCGATAAGAATTTAATGCAGTTCTCTGATGATATAATGTTCAGTTACACCTTACAATTGTCAAAAAGCTACCTGAGTTTTGTATCATCTAATACAAGAGTAAGAACAAAATTTGTTTCATATTACTATTAGTTAAATGATCAGTTTCAGAACAAAAGCAAAAACTGCGCGTAAAGTAAACACACTTTAGTTGAGTTTTTGCACTAAAAGCTAGTAGTTGCACTCGACTTACAGGCCACGGCCACTTCATAAATAATTTAATACGTCAAAAAAATATTAGTCTACTGTGAATTAGGTTTATAACAGCTATTTCAGTACTCTAATAAAAAACGGCACACAGCTTTAATGGCGCTGAGATTACTTCCACGGTTCTCTAAATTGGCACATTCAGAAAAGTGCAAATCATTTGATTTTTGTAAAAAACATGATCAGATATTTCATTGCTATAGTTAATTCACGGACTTGGTGTTCTTAATCACAGTTGAATCTTCCTGTTAACAGTTCATTCTTGATTAAAAGTCTTGATTCGTATTGTAATCATCGATGCTTTTTCCTTAGCTCGTCCCTAATTGGTGTTTTTTCCAAGTTTTCGTTTCTTTTAATCATACAAAACCTTTTGTTCGACTCAAACGTGATAACCTCAAAATACTTCATAAATGCAATATCATTGCGTAATTAAAACTTACGTCAACCTGGACAAATTGTCGTGTTGGCCACTTCGTAACAAAATCGATACGCAGAGTTTTTGCTTTCAAAAACAATGTTCTCAGTTTGATTCCGACAGTTAAATTTCAAAATTACAGAAAAATCACGATGTGTTCGGAGAGCTTTGCTAAATTTTGAGTTAAAAGAATCTCCGGTCTTACAACCTCTTTCACGCCTCCTTGATTAAACGCCTCTCTGATTAGTGACGGGTTTCAAATCATTCCTGCTCAGTTCAATACGTTCAGTCACATTCTTTGGTTTTTATATGCCTTGCAAGTGAATATTATATTACCTACACAGATTTCGAACCAAAACGGAAGCAAACTGAGTTAGTTCGTATTGTAGGCCAACCATCAGCCATGAAAAGAACAGTTGCGTTCTCGCATAGTTTTCCTCCTGCAAAAACAAAGTCTCATGGGTGGCACCTTCTTGATATTTGAACATACTAGCTTTAAGATTTAAATTATGTTTACTAAAAGATAAATCCAGTATTAAATACAAGGCCGGGTCGAACAAATAGTTATGACTTCACTTTTTCAGTAATTAAAAACAAAAATTTGTTGAGATTTCTACCTATTTTTGGTTCGAAAAGAGAAAAACATTAGTTCACAATAAGTGTAGAATCAGCATCAGAAACTTCATTCTCTCTTT
>NC_134472.1:32311034-32636383 GCF_964194025.1 Convolutriloba macropyga
AACTTAACAGAAAATGTGAATCATAAACATGAGCCCAAAAAAATTACTTCGTCTAATTACAGGTTGCCACCTTGCTTATACTTTTTGATATTCAGTTTCTGATCAAGTGTAGCCAAACTGTTGGTTAGATTTGGTTTTAATCATTCATGACATTTTATCTAATTTTTAGACAAGCGCACAAGTAAAATTATTGTAAGAAGATAGCAGAAACTTCAAACATAGCTGGTTTATTGCCAGAAAATAGCCGCAATAGATTCGTAGATCGGCAGTCTGAAAAAAACAGTAAAAGAGACGAAAAAATTTTGTCTTTTCATTGAAGGCTGATCTGTTATATTTTGATTATAAAAAATCTGTATAAGTTATTGCTGCCTCTATTAGCTGATCTCAAATAACCTTCATTTAGAGTAACACACACCCATTTGACCTTATCTCTTTGAATTAAAGTAAACAAAAGTCAATTTCAAAGTGAGGAAGTCATTTTTGAGAGTGAGGTAAGTCAAGTGTGACCAAAAATTTAATAACGCGCATGAACAAAAAAATTCGCTCCACTAAGAGCGAAAAATGACGTCACATGCAATTCAGTTGAAATTGCATGAACGAATGAACAAAAAAGTGGCTGTGACGTCATATGATAGTAACAAAAAACCAAGAGAAGGCCAATAATAGCCCCAGCTATCGCTGCGCGGCTATTAAAAAACTAAATCAACTAAACTCTTGTGATCAATGCTAACGGTAGTAGCTGATAAAAGTTTCTATGCTAGTAGCGATCTTGTGAGGAGTAGCAATAACAAATTTAGATTGTGAATTCCGATCAGATGCTTTTCACTGATGGTGACTCAAAAAGGCCGATTTGAAAAAAAAAATTCCGGCATGCAATAGAAGATATCTTTCCCCAAGAACATTCAATCATCAAGCCATTGAGTCCCATAGGACAAACACCGGTCATGAGTAATTTCTGACGGTTTCTTCACTATTTTCCACTGCCAATTTGAGAGAACTTTTTTGTGGTTGGAACAAAAACAATGGTCCAATATCTGAATTTTTCTTTGCTTTCAATAGTTTGCCGTTGAAAATTAGCTGACCAAAATTTTCATTTTCTGTCCAAAGTCGTTGTAGACAATACTTTGCGATTCACCGTCTTTAACAAACGATTAGTACAAACTTCACAATAGGAACGAAAAACTACGTACACCATGAGATAGATTTCCACTTGCTTTTAGCCGTTCGAAGTCTACTAGACTGCTTGAATAAATTTAACAAATATTTCTAATGACGTCTGTCAAATTCATTCCACAACTCCCCAAAAAATTTAAGTATTTCTGGAACCGAGCTTCAAAATCCGCCGTACACTTTCAATTGCAGACAGTACAGACAGTAAATTGTGTAAACTAATGACTAAATTGTGTTCCACGTCTTCGACCTAATTGCGGATTAAGGCCAAACTGCAGATTGGGGCAAATGCATATCATGGATTAAAGAAGCCTTGGTATCTGAATTAGATCTTAAGTAGTTACAGCAAAATTCACTATATCAATACTTAGGCTGATTGAGATTATTCCTACGTAAGGCATTCCTCAACATTTTTTGTTGATGCTAGGAGAAATCAATGTCGCCATTTTTGGGTAATGGATTTTTGTAGGTTCTTTGTGTTGATACAAACTTTGCTTGCGCAGATAGTATTAGCGGATTATGGTAATTGACCATTTTTATGCAATTGCGCAAACTTCAGTTAATTTCCAACATCGCTTACAACCCTATTCTTAAAAACTCGTGAACGAAAAAGCGCTACAATTTCAAGCGAGTACTTACAGTCGCTGGAGTGCGCTTTCTGTATTTTGGCGCCCAATACTATCTTTGAACAATTGTTTGTTTGAGCGGAGGAAGCGCAAATTAAATCTTCAAAACTCACGCTCAATTGCAAATGATAAAAACAAAGAATATCACTATTTGCGAAGCAGGATTCCATTGGTTTGAACTATCGCAAAAAAGCTCGGCTTGAAGGGAAAATATGTTCAATGAGTCAAAAGCCCATAGTATTGCTCAACAAGATTTAAAACTTCTGAAAATGTATCCTCGACTTTTCTCTAAGAAAAACTCTCTATAAAACTATTATGAATTTTTTAATAACTTATCTACAATATTTATCACGAATTATATTCAATTAATGTGCATTCAGAATCTATTTAGCTTTAGTGGAATGTGCGACTTGGGAATGAGTTTTGAGACACTTCCTGATGAACTTGAATACTTCTTCGTAGTCGTCTTGTTTGAAGCGCACATTCTCAAGTAGTCGCTTTGCACTGATCGGTTTGATCACAGTGTGGCTTTTGGGATCAGTACCTGCATCTTGGACATTGAGCCACCCTTTGACGTCTTCTACGATATCCTCGTCCGAGACGGAGTCGGCAAGGACGTCCTTCTTATTTGCCAGTATCAGACAGGGGTAGTCTACAACCACAATATAGTACAGTTCCCAGCGTCAAATAAGTACAGATTTTCATTAGCTTCGGCGAAAATTTGTTCCGACCCAGTAGTAGTAGGCGAGCAGAGCTGGGGGGGGGGGGTAAAAGGACGTACCTATGTATAAAGATTACCTATAGCCTATTTTCATCAATTTTCCAAAGACGTACCTAAAAAAGAGAGTGAGAACAATAGACCTGTCATCTTATCGTAATTACCCAGGTGTAATTATCGTAATTACACCAGGGAAATGCATCCGCTCTAATGCACTTCAGCTAATCTTATCTACTTAATATATCTGCGGAACTTTCACTTTTAATCATTTTCACATTTTATTCATCCGCGCATAGTTATCACAACTATAACTTTCTTTCATTCATTTACATAAGGAGAATACTATTTTATCATTTTTCATTGCAATTCAGTCAATTTTTACTGAATTTACCCGATTTTGGGCTGATATACTTAAATTTTGACAATTTTACCATTTTTTGCCAAAAAATACCCAATTCTTGGCAAAAATACCCAATTCCTCCCAAAAAATACCTAATTCTTCCAAAAAAATACCCAATTCTGACCAAAAATACCCAATTCTTGGCAAAAAATACCCAATTTTGGCCAAAAAATACCCAATTCTTGGCAAAAAATAGCCAATTTTTACCAACAATTACCCAATTCTTACTAAAAAATACCCATTTCTAGGCAAAAAATACCGAATTTTTACCAAAAAATACCCAATTCCTGGCAAAAATACCCAATTTTTGGCAAAAAATACCCAATTTTTCTAAAAAAAAATACCCAATTCTGACCAAAAAATACCCAATTCTTATCAAAAAATACCCAATTCTTCCCGAAAAATACCCAATTCGTGGCAAATAATACCCAATTCTTATCAAAAACTTCCCAAATCTTACCAAAAAAAACCCAATTCGTGGCAAATTATACCCAATTCTTATCAAAATCTACCCAAATCTTATCAAAAATACCGAATTCGTGGCCAAAAATTAACAAGTTTGAGCTGAAAATTCCCAGTTTTATCACCACATTTCAAAAAATTACCCAAAATTCAAAGAAATTTACCCAAATTTGTCTACTGTACTCCCATTATTAGCACAATTTTGTAATTTCGGAACCTTACAAGTTTCAAAAGCTTCAATGTAATAAAGAAATCTCTCACGTGATCCCATTAATTTTGCTTGGAGGTAAATGACCTCTGCTTTGTAAAGTCCCTAATAATAAATTTACTGTGTCATCTGTTAATGTGCCTAAAATTCTCACGTGATTAGACAATTAGTCACTATATTATTGTCACAATTACTCATAACATTACGATTACATCATTGTAATTCACAATTACGTCATAGTGTCGTAATAATTACGTCATAATAACGTTACAATTACGTCATTCTGTCGTCTCAATTAAGTCATTATGTGGTCATAATTACGTCATATTCAACAAAGAACTTTTCATTTCCATTTATTTTCATTTTTCTGATTTACAGAATTGAGTACAGTTGAGAACTCTAATCTTTACAACTTCTGACAAAAATTTTATTTCATCGCAACTTCCATTTTAACAATTTTTTACTCCTCCTTTTCTCACTTCTAATCTTACAACTTATTTTATTTTCAGAGATGCCTCGAAAGTCGGACCAAAAAGAACTTTGCAAGTCTTGCGATAAGTTTATTTTGAAATCCAATATGAGCAGACATCAGAAGCGTCACGCAAAAGTTTGCTCACAATGCTCCCAGTCATTTCCGGACGACGAGAAACTGCGGAAACACATTGCTTCTGTACATGCACCGTCTCTGGTTATCAAGAAAAAGTTTTCATGTAGAAGCTGCAATTTATCGTTCTCCACATATTATCAACTTCTCCATCATAAACGAAACAATCATCTACATTCTCCTCCAGTGGATTACGATGACGTCGACTTATCTATATACGGAGAATCCTTCGTTCTTCATAGTGAACTTCAAACGGTTCAACACTTTTTACAAGACTCACAGCTTGAATTGTCTAGAAAGAAAGTGCATAACTTCAAGTTATTCGAACTCAGCCACGAAACAGTGATCAACAAATTGGATTTCGTTTACAACGACTTACCCAGTTCAGCGAAAATTAACATTTCCTTTGGATTCGTGCTGCAGAGTGTGTATAACTCGGACGAATTTCGATACTTTTACGCGGCAGACAACAACCCCATTTTTTTAAATCCTATGGTTCTCTCCGATGACTCAGATCTCAATTTTATCAAATCGAAATTGAGAAGTGAAGATTTTCTACCCAATCTAATCAATCAACGTCCAGACACGAAGTGGAAGTTTTATTGTGTTACAAATGTCACTTTCTTTGTATTTCTCCTCAGTGGTGTTCCTTTAGGCTGTATAACTCAAAATATTCCATCTATTTTGCTCAGGAACGGTTAGGTTAAGTGTTTTGTTTCGGATTGCGAACTAAAACCTTATCAAGACAACTTATGTATGTTCCGTGCTTTAGCTTACGATTTGTACGGTAGTGATGAGCTACAAAATAAAAAAATGGAATTGATGCAGATGTTTCTCTCAGCAACAAGGAGAGATGGCGAAAGCTTTCCAGGAGTACATGAAGATGATATTCCTTTTCTTGAAGAGCTGACTGACCGAAACATTCAAGTTTACACCATTTTCATTGACGATCAGTCTGAATTATATGCTGAACTTACTCGTCGCTCCTTGATGAAACGCACAAAGACAACTTCGTTGCTGAGATATGAAAATCATATCTGTTGGACAGCGGACATCAACAAATTCCTCAAAAAATTCCGGTGCTACGTATGCGATCAGTTTTTCGACAGATCCTTCAATCTTATGAGGCACATACAAACTTGCTCCGAAAACACGCAACACAAATATCCAACAGGAGCCTATCAGTTATCAGAAACTATTTTTGATCGTTTGGATGACGTTAAAATTAATGTTCCACAAGAACTCAGGCTTTTTTCTCATCTTATTGTATTTGATTTTGAGTCAATAACCGTCCCCGAAAATACACTCAGAAACACAGATTTGACTTCGTGGATTGGAAAACATGTTCCCATTAGCGTGTCGATAGCTTCCAACCTACTTAAAGACCCAATATTCATTTGCAACGAAGATCCATATCAACTAATCCGTGATTTTGTATCCAGCTTGACTAATATAGCAGAAAAAAGCACACTTATAATGAGGGAAAAACTCAATGCTTTCGTGCTGGAATTGGAAGAAAAGTATTGGGCAGTTCGACAATTGGTTCCAGTGAAAGACAAGCAGGTACCCACCGGAGTGCACGACTTATTTGACAACGAAGCTGAACCCAACGAAGAGGAGGACGAAGACCTTGAAATTAGGAGACTGAGATGCGAGCTCAAGATGTTATCAAATTTGAGACAAGACTTTGAGAAATATTACAGCACTATTCCTGTTTTCGGGTTTAATAGCTCTCGGTATGATTTGAACCTGATAAAAGAATATCTTCTGCATCATCTGTTAATAGAAAAAAACGTTGTTCCCAAAGTGATTCGTACGGGGAACAAATATATTGGAATGAACTTTCTTGGCTTGCAATTTCTGGACATTCTTAACTTCCTGGGAGGAGCTACAACTCTGGATAATTTTCTGAAAGCGTATGGAGCCAGTGAAGAGAAGGGTTTTTTCCCTTATGAGTGGTTTGACAGTGCTGAAAAGTTGAATGAGAACCAACTGCCACCAATTGAAAGTTTCTGGAGTAAGTTGAAAAACCATAACGTCTTGTCAGTCGATTACGATAAGTTCATGGATTGCAAAAAAAGGGGAATTGAAGAAAAGGAAGCTTTAAAGAAGCTGAAATTAAAAACAGTTCCCAAAAATGCAGCGGAAAACTATCGGGAACTTCAAAACATTTGGGAAAAGGAGAACATGAACACATTTCGTGATTTTCTCAAGTGGTATAACAACAAAGACGTCGTGCCCACTCTTGATGCGATGACAAAGATGATTCAATTCTACCACTCAAAACAAATTGATATGTTGAAACTGGGCTACACGCTTCCCAACTTGGCAAACAGATTTCTCCATTCATCAACAGATGCTGCAATTTTCCCATTCTGCGAGCAAGACAAGGAATATGATAACTATATCAGAAATTGGCTGACGGGAGGACCCTCGATTATCTTCACCCGATATGCAAAAGTCGGCGAAACGAAGATTAGAGAGTCCGAAAATGTATGCAAATCTATAGTAGGCATTGATGCAAGTCAACTATACCCATTCTCAATGACCAAGGAAATGCCAACTGGACTCTACACAAAATGGGAGTTCAACGTCGACACTGCAAAGTTTCACCCAAAAAGGAATTGGAGGAGTTTCTTTGAGCAGCAAGTAATCGATTACTTGCAGAGCACTCGTCCAGAATGTTTAATACAGTCACAGTTCAGTCACAAAAAACAGAAAAGAATTGGAACTTATCTCGTCGATGGCTTCTGCTCTCATTGCAACACAGTGTTTGAGGCAATGGGATGCTACTTTCACTTTTGTACCTGTCAGGAGGAAAAGCCGCTGTTATTTGAAGATATAGAGAACGGATTAAAGACACGGGAACGAGATAGTGATCGAAGAGAGTATCTGCAGGGTTTAGGATACACAGTTGTTGAAATTTGGGAGTGTCAGTGGAAAAAGTGGAGGAGGGAAAACATAAATGGAGTAAAAGAGTTCGTCAACAAGAAATATCCATTTCAGCAATCCCTTTCCAAAAATTCTCTTATTGAAAAAATAAAACGAGGAGATTTGTTTGGTGTGGTCGATTGCAGCCTCGAAGTCCCTGAACACTTGTACCCTTACTTTGAGGACTTTCCTCCTATTTTTAAGAATTGTGAAGTTGGACGAGACGACATCGGGCACCATATGAAAGAATTTGCTGAGCGACACAAGTTATTATCAAAACCAAGAAAAATGCTCATTTCTAGTTTCAAGCTTGACAGAGGACCAATTATTACTCCACTTTTGTTATTTTATCTGGAAAAAGGAGTGATTCTAAGAGACGTTTTTTGGTTCCTACAATACACTCCCCGCCGCTGCTTCCAGTCCTTTGTGCAAAACGTTGTCGACGCTCGCCGCGATGGAGACCGAAACAAAGACTCAACAGTCGTTGCTGAAACTATGAAATTGATAGGTAACAGTTCTTACGGGTACCAGATAATGGATCGTAGCCGGCATACGACCACAAAATATGTTAAAGGTTCTCAAGTGGATAAATTAATTAACAACAGATTTTTCAAGACGTTAAATGAGTTGCCAGAAGAGATTTACGAAGTGGAATTAAACAAGACACGTATCATACATAAAGAACCAATAATAGTTGGTTTTTTTATTCTGCAGTACGCTAAGCTTACAATGTTACAACTCAAGTACAATTTTTTCTCCACTTTCTGAGACAAAAATAAGTACGAACTCATTGAAATGGATACAGACAGTCTGTACATGGCGCTTAGTGAGGAAAAACTTGACAGAATCATTCGACCAGAAATGCAATCGTTGTGGTACTGGATGAGACAGAGCGACTGCAGTGATAATTTTGCAGCAAACTCAAGCAGCAACTTTTTCCCACGTGAATGTTGCAACAAGCATGCGAATTTTGACAAGAGAACTCCAGGCTTGTTCAAAGAAGAATTTAGATGCTCAGAAATGATTGCTTTGCGCTCAAAAACTTATTGCTGCTACGATGAGCAATCAGATACTGTAAAATTATCCAGTAAGGGGCTCAACAAAAACAACATCGAGGAACCCTTAGCCAAATACAGAAAAGTATTGTTTGATGAGGAGCGGGTATATTCAACGAACAGGGGATTTCGCGTAGTCGACAATCAGAAAGTATGCACATATGAACTCAAAAAAAAGGGACTGTCATACTTTTATCCCAAGCGTAAAGTCTGTGAAGACGGAATTCACACTACTCCTTTAGATATATAAGTCATTTTCTTTAGATTTTGTAAATTTTAGCCTTCTTTCATTTTATATCTTTTTCAATTCACTGTTTACCTCACAAAATGTCTTTTGAAAAAAAATCCTTGTATAAAATAACTAAATTAGATACAAATACACATACAAATGATTAAGTAAAAAATTTACAAATTTTTTTTTAAAAAGTTTTGAAAACCATTTGCATCGTTTTACGGATTAATGTTTAAACAATTAAAGATTTTGGTTGTCAAAACTTACAAAACATCAGCAAAGAACTTCGAAATATGAAAATCATTTAAATATTTAGACGAGACTTTAGAAAATAACACATGTGCAAAATAAATAGCATATAAACCACACAATTCTGAATCTTGGAGTTTTTCCTGTACTAATGAACCAAAGTTTGATTTCGTCTTGATGCCATATTTTTCCAAAACTTCTCCCATCGAATCACCGTAGAACAACTTTCCATTTTTGTTGGCTAGCAAAATCCAGTGTGAGCCCGGTTGAGTAGATGGATCTGTGTTGATTATACAAAACGTGTTTGTAGGTAAATTTTTTGGCCGAAGATCTGCTGGGAAGGAACCGAGATATTTGAACTTTAGGTGTGGAAACCTGTTGACAACATGTAAGAGTTGTTGATTATCCATTTTTGGTGACTGATCCCTCCTTATCAATTGCAATTGAGCTTATACGTTCACCACTAACAAATAATTCTACAGTATTGGTCAAATTGTTAGCAAAGTAGAGCTCCAAACGAATTCCTGCTCCAACTACATCAGGAAAATGCATTTCGACATTGGCCTCCTGTGTTGAAGTAAGATCGAAAAATAAATGAAAATGGTTTTCAAAATCCTTGTATTGAATGTTAGGACCGTCATCATCAAATTTGAGTGCTTTCATCGTTTCAGCATAAGCTCTCACGTGATTTTCTGTTTTCAAGTTTACAATAGTTTGATTCCCACGCACAATTTTAACTTGTCGAAGACCAAATTTACGAAAATGGAACGGATTAGTGTTGTATGTTCCACTGAACTCATTATTCAGATTCATAGCAATATATCATTCGAATTGGTTTGTTTGAAAATATATTTTCTTGTATAAACTGGTTCTGTCCTGCGGGAATGATAAACGTTTTTGGAAGTTCTTCATTATAGTAAAATATGGCAGGTTCTCGCAGCAGTCTACTTTTAAAACTTCTCATCCAGTTATCTGAGATCGCTACCTGTCTAGTAAAAAGGCAAGCTTCCAAAATTAAGGCTTCCGAGTTCAGCCCACCAGTATCGATCATATAGAACGCTGGAGATGATCGGATCAATTTCAGTCTGAGGTTGACATTTGGGAGAAGTAAAGGTTCACAAGCAAATAGACCTATTGCCAACGGACCGTAAAAAGTAAATTCATCTTTATCTTTTTGAAAAACAGTATCTGTAAATGCTCTTTTTGTAAAATCGTTCGGCTCAATCTCGTATCGATATCCTTGGCATTGAGATAAGCTTTCCTTCGTTCCTTTTGTCCCTGAAAATTCAGCAGAGACAAAAGCTTGATGAGCATAAAGAGAATTGGCACTGTGAACTTGTTCATTATTAAGATATACTTCGCAATTAGAGAAAAGAGAATGAAGAGCATTGTTTACCAATAATGTTTCTTCGGCATTATCTAAACGTGTTCGATCTCCTTTAATAACCCTTCCTCTGATGATTAATCGAGTAGAGCGCAAGTCAGTAAAAATATTACGATCAGTTTCCAATTGAAATTCGATTGTTGACTCGTTTAAGGAATTTGTTGGAAATATTTGCTGTTCATTGGACCAAAGAATGGGGTCTAAAATTGGAACTTTCCCAAAAAAGTCGAGCATAGAGTGAGACAAGGAATTCATTTTAGCCTACCGTTTTTTATAATGATAATTGAGGAAATGATCAAGATTTTTTCTGGAATAATAACGTAAGTTGAACTTGACCAATAGGGAAGAAGGGAACAAGGTGCCCAGCAGCGTTTCTTAATTCTACATGGATACTGTGGAAGTTGGATTTGATTACTTTATGGAATCTCAAGTGTTCGAAACTGCGATAACTCAGAACTTGCGATCTCTTAAAAATCTCATCATTATGGAACTCTCGGTGTTTGAACGGAAACGAGCGTAGAAGAGGACATTTCACATCACAGACTGAATTGGGTTCAACTATATCCAAGTAGAGTAAAACTTTATGTGTTCCAGTAATATCAAAAGGAGATCTGCCGTTGCCCAGGACTTGGTGTTGTATGATCCTTTCGAATCAGGTGGCATAACAGGTTTGTCAGCTTCAACGCCCAAGTTAGCAGCCAAACTTTTGCTGAAGGATACATTTTGAGAACCTCTATTGCAAAAAGTTAGTCTTCGACTTTTTTTGTCGATGTTGATAGAAAATTGAGGATCTAAGTTTTTGGGATGTCGTGCTTTTTTGGGTATATCTGTAAGACTCTTCGCAAATTCGTCCATAGAGTTAAAAACTGCTGGTGGAATAGCGAATACATGCTTAAATTTCTCATCATAGTGAAATGTCATCAATCCTCCTTCAATGTTATAACATATACCGGGATATGATACTTCGACTAAAGCTACTTCCCATGATCCATCCAGTTCAATTTTGTCGGGAAGAAAATTGGTGAACGAAGCCATTGCATTTTGAGGGTAAACTTGAGAGGAAGCGTTGGATACCAATTCTAGATAAAACGAATTCATGATGTTTGACTGTTCTGTGTGACGTTTGTTTGGAAAAATGATTAGTCAAGGTTCTTCAAAAGGTCTTTGCGAATTTTTTGTCGAGTAACACTTTGTCTAGTGTTTTTCCTCTTTTTCATACCACTACCAACTTGTTTCTGTATTGTTGATTTTGCAGTCTTCTTTACTGCTTTTTTAATCGAAGTCTGTCCTGATAAAACACCACCAATTTCGGGAATGGCTGACTCGATTACATCTCGTCCAATTTTTTTTGCTGCAGGTAAAACGTATTTCTTGAGAATGGGAAGAGTTGTCCTAGCGACTGTTCTAGCCAAGGCTCCAAAGCCACGCCCCCTCTGACGAGGAACTCCTTTAAAATAAGGTAGATTGTAACCGTCCATTTTCTAGCGCGACTAATTGAAAAATGATTATGCAACTTTTGACAATTCTTGTTCGTAAAAGATTCCATCAATGTTTTCTCCTTTCTGAACAACAGCAAAATATGTCGGGAAGGGCGCTGAAGTATTTATTTTTCGAACTAGGAAAATTTCATGTGCATAGTGAGGTTTATATCCTTTCAGAAATTTGCCCTCTGCTAATGCCAACCTAACTTTATCTACTACTTGAAACTTGGGCTTTGTATTTTTTCGTAGCTTCATTCGCTTGTACATGACAGTCAAAAAGTCGGCATTCACTACATCTTTGGGCGCCAACCCAATATTCCGATTGATTCTTGAGTTAATGACGTCAACAAACATTTGCAGTTCTTTGATATAGGTTAATGTGTCGTTTTCTTCCAGGTAGCGGTAAATTAAAACTTTCAGGGTTCGTATAGCTCTCTCGCCAAAAGCTACTTTTGTTTCACTATAAGTGTGATAATATTTGACTCCCACATCCTCGCAGAAATTAGCCATATCTCCAAAAAACTCTTTTCCTTGATCTAGCCATAATTTTTTTGGGAAATTGAGTTCGTTCTTTTTCGAACACATCTTGATAAATGCTGCTTTCACACCCTCTGCTCCTTTGCTTCGCAATGCTTCCACTCGCAAAAATCGAGAAAAAACATCAACAGTAACGAGTAAAAAGTTGATACCTCGATTCCATCGTGATAGTTTATCCATTTGTGCAAGATCCAAACACCAAATCTCATCAATATAGCGAGCATGCGCATTTAGCCGGGGAAATTTTTGTCTGATTCCTTTGTACTTCGTATAAGAGTCTTTTGACTGTAAAAATTCTGTAACTCTCGCGACTGATTCCACTTGCTTTTGTTAGGTTATTGATAGAACCGAAAGCTGTTGGTCCCTTCCCTTTATACAACTTCTGCAATTTGATTCTATCTGAAACTGTAATTGAACCAGTCTGAGCCATACTGTGTCCTCAAAATGTTGTTTTTAACCAGATGTGGTCTCAGATTTAAAACTTTAAGAATAAGGAAATAGTTTGGATCAACTGGAGCGTTCTTCAATTTAATTGAATGAAGGAATGTTTTTATGTCAACTCCTGTGTCAACGTTGTCGACAATAATTGTATTGGAAAGTGAAATTTTTAACCGTTTGTTTTCGTATATCTCTTTCAAAGTTTTCAATGTCTCAGGATAGTTCTTATAGTGAAATTCCAGGTCTGTCTTAAGTTCTTTAGGTGGACGATTGGTTTCTTCGGAACGTTCTTCTTTCACTTTTTTGATAACTGGGAAAACTGTTTCTTCTTTTTTATAGATCTCGCTGTAGGGTTCCGATGGTTTTCTTTTTCTGGTCTCCCACAGTTCTTTTGGAACAAGAACAAACTTTTTGACCTCACTCATTGAAGAAAGTTGAAAATTTGTTCATACAAGGTTGGTATATGTAACTTAATATTGTTATTCCAGCTTTTGAGCGCAATATAAGTCTTCTGGAACTTAGGGTTGTTGATTTTGAAGTGAGCTTTCTAAGTTGTTTTTGGAAGCGAACAAACTGTTTTTTTCTTACTCCTGTGAGGTTTCCTTTAATCAAGTTTACAATACACTCACAGAGAAATCTGATGAATTCCTTAGGACAATGTAGAAGGAAAGCTGGTTGAAATTTCTTGTTGAGATTCCGAAAGAGCTTCAGAGTACAATAATTCTGTGCGTTTATCATTAATATCACTAATACGAGCACGACTGTTCGGTACGAAGAATTCTGAAGGAAATGAAGTTACATTTGAACAATATCTTAACAAATCAGGTGTAGATGGTCTCAAATCAATCATAAGATGCCCATATGGTTGTTGTGTAGCGTCATCATACCATTGTTTTAGTTGTTTTCCCAGACCCAGTTGTCTTCCCAATGTATCAATTTGCTGCACATCTCTGGGTGATTTGAACAAAACAATGTGAGTAGTCTGAAGCTCGGCATCACGTCCAGTTTTATTTTTGTGGAAGAGATTATGTTTGATATAAACACAATTTAAACTTCGATGTCTACCGGCTGTCGCAATTTCGTTGAATTTTTCCGACTTGGAAAGAATGTCTAATGAGTCATCGAATATAAGTAAATGTTTTGTGCCGTCAGCTGGTAAGTTCTCAATTAATTCAAAGTCAACACCCTGAATGAATTCTATGCCTGCAATTGATTGCATCATTGTATCGTAAATTGTCTGAAAGTGCTTATAAAAGTACAAAATTCGATCAAACGAGGGTTGAAAAGTTTTCATTTGCAGCATATCATTAATGAAAACAGTTTTCCCAGATCCGGAAGGCCCAACAAGATACATCAGAATGCGTTCCTTTGTTGATATAATCTTGTTCATTTTATGCTTTGGGATTAGGAAGTATGTAACCTACAGCACTTGAAAGAATAGCAATCCAAACTGTTCGTTCGTCACAAGTTCTAGCAAAAATAAGGTTGATGATTGAAAAAAGAAGAAGTATTAATACAACTAAGCACTGGAATATTGACAAAAAAGCTGTTCGAGAGCAAGTGCGTCCGCAAATTTTCCAAGGAGGTCGCTCCTGATTGTTATTATCGAAACTAAAGTCAGCTGCGTGATTGTTATGATCTGTCATTAGAGTGCAACTGATTTTTGTTCGTGTTTAGGAAATAATGATTCACACTTTGATTGAATGGAATCGTGCTGAAAATTTCAGAAAACAACAATATGCTAGTCCTGTTATATGTCCCAAGAAACAAAAGTTAAATTTTGAATTAAGGAATGAAACCATGTAACAGTACCCAGGACCAATATTTAGATTTGTTTTGAGGTATCCCGTTGCATCATGAAATGTGGCATGTAAACGAAAAATTTTCGACCAATTCAAAAGTTTTTCTAACTTTGAATCACCAACTCCTATTAGACCTCCAAAGGGAGCTTCTCTGTTAATTTTATCTGGATCTGCATTTCTGTCAAAACTTCGACAGACAGCCAAAAAATAATTTTTCCTTTTTGTATTTCCAACAAAAAGTTGACTGATTTCTTTTTCGAACTCTACAATTTCCTTAATATTCATATCAAGCAACTGTTCTGAAAGAATTTAATTCAAAAAGTGAATAAATAAAGACATCACATACATTATAAAAGTTTACAATTACTTCTATGCACTTTGCGATTTTGTCGGGTTTTTGACTTTGTTCAGCGCTGAAATAATTTCATTGCTCATTCGATGTAATTTCTGCAACTCCCCAATTCTGACAGAAAGGAAGCATTTCCTTCTAAAACTGTCCTTTTCAGTCCCTCGAGTGAAGAGCTTGATGCTGAAATAACATCGATTCGGATCATCTTGGTAAAATGTTCTGGTCACACATATTTTCGCCTAGCAGTCTCACTCAATTCCCAGAACACATCGAATTTTGCTTTTTCCTCCACATCAGTTGGCTGGAACAAAGTTTCGTCAATCATCAACTTTGCAGTAACTTCTGAGGGTTCAAATTGTAGTGCTTCTTTCAACATCTCAGGTAATTTTTGGATGAAAATTTTCAATTCCCAGACCGACAGCATCAGAAACTGATGTAGAACAAATTCACCTTCGACATTTTCGCGAAAGACTTTCAAGTGGGTCCAATTCGAGCTTGTGTTGATAGTCTCCTCTGGGATGCTGATTTGAAATTTCCGGTTGCTGTATTCTTGGAAAGACCAAAGGTTGTTGTTTCCTTGGTGATCCTCATTTGGTTTGCAAACAGTGTCCTCAACTTTCACGTTGGTATCGGTAAACAAAGAATATATGCTTTCATTATGATAATCAAACTGGGAGGAAGGAATAACTGGTTTTCCCTTATGGTTTCGTTTGCGGAAGGGGAAGGCGTAGGGTTTTTTGCTGTCAGCTGAGACTGAACTTTGATCCATCTGTGGCGTGTGAAGTAAGTAAAAGATGAGTTTTTAAAGAAAGAAAGGAAGAATTGAATAAATAAGGTAACTGAATATTGAAAACGAAAAGCAACAAATGAATGAATTATCTTCAAGAAAGAGCTTTATAAATCGAACCAATACAATTTTAGTAAGAACGAGAATTATTGCGACTTCGTACCCAATGAGATCATGTAAAAGCAGTCGTAACCAATGAGATTTGAGTGTTCATCATGACGTAATAGTTATGTCATTTCTATTTTTAGTAACATCACGTGACGTGACAATTTATGTCACGTGAGGGAGAATTTATCAGTGAACACAAGCAACTGTTAAGACCTATATTGGAGAGCACTTGTAGTTCGAGAAAGGAACATTTTGATGAAGTGGTTGGTTCTCATCATTGTCATTTTCCTGGATAGGAGGAAGAATGAGGTCTTGGAAATTGGGTAGATCGAAGATTTGTGATTTTGTAGAAAATGTATCAGCATGTTTGGAGAACATGTCTTCTACCCACCATACACCGTAGTGATTTATATCACGAGAGTACGGGAACAAAATACCTTTGCAGTCTTTCAGTGGATGAAATCCTTGTTCTTTTCGAATTCTCTCAACGGCTTGAAAATAAGTGGGGAGAGAAAGTACTGAATTGTTGACTTTTTCTTCGGCTAAGTGGAGGTTATGATGTCTAGCAGCCTCTAAAGTTCTCCACAAATCTTTCGGAAGTGTTAAGCTAGTAGTCTGTGTTTTTATCGTTACTCTTGTGCAATCCACCTCAAAGGATAATTCGGTGTTGTTATCAGTTACTGTTGTTCTAAATTTTGATTCCTCTTTGTTGGGAACGAAATCTAAATCAGAATGAAATGTCGAAAGAAAAGATGTTGAAGGAAGTAAAGGAAGTGTTGGAGTATTTTGCATTTTTTTATGACCACTGATTTTCAAATGAGACAAACCACAAAATGAACAGAGTTTCTCGGTCCTAGCTTATTTAAACATAGATTATACGAATGATATGATTGGTTAAAAAAATTCATTATAGTAAAACATTTTTACAAAAAAAAATTAATATAAAACTTTTACATAAAAAAACTTCAAAAATTGAAAAATGGAATAAAAGAAAAATAAAAAACCGCAAAATTTGCATTTTCTGTTAAAAACCTTATGTAAAAAACCGCATTTTTGAAAGAAATTTATTTTAAGTAAAAACGATTTTTTTTCCAAAAAAAATTACATTAAAAAACTTCAAAAACTGAAAAAATGGAAAAATAGAAAAATAAAAAACATCAAAATCTGCATTTTTTGCTAAAACCTTATGTAAAAAACGACATTTTTGAAAGATATTTAATTTAAGGAAAACAATTCTTTTCAAAAAAAATAATAAAAATTTACATGCAAAAAACTGCAAAACTGAAAAATGATAAAATAGAAAAATAAAAAAACATAAAAATCTGCATTTTTTGTTATAAACCTTATGTAAAAAACAACTTTTTTTAAATAAGAAATATTCTAAAAAAATTAGCATTTCTATAAAAATAATTATTTTTTTAAATTAAACTCAAAAATTCGAAAAAAAAATGAAAACTATTTTTTTTTCGAAAACTAAGAAATGGAAAAAAAGAAAATTTCAAATTATACATTTTTCATCAAAAACCTTACGAAAAAAAAGACATTTTTCAACCAAAATTGATTTAATTAAATTTAAAAAAAATAAATTTAAAATAAAAAAATTTACATAAAAAACTTCAAAAATTGAAAAGTGGAAAAATAAAATAAAAAAAAAACAAAAATAATTATTTCCTTTCAAAAAAGTTTAAGTAGATAAGATTAGCTGAAGTGCATTAGAGCGGATGCATTTCCTTGGGGTAATTACGATAATTACCCCTGGGTAATTACGATAAGATGACAGGTCTATTGTTCTCACTCTCTTTTTTAGGTACGTCTTTGGAAAATTGATGAAAATAGGCTATAGGTAATCTTTATACATAGGTACGTCCTTTTACCCCCCCCCCCAGCTCTGCTCGCCTACTACTACTCGACCCCACTTTTAGTGAGAGAAGTATATGTCGAAAGGATTTGTTTTTTTTATATAAATATTTATCGTAGAGAGTTGTGCGTGGTATCATGAGAAAGCATGTCCAGCGTATAATATTTAAATAAGTTTTTCTCGAATTTCGACTTTTTGTGGAGTTATAGAGGTTTACACTTTTGTGAGCATCGGCTAATTTTAGCAATGTTTGTTCACCTTTTAGAATTTTTTGTGTTCAAATTTTATTTGGTTTTGATCAAACAAATTCAAATGTGACCAAACACGTTATTGTTGTCATTTTCTCAAAAAGTGACACGGAGTTACTGAATCTATTAGTTTGAAATTTTTGTCTCAATATTTGATAAAAAAACCCATTTTTTACAAGAAAACGAGCCCAAAATTAATTATTTTTGGTAATACTTCCCGAAAGCACTGCCATAAATCCTGTTCAAACGATCAAATAAACTACATCGAGGGCTAGTTGGACCTGACCTCTACTATCTGGAAATTTTTCCATCCAATTACAATCGAAATAACGTTATTTTGTTCACCTTTAGCGCAACTTTCAGTCTATTTCAAATTTTTGCATGGTTTCAAACAATTACCTATTAGTTAGAGCCGAGCATCGATAGTCACGCCAAAATTTGTCTCATTGTGGTTTTTACAATTCTTAAGATTTAGATTGTATTGGGCGTTGTGTTTTTTGAAGATCTCTTCTCACTTGCTTCCACTTTTGATGTTTAATTTGATTATTTATTTGACAAAATGTTTGATACCTTCGAGAAAATTTTTCGACTTTCCAGTCGACGGTTTATGGGTTTTTACGGCTTCGACAAAAAATGTTTGCAAAAACAGCTTTTCCTTCGATTTTTGTTTTTGCTAAACTGAGAGTTCCTCGAAGAGTATCTCTGAGTCTCAATACTGACCGCTCTCATTGAATTCTTAGCAAGGCATAACTAAACCTATTTAGCGTTTTCACTTGATAGCTAAAGTTTCCAATGAATTTATCTCAATAAATTTTTAGTTTATACACTAAAGTTTCAGTGGAGTGTTTTGAGTATTTTGTGCGCTTTTTATGTCGTGTATTTATTTGCAGTAAAGTTGATACTAGTGCTTTGGGTTGATAGATTGTGTATTATAAGACTTTATGGTTGTGTTTATAAAAAATTGTGATATTTTATACGACTAATTGTTATCTGTTTTGTTGTCTTGTCTCATAGTATCATTAACTGCAAGTGCTTTCGTATTTTATTTATAATTGAACAAATCTGATGGTCTTTTCACTTGATAGTTCAGTATTTTAGGACTATAACACTAAACCATCTTGCAAAAAGACGGCGAATTTTTGAATTCTGCGTTTTCCTTGTTGTTCTCTTTTGTCGGCTTCTAACTTAATGCCAGATACCATCTCCTTTCCAGGAAAGCATATGTGAATCAGTTCAATAGTTTCAGATTTCATCTATCAAATAGCAATAAATTTGTGATTGCCTTTCGCAATTATAACACATTTAGTTTTGGGCGAAAAATGAAGTTCTCTCTATAAGTTTTTCCTCCTTTTTCTTATTAATTTAGCAGATTTAGTCTCAAACGTTTAGCTCACCGTCAAAAATATTCGTTATTGTTACAATTTTACTTGTCAAGTCACTAATTTCCTTGTTGCAATTCAGAACCTGTCCTGCCTTTTTTAGTTTTCTAATTCATCGTCTTCTTTGATTCATGTTACGACCATCTCAGTACGCGCCCAGATTTCCAAGGGCGACTTCAAATGTGAAATCTACCACTCAGCAGCTCAATTTGTCTGCGTGAAGTCAATTGTTACTGCATTTATTAGGTATTTTTAGGTCATTTAGGTGATCAATTAGTTGAGCTTTCATGTCTGAACTCACTCAGTTAAACTCACTGTGTACCCACATACTAAATTCAAAATGAGAATTAAAAATTTAATTGAAATTTAATAGATCTCGCCCAAGCTAGATACTTCTAAAGCAATGTTACTCGGTATATTACTTTTTGAACAATGATTTGAATATGCTAGAATTTGAATTCAGAATTTCATGTTTGGTGTCTGGCAAAGTTAGCCTTTCACTTGATAAATTTTATTGACTTGAATTCTTTTTGTTCAGCCATAATTTTTTATTCAGCCATGAATCTCTTTGTTCAGCCATGTCACACCTGTGTGCTTAATTTCCGAAAAAAAACTATGCTTACAAACGCTAAATTTTAGTACACTTACTCAAACTCTTACAACCGGGGATATAAAAAATTTTACGGGTCAAAATTGACAATTAACACTGTACCTGGACTAAGCTTGGCTCTGACTTTGTGAAACCACTGATTGCACAGAATATTGCTCTCAGGTTTCTCCAAATCCACCACAAATATCAACAGTGAGTATTTGTCAGAGTCAAATTCCGTGTCGTGTTGAATGACCTCAAAGTTAACAGTGTTGTCAAGTTCTGAGAGCAGCTTGGACTTTGAAAGCCACGCTTCAACTGATTTTTTCCCACAGTTTTCAACCCCAGAAATAATACCAACTAGCTCTGCTTGATCACCTTTTCCTTTAAACGACTTCAGCTGAAATATAAAAATATAATTCATTAAGAACCTTAATGGGTATCATTGCAAGAAAATACAGCAATCCAAATCAGAATTTCCGTTTGTTGTTTATAGAAACTAGAACTTCTGAAACTGTTTTATGTACAAAATATGTTAATAACAAAGAGGTAACAGTTCGGTGTCATTTATTTGGAATTTTACGGCAACGAGCTGCAATTGACAGCGTAAAAGAATCAACTCAAAGTAGAGTAGATTTCTTAAGTCTCATTGCCTGGGAGAAACTTTAAAGTAATTACGCCCGTTTAAAAATATACTTCTCGTAGCTTCGGATTAGTAGCTAACATAAATCCTCCACTTTTTCTTCATTTGGCGTCGAGGATTGATAATTTCGATGCCACAAAGTTTATCAAAGGAGCTCAAATGAGCTTCCACTCCAGTTGTTTTTTTTTTATTTATTGACTGACGCACTGAATATTTGAAGCCCTTACTTCTCTTAGACGTCAGGCATTCAAAGGCATTTGAGATATTACTAAACGTGATTTTTACACAGGTGAATTTCTAAGAGTTGAGCAGCAAATGAAAAGTTGAGATAAAGGATTATGCTAATTTTCGCACCGTCGAAAAATTTTTGAACAATAAGAAAACTGAACTTTTGCCGGCGTTCTTTTGGAAAGCAACATAGTAAATTACATATAGGCAGTCCGATAAAACCAAAAAAGACATCTAATTATGGCTGATGTTAACCAATGTTCTGAAATGGATGTCAAACGCAACAAAAACTTTTACGAATAAGTTGAGCCAATCTTTATACACTATTTGATCTAATCATCCCACAAAACAATTCAATTAGACTATTGTTCCCATAAATTTTAACCAGATCCATTTCCTAAGTATGTCCAAGGAATCTACTAATGTCTCGTTTCAGGTGTCCCAAAAAGAACAGTGAAATTTAAAGTAAACAAGGCGGCTCGTTAATGTGCGTTCACACATGATGTTCCGACCCGAGCTCATCTACATTTTTGACTTAATTGTCAACCAAATGAAGAAATAACAAAAATAGATGTTTGCGTTTAAAACAATCGTTACAGAACCTATCTACTAATTGAATTACATAATGCCATGCCTTATTACAGCGCCAATGAGATCTGACCTTACAGAGACTACGAGACAAAAAAAAACAAAAAAAAATAGCAAAAACAAAAACTTCACGGCAAAAACTGAATATCTAAATGTAAATCAAAGAGTAACAACGTCAAAATGCAGTCAGGTAAAAACATAACTACTCAAATTTAATTGTCCCAACTATACAGCGGACGGAAAGTTTTGTTAAGGAGATTATGTTACGATCAATGAGGCGAAATTCAAGAATTAATCAACATTTTTTAAACCAAGAACTTTCAAAAGTCTTAAAAATCATTAGCTTTTAACTAAATAATCCATGATAAATTACCAAAAAGTTACTACGAAAGCAACATGCTTTGTCTTTGGGTAGTTTAAGCTTTAGATACGAACTAAAGAAAAACCTAAAAAAAATTAGAAACGATTTGCGAAAACATAAATTATTGCTACCATTAAAATCATTAGCTATTATCTGAATATTATGTATTTTTAATTTAGTTCTTATTTCTACTATTCTTATTCACCTGCAGGAATTATACTGAGAGATTAGATAAGTTTATTTGGGCCATATTTGTAGACCATTAGGATCTGTCACTACGCGATTGTTCTGAAAGAAGAGAAAAAGAAGCGCAAAAAATGACCACTCAAAAAACGTTTAGGAAAACGCATATTGTCTAACAAAGCATGGGTGAAAAAAATATCAGTAGATATGTTGTTTTTTGGAATAAAAGAAATTGGTTGTGATCTCTCATTGATGAAAATAAGTTACAATTTGACGAAAAGAACAACAAAAACTAAAAAGTTTGAAAAATGTTTGAAAATGTATATCATAAATTTTAAGACTAAAGGCTATAAACTGACTAACAGATTCGGTTAACATAATTAATTCAATCCTCAATTAGAAGCCTAAGAGACTTGTCGGCAATTTACGGCTACCTAACGAACAACAACAGGCAAAAACAGCAATTTCAAAAAAAAAATTGAGCGAGAAAAGTGTCGAAGGCATTAAAAATGAACTTTTCACCAAAACTTTTCTATGCTCAATTAATGTTTTAACATCAATGGAATTCCTCTTTCTTATCAATGTAGTTTCAAAAAAATCAAATAGGAACAAATACATTAGAACCACGAAACTTTTGAGAAAACTGGTAGTATCAACGCCATTAATTTCATTAGCTTTCAACGGAATCCACTAAATACGCTAAATTATGCCTCCATGGGACAACAAATTTATTGGCCAATGATAATTGGTCAATAAGACCTTACAACAAGTTATTGAAGATGAAAAGAACAACAAAGTCAGGCATCAACTAAAAACTGAGTAGAAAAGTGCCAAAAGAAAGTGTCGAAGGAATTTAAATCATAAGTTCTTCTGTGAAAACTATTAGTATTAGGATAATGTGATTAGATTTCAAAAGGATCCAGAAAAGAAAATACCCGAAAATTTTTTTAAAAAATTTGAAAACTAGTGGCATTGAAGTTTTAAAACTAATAGTTAGAAGAAAAAACCGCTAATCAGATCATTTTTGGCTGCATTAGAAACAAAAAGGGATCCTGTAAGTACTGAGACTCAATAAGAGTCCACGAAAAAAGTTTAGGATCAGTTAATGTTCAAAAAAATTTTCGAAAAACTTTTTTAAAAGTCTTAACAGGCATTAAAATCAAAAGCGTTTAACGCAGGTCAATAACTATGCTCAGAAATAACACAATGGCAGGAAAAAATTGTTTGCCATGCATAGATAATCAAAAGGAGATCACAAAAAAGTCTTAAGACTAGAAAAACAACAAAAACAAAAACATGCGCAAACCAAAAGTCAGTAGAAAAGTGCGAAAAGAAAATTTCGAAGCCATTTAAACCATTACCTTTTCTCTGAAAAGTTTATCTGTGATCCACTGAATGTCTTTTCCAAGCCAATGTGATTAGAATAAAATTTGAATAATGTGTATAATATTTGGATAAGGTGATAAGAGTTCAAAAGTAACCAACGATACGAAAACATGCATTTTTTTTAAATTTTGAATTCATGTGTTATTGAAGTCAAATAATCAATAGTTAGAAGATAAAACCGCCAACAAAATTTATTTTAGTTTCAATAGAAAGCAAGTGGATTCTGTCGATACTGAGACTGAATAACAGTACACGAAAATTTTTAGATTAGTTAATGTTCAAACTAATTTTTCGAATTTTTTTTTTTAATTCTTAACAGCCATTAAATTCAATTAATTTCAACGGTCAATAAATACGCCCAAATATGCTTCAATAGGAGTACGGGGACGTTTGTCATGCATTGGTGATCAATAAGACATCACAACAAGTCTTTTGACTATGAAAACAACAACAAAATCAGGCACAAACCAAAAATTCAGTAGAGAAGTGCGAGAAGAAAATGTCGAAGCCATTTGAAACCAAGCTTATCACTGAAAAATTTAACTGTTATCCACTGAACGTCTTCATTGAAGCCAATAGGAGCTGTCAATAGGATAATGTGATAAGATTTCAAAAGTAACCAATAATACGGAAATATCCGAAAAAATTTTTAAAACTTTTTGAAATCTTGTGTCATTAAAGTCATATTACTAAAAGTTAGAAGATAAAACCGCCAGACAAAATTTGGCTACAGTAGTACGGAATATGGTGCTGTCATCACAGAGACTGACTTACAGTTCACGATTAATAAGTTTATGATTGGTTAGTGTTCGAAAAAAATTTCAAAAAATTATTTTTAAAGTCTTAACAGCCATTAGGTGTCCACTCAAAGCACTAGATATGTTCACTTAAATCTCATCACGTAACATATTGCACTATTAGGCAATGAGTCCATGCCATTAGACTCCAAAAAATTAGCAAGACCTCAAAAAAAATTCAAAATTTCATTTAAAATTACGAAAACTCAGAGTCGAATTTAAAAAAAACATGAGCAATTACTTGAAAAGGATTTTTTTTGTTCATCGGGCTTCAGTTGACTGTAAAGGAGGTTTGTAATTAACGGAACCCCGATATGAAAAGTGACTTGTCTCCAGGTGACTTAAAAAAGCAAAAAAGTAGAAAAGTTTTATAAAAAAAGAGCTCTCAAATAGATTTCGAATTTTTTTGATATTGAAGCTCCCTATGAGACCAGAACTAGTTTTTTTTATTGCCTTTAGTCTATTAGGAACACGAAATTGGTCCATTTTTCGGCATGAAATTTAAGTTTGAAATATTTTATAGAAAAATATCTTAATTTGAAGAAAGATCACACTAAAAGTGAACAAATATCCCATGTTCACACAAAACTTCAATCCTCGATAACTCCTCGAAAAAAACAAAAATCAAAAAAATCTTAATTTTGAATTCTACGCTGGACCAGCTTTTTAATGATACCACTCACATTTCTCTGAGATGAATATATCGATCGGCCAAAATTGACTGAACAAAAAACCCATTTGAGTATATAGTTCCTCCCCCCCACAAGTGGGTCGGAACAATAACAATTTGAGAACAAAAATTAAATGCTATGAAGAGTTCATTTGGTCGTTGACTTGACATTTTTTGAATTAATTGAGTAAAATCAAAAACATTTTATCCGCAAATCACCAAAACCAAAGACAAAAAACTGCATTGAGAATGAGATCTTTATTTCACATCATTTTGTAAACACTGATGTCTTTCAAGTAATATAGCTTTATAGTTATCTATCTTGGGTGGTCTCTAAGGAACTGCAATTATAGTATAAATTCTAAATTTACATTACACAAGCGAGTGCAGAACTCATTTTTATTAAGTGAGGTACGTGATAAACCCTCCAAAAACCTATCAAACAGCTGACCCCAAAACTTAATCAAAAAGCAGTAACAAATGACTCCACGCACATAAATTTAGCTTTTGAGTGGTGAAGGTCACCGAAAAAATGCTATTAATGAACAGCTATTAATAACACTAACAAACCAGATCTAGATTTCTAACGGATTTCTTTTTACTTAAGATGGACAACCAAAACAGATTAAACAAAATTCCGTCTCTGAGTGGAACGTTCATTGAGTAACAATTATACGTTTCCAGCGTACTATGATGGCATCTTACAATTGTGTAAGTGTTCCATCATTTAAGGTTACTAGCTACTTCCACTACCACTACCAGAGCTATAGTAAAAAAAACATAGCTGGCAGATTGCCAGAAAATAGCCGCAATAGATTCGTAGATCGGCAGTCTAAAAAAACAGACCAAAAAAATTCGTTTTTTCATTGAAGGCTGATCTGTTATATTTTGATTGACAATCTGTACAAGTTATTGCTGCCTCTATTAGCTGATCTCAAAAACCCTTCATTTAGAGTGACACACACCCATTTGACCTTATCTCTTTGAATTAAAGTAAATAAAAGTCAATTTCAAAGTGAGGAAGTCATTTTTGAGAGTGAGGTAAGTCAAGTGTGACCAAAAATTTAATCACGCGCATGAACAACAAAAAACTCGCTCCACTAAGAGCGAAAAATGACGTCACACATGCAATTCAGTTGAAATTGCATGAACGAATGAACAAAAAGTGGCTGTGACGTCATATGGTCGTAACAAAAATCATGACGACGAAATAAAAAACATAGCCGGAAGAATTCCGGAAGCAACTCGAAGCGTCAGAACTGCACTAACAAAACGGTAATTGCAACGGAAGCCACTACCTTTTGTATTAAACCATTAACTCACTACGTCCCCAGGTCTGCTCTAAAAATTGGTGAAACTTAAACCACTGTCAACAAGAGAAACAAAATGCAGCAAAATTTTATATTATTGAAACTTTTGGTAAAGTTAAACAATCCAAAACAATTAAGGTGGTAAAAAACAGATAGTCTGAAAAAGCTGACAAGGTTATCAACAGCCCTCAAATAATTCATGATTCTAATCTGAAAAAGATCGCGAAAGCAGACGGCAGATAATAATCTTTAGAAACTAAGTTAAACCTTTTCAAAAAAGAAAGCTCAATTTTAAGAATCAGAAAACACCTTTAACTACACTTCTAATCACTGCGATTAAGACAAAAAACAACACACACCTGTTCCTTCTTTTACATAAGCTGGACAACATGATTTCATACTAAATCAAAAATAAAATTGATCATAGAAAAGACAAAAGCCGCAGAATTTTCAAAGGCAAAAATCGTTTTAATTAATACCAAGGACGGAAGAAAGCTGTAGTAATTAGTCATAAGTGGACATTTTGGAAAAAGCTTGCTATCAAACTCTCAGTACTGCCTTATGTTGAACGAAATCAATTGCAAACCAAAGAAATGACGAAAATCTAAGAAAAAGCTGAAATCATTTATTTTCTACAACTGAAAAAATCAACATACCGAAAATAAATGTAGGTGCCAGGAAAAAACTAGAATCATACTAACTTGAGCGCAAATATGGGCACAATGTAAGGAGCACCGTAACAAAAAGACAATCTTAATTCTTGAAAGTTGAAACTCAAGAAAAACGAATACATTTCATTGTTCAGCATTCAAGACATAGAAAAGATAACTAGCCGTCCAGTACAAAGATCTATTCTCCTGAAGAGAACAGAAAATAGGAAAAAGCAGAATTCATAAATACGAAAAATTGAAACATTCTGCAAAAAAATGGTCAAAAAACTTTTAAGACTGCAAAATAAAAGTTTTAAATGTTTTTAAATATGAAGTTTTAAATATGAAAAAGTTTTAAATGTTTTTTCCAAAACTTAACGCCAACAAATGATTGAATTTTTATTGAAACGAAATTAAAGTCCCTCATGTTGCACAAAAAAAACTATTTCTAGCAATTACAACCCAAATACAAACGAAAAATTGACGAAAATCGGAAAAAAAACTACCAAAATCGTATTAGCATATGTACAATTTTATGAAACAAAATTACATCGAGGTAGAAAGAGGCGTTGAGCATAGGAATTATCAAAGAGAAGTTGGCATATTAACTGATTTTTGACAAAAAGACGGTTAAAAGATCCAAAAATGAAGAAATTAATACTATAAAAACCAAAAATTAACTAAAAAATCAAGAATTATGTGCCAATTTTCAACTTGAAACGCATTTTCAGGCTCTGCAAAACACTGTGGTATCAATTTCCGAGGTTGACATTTCAATATAGTATCGAATAAAATTTATTTCTACAAGAAACCAAGTTAAAAGCAAAAAAATTGGGCCACGAAAAAACGGCTAAAAACGGTCATCTATATGTGCAATTCAGTCAAAAACTACTTTTCAAAGTCAAAAAGTCATTCACTAAACGCAGCGCATGATCAAAAAACTTCTCTCGCTTAGCAAAAATCTGTTCACCAAGACCGCTTTTCTCACTTTCGCTTTTAGGTCAAAATGCCGCGTGAACAAATCTACTTCCTGTAAAAAAAAAAACATAGCCGGAAGAATTCCGGAAACGACTCGAAGGAGAAAACTGACCATCCTAATGACTAAACAACTATTGTGAACCCTGAACCTCCATAAATGCCATAAAAAAATTAAGGAAGAATAGAAACAGCATTCAAAAACAAATTGAACAAAAAAACTAGAAAAACTTAAGTATAAGGAAACAAAAAGCCGAGTAAAATTCCTTCCCAATTAGCGCAATGGAAAGCTTGTAAAACATTGGGCAAGTAATATCAGCCTAAAAAACTTGTCAGATTAAAAAAAACAAAACCTTCAAAAAATAAGAAAGATGGTTTTAAAATGTCTCAATTTTTCTGTCAATTTTTCTCAGAAAAAAGTGAGTTACACCAAGAAAACTTTAGTCAAATGGTATCTGAAAATTCTTTAAGTAACAAGCTTTTATCCAAATCCCACTTAAAGCATTAAAACATAAAGAAAACAGGCAAAAAATCAATAAATTTCGTCTAAAAATCACCAAAACTGATCAAAAATCTACAAATTAACATTCAACTCAAATTTACTATACTTTTGGCTACACAACTAGGACAACTATTGTGATCCTTGAACCTCCACAAATGCCATAAAAAAATTAGGGAAGAAAAGAAACGGCATTCAAAAACAAATTGAACAAAAAACTATAAAAACTTAAGCTTTTTTTAACTTGAGTTTTTTTTTAATAGTACAAGAAAACAAAAAGCCGAGTAAAATTCCTTCCCAATTAGCGCAATGGAAAGCTTGTAAAACATTGGGCAAGTCATAGTAGACTAAGAAACTTGTCTAAGACTAAGAAAAAAAGAGAAACTGCAAAAAAAATAAGAAAAATGGTTTTAAATTTCTCAATTTTTCTGTCAATTTTCCGAAGAAATGAATGATTTAGACTAATAAAACTTTAGTCAATTGTTAGTTGAATAAGTAAAAAGCTTCCATTCAAATCCCACTTAAAGCATTAATACAAAAAACAGGCAAAAAATCATTAAATTTCGTCTAAAAATCAGCGAAACTGATCAAATACATCCAAATTAGCATTAAACTCAGAATTAACTACTTGAAACCTTCAATTCCTATCAAAACAAGCCTAAAACTAATACAATATCATAATCAAACCTCATAATCATCATAAGTTGCAAAAAACTGCTTTTAAAAGCCGCACGTGAACAAAAAAATTCGCTCGCTTAGAGAAAATTTTTTCACACATCAATTTTTCGCTCTCTCAAAAACAGCGGTATGAACAAAAACCCCTCTCTTTTCGCTCCGCTCTCAACTTTTGTTCAGCCCCAAAATCACTCCAAATTTTTTCACGCGTTTCATTTCCCGCTTCAAAAATCACTCCAATAAAATTGAATTAAAAAAAAGGACTTCTCCAATACTCCTCTTCGAGTCGTAAAAACCGAGAGAAAACCAATACTCCTCTTCGAGTCGTAAAAAAACCAAGAGAAGGCCAATAATAGCCCCAGCTATCGCTGTGCGGCTATTAAAAAGCAAAATGAATGTAAAAACCAATTATAATTTAAAAACTGCTTCCCCGAACCTCTCATTTTCAATATCGACTGCCAAAACTGTTGGCAACCAAACCACGATCGATGAATGCCTAAATACTTCAGCAAGTTGGCTTTTATTTAACAAATGTCGCTTACAAGATGTACAAAAAATTTTCCGGCAACCATTTTGAAAATGTAGTTAGAAAATACCTTAGATAATTCAAGCATTGGGTTTAGGTTAACATTTCTAAAATGCGGCAGCAGTCACTTTAAAATGAAACAAATCTTATGAAAACGGTGTTTCCGAAAAGAAACATAATTTGGAAGCAAACATAGAAAACTGAATATTTTTTTGGCTTCCGTTCGCTCAAAGAATTCCATCTTCTTTTAGCACCTCTTGTGACACTGAGAATCTTGAAGAAATTTCAAGAAAACTTATTAACCAGCTGTTTGCATTCTATACAAGTTTTTCAAATGTCAAACTTTTGGAACTCAATTTTGTAAAGAAAAGCGAGCTCTGTAATGCATAACTCTTTTCAACTTTTCTGCATCAACTAGACATGAAAACATATTTAATAACAAAAACCAGTCAGGCTCATTCAAAACATAAACTTATCGGTGGATGAAATTTGAATTACGTTCAGATTTTGTTTAATTCACAAACCAGTACATCGTCCAAAATTTTCAGCAAGGATGAATAATTTTTAGAATGTCGGGTCCTGACTTCGAGACTTTTAGCAAGTTGGCGCTCAAAAGGTGGGAAAATTGTGACCTTGAAAACTCATTTTGAACGTGCGTCTCCTATCTCCCATCGAATCGTTTCCGTTTGTGCCCCCCCCCCAAGTACGTTATGCGCCCCCAGTTATAGAGCACGTGCTATTACATAGTAAATCATTATGTACAAATATGGCGCGTGCGTCTGGGGGGTAAGAATATGCGCACACTAGGCTGGGGGGCGGGGGTAACAAACGGAAACGATCCCTCCCATCAATACCCAATAGCTAGCATGACTAAAAAGTACTTCATCTTCAAAAATTCACAAAATTGTACGGTAAAAACTAGCTAAAAAGGGGTTTACACATTTTTGACGGCAAACTCAAAAATTCAAAAGCTATTCAAGCTAATCATATACCCTTCATTGATATAATATCTGTGTTAGAGCACGCATCTTATCCAGCTAGTTTGCTTGAATAAATTTTTGAGAAATTTTTTATTAAGATACCTGCAGTTTCAATTACTCCGGCCTCTCTCATGAATTTTTTTTTACAAATATCTTCAAGGAAACTTCAAGTCACATAATTCAGCCTCTTCTACAATTTTTTCCATTTTAAGAAAAACTGGGATTGACAAGAGGATTTGGAGTGCCCCATGCTTCAAATAAAAAATGTTCCCAAGTTCAGCTACGTTTTTTAACAAAAATTAACAGCACAATAATCATAAACAATACTTACGAAACTCTTCATTTCTGGCGCTTAGTGGTGACTCAATTGGTGTAAACTTTATTAGTAGTGGTGAAGCTTCAAGTAATCTTCACTGTCGCAATAACACAATACATATACCACGTCAGGCCTGGAGAGAAGAGCTGAAAGAGTAGCTTGGTTGAATTGTTCGCAAATGCAATTGTTGGTAGTTTGAGAATAATAAGCAATGAAAGAAAGTCAAATAACTAACATGGCTACAGTAATATATTTGGCTATTGAATATTGCACGTTTTATAAAGCAGCTGTATTCTGAAGGACACCAAATATACGAATAAAAGCTCTCAAAGGCAATAAGTTACAGTAAACAAAGGGCTATATTACGCTAAAGTCCAGAATTTAGAAAACATCAATTTGATAATCAAAACTTATGTTTTGTTACCAATTGAAAATTGACGAGGTCTGTATTAATAAATAAATAACAATAAAAACAATCAAAACGTCATTGAACTCAGCTCTGAAGATATAATTGCAGATAGAAAGAAGACAAAATTGCGTTAAAAAGCGAGAATTCTTATGGAAAAGTTAGGCAGGATATATTCAATCATTGCACTCTGAAATATGCGAAACATTACAAAAAGCAATTAGCACAGTAAATAAGTACAGAAAAATGCTTATAGATGAAACAGTCAGCACAGGAAATATATATCTTTCCTAGATTGATACAGAAAATATTGAATTTAGTTATTCATTAATTAACCCTAAAACCTTATTTAGCTACCAAAACAGGATTCAGCGCTTCCGTACAAAATTATCAATAGCAGACCCGGATATATTCCCATTTGAGGTTTGTCATGTTGATATTGACCGGCATGCAAAGTTAACGGGTTTGATTGGGAATGAAAATTAGGCCCTTAAAAAAACTGTATAAATGGGAAATCCTAACTTCCACTTTCAACCCTTCACCTGTTCAAATTTTACAAAAATAGATGGATGTTTCCCGAGACTGAACTTGTTCATTGCACATTGTTTAGTGAACAAACAAGCACTGAATGGAATCAAAGTAAAGTGATTTAGGGAATAAAAAGCCCTGGGGGTATCAGTTTAATGAAATCTCCTTATCAACACTCGATCCATCCAACTTGCTTTCTTCCCATTCTCATTATGCAAATCAGCCACTGAGGAAATTGAAGTTACAAGAGGCAAAACTGAGAGTAGCAGTGCACTTGGGTACTGAACAAGCGTAATAACATTTATTACAACCATAAAAAAAGATTGCTAACACAAAATACCATTTTTGCTATCATTCAGTTTCTGTGTTAAGCTATGGAGGAGATTAAAAATTCAATTTAACTTATATTTTCAAACTTCTCAATAAGGGCAAAGAAGAGGAACGAACTGAAGCTATAAACAAACCTCTGAATGGAAAATATGTACCTGAAAGTATAATGAATTCTCTAGAAACCAGATCAATCATCACAAATCAACACCAATCTCCCGCAGCAAAATTTCAAAATGAAAAGGTTAAAAGGTAAAAACTGTTTTCGTCCATTGCAACCTCTCAGAGGTCCAATCATTTTCCACCCCAACTCCCTTGTACCTTTCTGTTTCCCTTCCTTTTATTTGGACTTGAAGAAGGTTTGAAAAATTTATTGATAGGAGGCTGAGACGGCGACAACTCTTTCTGAATAGGCTTTGCCTCGCTTTCGTCTCCTTTATTATATCTGGCAATGTACTTGTGAATGTCAAATTTCCGTTTGCAACCTTCGAAACTCATCCAACGGATTTTACCTACAACTGGTCTTTCACCCCACTTGGGGGGATCGTGCACTCCAGCTATGGACCACATGACCCCTGCAAAGCCATTGGCATCGGCTCCGTCCAAACTGTAATGATCATTCAGATACAGAGCAATTTCAAGGGCCTCTTCTGGGCTTTTACTCCATTCTAGAATCTTCTTAGCCCAGTACATGCGCATGAATCCATGCATTTTGCCATCAACTTTGAGCTGGATTTGAGCAGCATTCCATAAATGGTCATGTGTTTCTGCATCCTCGAATTGCTGTTTCGTATACACGTACTCTCTTTGGTCATTTCGGTGCTTATCAAGTGTTTCCTGTGCCCATTCGGGCGCACCCTTTAGGTTGTCATAATTTGGATTGTAAAAGCATAAATTATCCGACATTTCCTTCCACGTTACTATTTCATCTATAAACTTTTTAACCGAGTCTGTATGTTTTGCTTCATACTTTTTAGCCTCAATAGTTGCTCTGTGAGCACTTAGCTGGCCATAATGAAGCCATGGGGATAAATTCGAAACTGCATCAACAGTTGGATCGTTTCTCTGCTCTCCGTAAATTTCCAGCACTTCACTGATAAACTTTTTCAACCTTTCCTGGCCTTTAGAGAACCCAGGCTCAGCCCAGGTCACATTTGCCACGGTTTCATCCACAGGTACGGAAACTCTGGCTTTCTCCCAATCAGTATCTTCAAACTTGACCTGACCTGGCACCGGGTGCTCTTTCATTTTGGGAAATTCAGTGAAGTACTCTGAGAACTTTGCTTCCACTTTTAAACGAGTCTCGTACGCTCTAGGTTCTTGCTTGGGCGACAGTTCCCAAACTGGAATTATATTGTGAGCATCAACTTGGTAAAGACAACAATTATCCATCTTTGCAATTTCATTTTTCAAAAGATCGATCTGAGTTTTGTGTGGTTTCAACGGACTAAAATCGCAAACAATGCCTTGTATATTGAAGTCACTCATAAATTTAGTAATACGCTGGTACATAGGTGTTTGGGTTTCCGTCAGAAGATAGAATTGAATTCCTAACCGCTTGCAATCAACTTCCACTTCTTTCAGACCTCCGAGTGAAAAATCAATAGCTCGCCGGGTAGCTTCAGGGCTTTCGGGATGTTTTGAGTTTAGTCCTGCCAAAACGTATAGAGGTAGATTGTTCTCGATAGCCCAGTTTTGTGCAAAAATTGCAGCCCAGTTATCTTCGATTCTCTGGTCTCTGTGTAAGTAGTAAGCCACGCCTTTGGACCCTGAGATGTCATTTTGGCCTTTACCTGCCAGAAGGCGACACCTTTTTGTGTTGAATGAAGTGTATTCACTGACTGAGCTAAAAATAGCCTTTTTAAGACTTTGCTGCATTGCACCTGGAAACCATATCAGCTTTACCGAAAAGTATGCCTTAATTGTTACTATTAAAAATGAATAAAAATGATTAGTAATAAATCCAAAAAAAACAATGCTTAGGTGACGCAGTGCAGTCTCAAATGGTTTATTTGAGTTGAAAATAATTGAATTGTTCTTTGCTTTCAAAAGGAAAGCAGTCAAGCGAAAAAAAAAGTAAATTCAAATTCACAGAGTAGCATGGTTTCCTCGACCTAATTTGAAAAACTATCGTAGCAACATCTTATTGCTTAAGCAGCAACTGTTTACAATATTTCAGAGGGGGCATATTCTTAACTCTGTAGAGAATGCGCTTTATTGCAGTAAACGCGATTGAATTTATTTTTGGCTCCTTATTTCGAGAAAAATATCTACTTTCATTCACTCCTCGTCTACGTTACATTTGATAGGTAATTGTCTTGTGATAAGCAACACTCGTTTATTTGTTTGTTTTCAGAAAATGATCAAAGTTACCACAGTAATCATAATTTCCGTTATTTTTTATTCGGGAAACCGTAATTAGTTGATATATCAATGAGTTTTCATAAGATGTGTCTCAATTGAGACTTCGTCTATTTGTGTTCGGCACACGTCAGGATGTGACAGACAAATCAGCTATTTTTTCACGAAACAGATTAAACAGACCAGAACTGAAGATAATGAGAAAAATTTTTTTCAGTTAGTTTTCGTAAATTAGGGCTGCCTTGATGTCTGTCTTAACTGTAAATTTATTAGCATAATTAGGATGTTCTGCATCGTTAAAAATTACTTAGTTTTTTGTTCTCAATCGAGAGCAATGTCCGAAATAAATTTTAGGATCCGAATAAGGATTGAAAATTCCAGTTCTAATTTGCATCAGAAAAATTAATTGAAATTTTCAAACCTTATTGTAAAAAGAACTCTCAATTCATTTCAATACCGACAAACTTTTTTTTATCTCAGTTCAATTTTTTGCGCACTGCCACAAACTAATACATAGTTTATAATTTGCTTATTGCGGCTGAAATATTTTCCACAAATCTTCGACAGTTTCTTAATGTTTAAACAGTGCACCTTTGAATTTACTTGGTGTCATCAATTGGTACAATTGTTTATTTTCCTGTGAAATTAAAAACTCAACCAAAAATATGACATCTGAAATTTTCGAAAGCTGCGCTGCCAGGAACAAAAATAAAGCACACTTGTTTGTTATAGGAAATGTTTATTTCCCAAAATAGAAAACTCTTCTGCCTTGTGCATGTGCTTGTTTTGAAAAACATCATTTTCAATGCTCCTTCTACCTCTGAAAAATTCAGATTGTTTCAAATTGTTCATTAAAAATACATCTAAAACACGTTCTAGTAAGAAAAAAGAGTAGACATGACAATTCTATGAAGTGTCATTTGATGTCTCCATTTTTCTGTTTTAAAATGAAAACAAGATTATTATTAAAACAAATATGACAAATGCATAGTATACAGACAAAGCTATGCATTAGGCGCACACGTGAAAGGTATGTTTCAAAAATCAACATTAAGTCATAACATACTGCACATTACACCCTATCAACACGATAGATAGGATGTCAGTCCTTTTGGTTAAAAGGTCTCACCAAGAATTAGCGTGATTTTTGAAAATACCTGACCTAACAAATAGTGAGTTATATGACGCTGCATACGTTCAAAATTGGTGGCATCTATACACTATAAACTTTGCATCGCTGCTTTTGCTAAGCTAGTTACTAACACCCGATAACAAGAATTATCAGCTGATTATCGTGAATTAGCGTCAATATTTATCCATCGACGAGCCGAAAGTCAAAGCAAACAAAAAAATCATTTGAATTTTTTTCATCTGTAACTATAACTTTCAACCATCAAAAGAGTAGCTGCCTATTTCATGCTACTAATGAAACATAAAAATAGCCACTAATTGTATTTTTGCTTGTGGAAACCATTAAAAAAGATTGCAAAGAAAGAAGATTGAAATAGGCTTGCAATTAGTGGTGCAAATAAATTCATTGTGTATTTTTCTATAATAATTCCAATTTACATTTCCAAAAATTTCTAGGAGCACCGAGTTAACCTAACATGAAAACTGCTTTCCCAGCTCAATTCCACTACTCGTCCATGATCTTGTTTCCAGAAAAACCTACTCAAAAATTCATTTGATCCACATCTGTTGGACGGCGAAAGCAAATGATAGCCAAGTAAATAATGAATTGTTGTTCTTCACTCTGACGTTTAAAACGCTTAACAAAGATTAATGCAGACTATTTGTTTTGCAATTATTTTAACATTTCTTTGCCGTAACAATCTTTTGAACTTACAACTGCTGTAAGATTTTGGTTGTAATTCAAGATGTTTGAGAGGCAAAAAAAAAGAAATTTCCAGAAAACAGTACCTAGAGAAAATAAAACAACATAAACTCGTTTTTACTGACAAATTCTGGCACGTAACCTACCTCAGATAAATAGCTACATTAAATTCACTAATCCTTAGTTTAAAAAATTTACCTTAAAATTATAAGACAGAAGAACTAAATACATTGGGTAAAAATTTGATATTTTTTGTCTCTCGAAAGGTTTCTCGTTATCAAACTAACTTGATTAATCGGCACGCAACTAGCCGACAACACGACTATTGTTTCCCATGAAGTCAAATTATAAAAGCAGATAATAAGACTCAACACAGTCTTCATTTTGAGGAGATTGGGCTCAATTTTCAAATTAATGTTTTCACCTATGTGTTCATATCATAATTTTAGACAACCTTCAAAATCATCTATCTGCGTTGATGATTGGGATCATCTATTTGCGCTGAAAAAACAGGGATCATGAAAAATTCCGAGAAAGAAAGGCTACCTTGTTGTACAGTTTCCCCATTTGTCGACCTCAAATTGTTGTCAACGAAACAATCACTTATTAGAGGGCCGAGGATAACTGCCATTAAGGAGAGTAAGTGACAAGACAAACAACAAAATCAAAAATCATCAAGCATTACTACGACCAAAATTCAATATCTATTTTGTCTTATTTAAACGAAAAATTCAAAAAAGAATAAGATGAAGATTTAACTAAATCAAATGACGATCATTTAACCAGAAGAGATATAGGACCTGTCATTATTGGGAATAATTTAAAAGTAGTCAGAAAACAAAAAGGGCAAAGTTAGAAACTACGTATACAGTTTTTAAAACAATTAATTTCGAAATCATGAAAGCAATTACTTATTACTTATTGACAGAAATTATTCAATGGCTCCACTTGCACATTCGTACAAAACCATTGAGACCTGTCATCATCCAGAATGTCGTAGGACTACAGAAAGAATCAATACAGGCTAAAATCAACAATTAATCTCCATTTTGCAAGGAAACGGTGTAGAAGCCTATAAGATCAAATTCTATTCACTTAAAATAAAGATTATAATCAGTTGCGCCTTATTTAAAGAACATTAATTTGATATATCATATGTCATTGATGTTCAATAAACGTGATGATCAGATAAGACAGCAAAAAAGAACCTCAAAAAATTGGAAAATGTTTAAAAAAATAAATTTCAATATTTATTACAAATTAAAACGCAATTAATGTAACAAAAATTGTGGAATACTTTTTTTCAAACGAAGAGCCTACTAAATCTAAAACTAACTAAATATTTTTTAATAAATATCTGTTTAAATTACCGACAGACCGCAAAAATGACATTTCCAGCCCAATTGGAGAAATATTAGAAACAATGACTGATTATGAAAACAAAACGCTTGAAAAACATTTTTCGAGCCTGGATCAACAAAACCGAAACTAAACTTCATTGTTGCGCCGGGGTCGGAAATGAGGGGTCATAATATTTACTTCATAATTGAGGGTTCGGAAAACGATGTGCACACACATTAAGTAGGCATCATATCTAGTACAGATAAATCAAGAACGACAGCAACCATGACCGAAATAAGAAAACAGCAAAATTGGCGTCTAAAGAATTCAAAAAGTGAGGAATGAGCGAAATGAAAGACATAATTCCTGCTAATGTGGTTTTACAGCATCCACGAGGTAATATTTTTTGGTGAATTGAAAAAAAAATCAAACCGTTGTAAATATTTCTACAATTTCCATTCAGCTGCCATCTAATTTCTGCTTGCTCATTCAAAGTTAATAAAATTAATGTAGAAAAATTTCAAAACTTATAAGGAAAAAACCTAATTGCAGCCAAAACAGCAACGAATCAATCTTAAGACAAATAGCAATGAAGGAATAAGACAAAAAACGAAATGAAAAATTTGGATTAATTTCTCATATATTTAAAATTCATATAAAAATTTGTGAATTGGTATCATTCAATGATAGGCAAAATAATAGACAAGTCGTAACTGGCCAGCAAATTTCTCTTATTTGCAAATAAATGAGAAAAAACTCAAAGAACTCAACAAATATGGTTAAAAATTTCTATCATTTGCTTTCTAACACCGTTAACATAATCGACAAAAGACTAAAGCCCGAAGAATTGCTCTCGAACGACTATACGAAGCTCGAATCTATTTCCGCATTCTTAAGTCGGGGGAGGGGGCTGTGACTAAGTTCACTAAGGTGGGCTTCAAATGATGTCATTAGAGATTATTGTATACCATAAAAGCACTGGTAAAATCTAAAGTAACATAACCGGCAGATTTCCGGAATAGCTGCGAAAGAATAGACTTGCGTGCCATAAAATACAGATAAAAACAGATATGGAAAAAAGTTATCTTTTTTCAAAGGGGTTGCAGCCAACTTTTATTCAAAGGGGTCGTAAATTTGTGAACAATTTTAAGTGCAAAATTTTCACGCAACAGAGGTTTGAATATCCAGCCCAGGCGTAAGAACCTGCTGCATTAACCACACTAGGCTACAGGTCCGTTCTGCTCTCTTATACTACAAACAACTTCGTTTTAGCAACAGACATAAATTCTGAATCCCAGCAATTTAGGTCACGTGAAAATCAAGAATTCAGGCGTGAAAAAGTAACTGAACAAGTGAAGCGACAGAATGCTCTAGAGCAAAATGTATATTGAAAAAGAGGGCCAGACGACGAAACAGGAAAAAACAAGGGCACGGCAATATAGCTCCGCTCAGCTGACAGCTTTGCAGCTATAAAAAGATAATGCACCAATTTCGACGCACTTTTAGCAGTGTGACTTAAATCAGTATAATGCCACCAAATTTAGATCATTAACCGGGAGTTTTAGAAAAAATTAGACTTAAAATGCAAAACTCAAGCGGGGGGGGAGGGGGGTGGGGTTAAATAAGTTGACTAAGATGGGCTTCAAAAATTATGTCTTTAGAGGTAATTATAAACCATCATTCACACTTTATTCGAGAGCATTTAATAATCTAGAAATTGAAAATGCCTAAAGATATTAAAAACATAGTTGAAAAACCTCCAAATTGCGTGACACTCTGAATTGATCAGCATTTCCTGCATCAACTTTACTTCAAAAAATTATTGATTAAAAAAATTCACTTCTCCAATACTGCTCTACGAGTCGTAAAAAAATTATCACTAGCATCACTATCAGCATCACTTTCTCCATCAAAAACAAAGAACTCAAACTTAAAACTGAATTCAAAATTGCTCAAATCATAAGTTACTATCAACCCATTAAATCAAACCACTCAACAGTTTGTACAACTACACTCAAAAGCAAAACAAAAACTATCAAACTTCAACTAAACAGGTGAGCAAGACAGCACCGCCACACTTTACAAAACTTCAAAGTTCAAGATCTGATATTTCAAGATAGTTTTTCAACTCCTCATACATTTCAGCTTTCTCATCACTTTCATCCCATTTATGTTTAAAAATTATTCTCCTTAATTGTGAATGCATTTCAATGACATCCGAAATTCGTGCAAAATCGAACGCTTTTTGTACCGCAACCTCCAGTAATGCATTATTCAAGGTGTCTAACTTAGCACGCAAGTCGCTTCGTTTACGCTCCATCTCAGCAGCATCGACTTGAACATTTGGTAGTCCAATTTCGGGCGATGCCTCGCGAGACACATCAATTGCATTTTGAGACATGTTTGAATTTTCAACTGCAGTGTCGTGGTTTTCGACATCCTCATTAACGCTGTTCTTCAATTCATCAGAATGGCCTTCAGCGCATTCATTTGGAATTTCTTCATTTCCTTCTTGATTTTCAGAGGGGGGCACTTCTGTGTTCTCCGATTCGGTTTCGTTCAAAATAACATCAGTAAACAATCGCTCATTCTCTTCCTTTTGTGTTGTTTCGTTGTTACTGACAATACTTTCAGTTACCTTTCCTAGATCCAATGATGTCGATGATCTGTTCACAATTTCTTCATTGTCAAAAGGCAGAGTCTGCTCAGTTAGAAGAGGTTCCAAGCTTGAGTCAACTAGCAATTTGCTTTGTTCCATTTCGTTATCCGGGGAGAACATTTTGTCTGCGTAAACTAGAGTTCTTTCTTGATCTTTGGAGCTGATTTGACTTTGCTGCTCACTCTCATTGAGATCCTCGCCAGAACTTTGTCGCCTGTTACCTGTAGCTGGTGTAACCATCATTTCATCAGATTGTTTCGATTTTGATCTTGTAATACGCGGCTTGATCGGACTAATGCGGCTTTTAAATGGACTTTCAGTCTGTGAAGATTTGAGCGAATGAACAAAAGCTTGCTGTTGCTGTTTCTTATACTTTTTAACAATATCACGCGAGACGTCGTTCCGGTTTCTATTTGCAACTGGTGGCTTTGCTTTCGGTTGTATTGTTAAGGGATCAACTAAATCTCCCTGCTTACTACGCAGCTTCATTGGAAAATTATGATTAGAAGAGCTCTGGTGGGGTTGTGGCGGTCTCGTGAAGAAAAATTTGGGTGCTTTGGTTTGTGGTTTGAGCCCTAAAGAGCTGAAGCTTCGCAAACTTTCAGCACATTGCTCCTCAAACTCCGAGTCTATTTCCATTTTGACCATACTCAAGGCTGAATCTCTGAAAGCACATGCTCTGTGACGCACTCGCAAACTTTGTGGATCTGAAACGGGATTGTACTCCAATGCGTTGTCCGCGATCAAGTCTATATCTTCTAAGAACTGTATGATGCTGACATATTGACCGGAATCGGTTTTGCTCATCATTGTAGTCAAGTCCATTGGTTGTTTAATGACGTCATAATAGTCAGCAACTTCTTCTCGGTCGACTGGTTTAAGAAAGCAGCGATGTTCGGGTGATCTTGCCAGACGTATCAAGACATCGCGTAGATAAATTCTCAGTTCTCGCATCAAGGCAATGTGTTTCTCTCTTATCCGATTTATCTCTCGCTCATTCAGTGATGCTGGTCCTGCGTTTGGCTTGAGCACAACTTTTTTAAACTTCTCAACCGGCTTCAAACTTGTCTTCTTAAAAGTACAATTTCTGATCAGATCATTGAAAATCTCACCAAAGTAGGCTCTGTAACATTCCCTAGTTGGTGTGCCACTAATAACGTGGGCGCTTTTGTTCATATCAATTTCAAAAACCGATATCGACTCCTCGTAATTGTAGTAGCTACTCGGCAAAGTTAAAAGAACCAAAAAGTTTCCAGGGAGAGATTTGAGTCTGGCGATGAATTCTGTAATGATCAGTCGAATGGCGGGTGATACTTCACCATAGAATGAGACTGTATTTGGGATGCATATCACGGCTGATTGCGATCTGGCTGCTTCCTTTAGCATAGCAACAACGGCCTCCTCGGGAGTCAATCCAGCGGCACCAAACAGCACTGAGTGTGTCATCATAAATATTTGCATGTCTTCATATTCGTTCAATACAGCGGGCAATAAACACGTGTCAACAATATTATCTCCGTCATTGTACCAAATACAAACAATGGCTTTTGAAGATGGTTCAACTAAGTTTGCCAAAGGTTCAAATTTTGAGTCTTTAGCGTTTTCCGGCAATATCAGTCCATCAAGAACTGCATCAAGCTCACTGATTGGATCCGGTTTATTGCAACTATTTCTTTCGTGATAAAACACGGCAGATATTTTTGCGCACATCCTACCAAGCTCGTTTCCCAAAAGAAGCGATAAAGAATTGCTCAACGGTTTAGCAGGGCAATCTGTAACCCGGGTAGTCGAAACTTTAATGCTTCTCATAGCGTTGAAAACATCCACAATCTCAACATTCACACTTGTGATGTCGATTTCCAGCTTGCTACTAGATACATAGATTTGTGGGTAGGTTCTTCTAGCGGAAATCAAAGCCGATTCCATACAAAGAAGGTTTATATCTGCTCCCGAGTATCCGTGCGTCTTTTCGGCAACCAGCTGCATCAATTCGTTGCTCATTGGCGGGTTCCAGGCCTTGGTAGCAATTTTAACAACCTCCAAGCGAGCGTTAACATCCGGCATTTTAAACAGAAACTCGCGATCAAATCGTCCAGGTCTTCGAAGAGCTGGATCAATTGAATCGATTCTATTCGTCGCTCCAATGACAATTATTTCTCCACGATTGTCTAAGCCGTCCATTAGAGCTAACAAAGTTGATACTATACTACTGTGAATCTGATCTTGTCGACTGCTTCTAACTGGTGCTAAACCATCTATCTCATCGAAGAATATAATCGACGGTCGCATAATGTAAGCCTGATCAAAAAGCAGCCTCAGTTGCCTCTCCGATTCGCCAACCCATTTGCTCAAGCAATCAGCTCCCTTCCGCATGAAAAACGAGATCTTTCGACCACTGTCTTTGGAGCATTCATTCGCTAATGCTCTGGCCATCAGAGTTTTACCCGTACCTGGGGGCCCATAAAACAAACAGCCTCTTGGAGGATTGATATTAAATTTAGAAAACAGCTCAGGGTAGAGAAATGGCAGCAGGACCATTTCCTTAAGTGATCGAATATGTTTGTCGAGGCCTCCAATTGAAGCAAAAGTTGTCGATTTGTCAATATTCATTGGATCAACATCGGCCAAACTGGCTCCGATAGCCTTTCGGTCTCTTTGAGTTTGTGTCAAATCGCATATATTAAGATTCATCGGCAGAAGCGACATTCTAGACCGTCTCATACTACGCTTCTTTCGTCTCCTGAAACTGCGCTCATCACCACTTGAGCTGCTTGACGACGAATCAGAATCACTATTATGGAATTTAGCTTTCCGTTTTTTCTTACTATGTCTTCTCGCTTTCGAGTTTTCACGCAGGCGACTACTCAAAGTTGCAGCAAAGTACGATGGAACATGTACATTTGTACTTTTCTTGCTCTTCGCATTTGACGGCCGGAAGAACTCGGGCGCTTTTCGTTCAGCACGAAGATTGTATGTCGGTTTGTCATCAAACTCATTTTCCCTACCATCAGTTTCAGTAGAATTAGCAACGGTTTCTTCTTCATCGCAAGTTTCGGTTGCGCAGCCTGAGAATACACATTGCGAATTCAGCTGTCGGGTCTGTTGTCGAGTTCGACCGATGATTGTTTCGCTCTCGTCTTGAGTTACATCTTCCTGCTCCTCAAATTTGGGTTTTTTGCTTTCAGGCTCTTCCTCACGGGGTTCCGAATGTCGAAGGGTTATCTCTTCTGATTTCACAAATTGTTCACTACGCGAGTCAAATCGCTTAAATGGTTCTAACGAGAACATCTGCTGACCCCTATGAGTTCTTGACCGCTTTGGATATCTTGTGTCAGGGTTGCAAGGTGGCGCGCTCCTACGTGACTTAACTGAGCTTGAGGTGACGGGCGGACAGTTTTCGGCATCACTCAGAATGTCGTACAGAGGGCGAGACGTTGTTACCCGACTTCTCTTTCGGAACTGGTCGTTTTCTTCATCACTGCGCCCGATATCAAATTTGGAGGTATTATTAAAAGCTGATGAGGTTTGATCAGATATTATCGGCGAGGGAGCCGATTGCTGTACATTACTGAGGCTGCTCAAGGAATGGCGGGTTTGGACCATTGCTACCAGAAAACCATTCAAATTTAACCCTGAAATCAAGCATCCTAACTTAACAGCGGAAGGACTTTCAGAAATTTTTATTTTTTGTACACTAAACTATGAGCTGCCAAGACAAAATAAAACACAGAAAATGAAAGAACGATATACAAGTCTATCATGAGTTACGCCCGAGTTGCTCTTCAATTTCTCATCTAAAATATTTTATTGTTCTTCAAGACAAATTTTATCAGAGAGAATATAATGTTCAGATCAGAGACATCCGATCAATTAACTCTCGATGCAAAGCAAAAAGCTTGCGGCTCTTCGCATATTTTTTTTGCAAAAAGCAATCTTAAGTAATCCACTTTTGAAAGAAGTACCAATGTATACAGATAAGCTATACTTATAGACAGAGCACCTGAAAATAAGAGAGAACGATTGATGTTATGCATAGTGAGGAACGTTCACGTTTGCACTATTTCATAATTACTAGTTTAGTACAAAAATTCTCTAAACAATAATGGCTTCCTTAAACCTTGTCAACCTGCCTCCTCAAGCGTTCTTCAGCAGCTTTGTTGAAGCGTACACTTAGCTTAGTACATCTCTAAGAGCTTAGTACATCTCTCAGACACTTAACGCCCCTGGGCTGCACCACTTAAATGAATTGATACAGCAAAAACACCAATGAAATGAATTGATTCAGCCAAAAATTACCTGCATAATGCAATTTTTCTTCGATTCGTACGAAAAACACACATGTCTACCATAATTCAGTTCGAGAGCAAGCAACGAAATAAAATGTTTAAAACAGAAAAGCAACTAGAATTTGATGACTAGACCACATGAACTTCAAATGTACTTCAAAGTTGGATTAGATCAAATGTACACAACGTCTTGTTTCTGCGTTTGTGAAGATATGAAGGAACACTATGAAAAACAAGAACGGAAAAAAATTTAGAATACCCATGAAGGTTGTTTGACTTTAGAATTCAATCTTCTTAGAATTAAAAGCAGCAAATGTGACGTCGCAAACAGGCAAAAGCATGAGTACACGCAAACAGTCAGACGAAATTAGTAAAATAGAAATTGCAAATTGTTAAAAATTCGAAATCCTTTAAAAATTGAACTTAATGAAAAACAATTCAATTTTTCTCAATCAAATTCATAATTGCACTTTGCCGAACGTACTAGATAGCGATTTTGACAAATCAGTGTTCACCAAAGATAAAATTTTCTCAATATTTATCAGAGATCACTGCATTTACAAAAAAATATTCAAAACGAAAGCAATAATAGAAAACTCAACGTTTTTTTCAAACTTTGCAATTAACTAATTCATTTCTTTCAAATTAAAGACCTCCTTTGCTTGAAATAATTTCCAGCAGATTAGTGGATTAAGCTAGCTCTAAAAAACCATGAACTAAATCGAAAAATTATCAAGACGGCAGGTGCGATTCTGTGCGTAGCACAGAATGTTCCAACATGCCTCTTAACGTTGCAAAAACACTTTTAAAATTCTGTCAGAGAAACCGTTCCGAGTATCCGAAAGCAACTTATATGCCTTAGAGAAAATTACTTGTACTGTTTGAACCCAAAAACTATGCCGTAATTAAAAATCTTCAACAAATTCGAGAAAGACAAGTATAATAGAGATCGAACAACACAGACATAGAAAAATCATACAAACACACACACACACACACACACACACACACACACAGACACACACACACACACACACACACACACACACACACATTAAAAAACTCCAAATACAGAGCCCAACATTTAAAAAATGACTTTTTAAATCTTGTTTTTGGCAGTTGACCAAAAATCAAGGTTAGGTCCACTTTCTTCTTTTTCTAAAAAAAAACTAGGCGTGGACATTTTATTTTGAGGCAATCCTAACCATAACAGTATTTTTGACGTAATGAATTGTAATTTTGAAAATTCGAGAAAAATTTTCTCAATTTTGATATTTCATTGGGACAATCAAATCTTAAAAATCTCAAATTTGTTACCAGCGAGACTTGAAAACAAAGTTTTTGTTTTGAACCTATTTAAAGCCACAATATGTTGCAAATATTTAATAATTTTTCTAATTTTGCGATGATTCCTAACAGTTCTGGCACTTCGCCTCTATCTGTATCCAATATTGGACAACTAACTCTCTCAGATTTAAAAACTCGGAACGACTTTGGACTCTGCAATTTTTCAGTCAACTGTATTGGTAATTGTAAAATTGACACTAGAATTTATAATAAAATTCTTTCAAAAAATTTTGTGATTTTTGACGTTTCGTGAGCATAATGAGACAATTAGTTTTTCAACATCCCGCAGACGTGAAATCACTGAGATTTACAAAAATTCTTAGTATAAGACATTTAAAACCGCAATTTAAAGCGAACAGAGCAATTTCTGTATTTTTTCAAGATCTCTGAGAGTTTTCTCACTCTGCCTCAATTTCTGTCTAACATTTAATGAAATCTCTTTCACATTAACTCTCTCTCTCTCACACACACACACACATACTAATAGCACGCACATTTCAATTACTCACATCCCAACATACAACCCCAAAAGGGCGAAGAGACGCACAAACACGCACACAGAAAAAAAGACAAACCTCCAGACCAATTTTAAAATTTTATTAACTTTACTCGAAGTTCTTCATCGTTCATTTATGTCTTACTTGTTTTTTTATGGAAAACTAGATGTAGATTTCTTGAGGCAACTGTATCAGCAATTGTAAAACTGACACTAAAATCTGAGATGAACTTTTTAAATTCGAATTAGTTATTTATAATGTTGCCAGGGCATAATCGACCAATTCGTTTTTTTAAAAAAAAACATCTCGTAGTCGCGTAAACAGAGACGGTATCAAGTACTTTTAAAACTGTAATTTATAGCAAATTTTCCGTAATTTTTTAACTTTTCAACATTTCTGATGGTTTTCGCACTCTGCCTCCAGTTGTGTCTAAAATGTTAAGGAACGTTCAAAAGTGTCCCTAAAGGCTCTTCATTAGTAGCGCTGAGTAACATTGGTTATCAGTAAATTTTATGTTTGGGCCCATTCAATTAAGTAAAAGCATTTTTAAAGAAATCGGGAATTTTATTAATTTTAAAGAGAACTGTCACGCCCCTATTTCGTGCCTCATAGTCACGTGATGTTTTTCCTATAAATATCCATAATAAGTGCTATAATTTAGTTCATATTCAGATAGTTCTCAAGGCCATATATAGCCAGTATTTCCATCTAGGCCTGTAGCCCCTAATTTGTTTATGTTCATTAAAAACAACCGCAGATTGACAGTTTACTGATAAATATATTAAGTGCCTAAAAGCCTCAATATTTACCTTTTTGAGCTCCCTGTCAATGAATTCGCATATTTGTTAAATAACTTTATAAGAAACAATGTACTTGATGAAGTAAATATTATGATAAAGTAGGTGCTGATACAGAAGTTGTATATGTACTTAACAAACATCCAGAGACGTACAAAAGCCGGAAATTGCCCAACTTGTATATCAGTAATTCTTTACGAAGGACCAAAACAACTCAAGGTACAGCCCTGCGGAACCCTCGATCACCAGAACACCGGATAACCAGCCTGAAAGCCAGTTGACCAAAATCTCTTAAAACTTGATAGAACTTGAAAACTTAATAATTCTTGATTAATTCTTGCTGAAATAATTAAAGATTGAACTGGAAAATCTTTATAAAATGCTAAGTTAAAACAAGGCTTCCTTAGAGCTAAATTGCGACCGAACAAAGCCAGGCAAATTAGTGTATATAACACGCATCTGAACCACTTAATAAGAGGCTATTACTAGCTAGTTTTATTCAAAATATATCCGCTAAAAAACCGCACTGTGAAACATCAAAAAAGTCCTTGTAAAATGATAATTATTCACATTATTCGATTCAAATATTAACAATAATAACACCTCAAGAAAGACATTAAAAATCAGTGCGTAACATGGCGACAGGAGGTACTAACTGTTTCCCAGTTTAACGGACCGAAATTACGATTAATTCCTTAGTCTAAACACTATTTAAAAGAGGGCAAAACCAAAATTTATACAGAAAAACAGAACATTTATATTTATTTTCGCCACCCAGCTCCGGAGGTCAAAGAATCAAACAGTGACTTCGGTAAATATGCTGTTGCCTATCTGAGTGCAGTTTCCACAAGGCCTGTGCGGTCGTGGTCCCCACGAATTTTCCTAGACTAAGGGGCACTCTTTAATGGTGAGACTTCGGTGGCCCATACGGCTTCAACGTTAACAGTCTGACGATTTGACCAGAGCTTTAGGCATAGGTTCATAAGTAGCCCAAATTTACTATTTCCCGAACAAATGGTTTCAGTAGTTTCTTTTTCTGATATCTTGTGCTACTCATTCAACTTCTTTTACCTTCATTAACCAATTAATCTCCCCAATAAGTTAAGTTAAGTGTGCTATTTAATACTTTCGAACGAAACAAGACTGATTTTTATGGAAAACTAGGTGTAGATTTCTTGAGGCAACTGTATCAGCAATTGTAAAACTGACACTAAAATCTGAGAAGAACTTTTTAAATTCGATAAATTAGTTATTTATAATGTTTCCTGAGCATAATCGGCCAATTCGTTTTTTTTAAAAAAAATCTCGTAGTCGCGTAAACAAAGCCGGTATCGAGTACTTTTAAAACTGCAATTTTCAGCAAATTTTCAGTAATTTTTTAAACTTTTTAACATTTCTGTCGGTTTTCGCACTCTGCCTCTAGGTGTGTCTAAAATGTAAAGGAACGTTCAAAAGTGTCCCTAAAAGGTCTTTATTAGTAGCGCTGAGTAACATTGCTTATCAGTAAATTTTATGTTTGGGCCCGTTCAATTAAATCAAGTATTTTTAAAGAAATCGGGAATTTCCTGGAAATTCGTTGAAAATAATTGAAAAATATACGCAAAATTTTGTGCGGTGCCTTCGTAGAAGGCACCGCGACTCGATTTCTGCTGTCAAAAATCACTTTTTTCAATTTCTAAAGACAGTTTTTGTCACTTTTTCCTCCTTCATAGGAACATTTGACAAAACACAACAATTTTTAACTTCGTACGTTGCTCTCTGCTGTAAACAAGTTTCAATTCGATGTAGTTAAAGTACTTATCTTCGGGCTCTGGTGGAGCAATAAGTTCGAGCAGTTAAAAGGTTGCTAAAAAAGAAATCATTTACAAAATGGCAAGAATATTAAATTGAAAAAAAAAATAAGTTTATCCACTCTTACGTTTGTATTACAGGGCACACTGGAAAGAAGGTCTAAGGACCTCGTTGCGCGTCCTTTCCCAGCCTAAAATAATCTTGAATAAATTTTCAATTTGTTTGTTGGATATATCAAATGCTTTTATTTTTCGATGTTTGATTGTGATCTATGTCGTGTTTTGATTATCCTTCTTTGTACATTTAATTTATGGGCCGGGATAAATTAACTCTCTCTCTCTCTCTCTCTCTCTCTCTCTCTCTCTCTCTCTCTCTCTCTCTCTCTCTCTCTCTCATTTCTTAGAGAACCTTAGTTTTTAAGAGAACCGAAACAGAAAAAAATTCTTTTTCCGAAACAAAGTTTCGTTTTTCATATAAAAAGTTTCGCAGTCAAAAAATGAATTTTTTTTTCAGTTTAAACAGACGCCAAAAGACAGGAAAAGATCAGTCCGAAGATCAATTTCAAAATAAATAATTTTTGGAACTTTGGTCAAATAGTTCAGAATGTTAATTTTTAGGCTTGAAACAGTAAAAAAGCGACAAAACCCCCATTCAACCTAACTAAATTTGCCATCAACCTGTACAATTTTTGTATCACGATTTTGAAACTACACTGTAATAGAAAATCGGCGAAAAATCCATTTTACGAAACCAGGCGATACCTTTACGAATTGGCGAAACCAGGTTTATACGATGAGAGCAAGCATACTCGTCTGAAATTGAAACTCCGATTACTCTTGCAATTTTAAGACCAATTTATTTCCAATAAGGAAAACGAACGATATAACCAAAAATAATCGAATTGAACAATTATGGAGCATTAATGGAATAGTTTGAAATAAAAATGCAGTCAAATTCAATTAAAGTAAGCATACGTCCTTTTGAGAACAAACTCAAGACCTGACCAGCTTTATTATTGGGCAAACACCATTCGATATTCAAAAGAGCACGCACCAAATAAATTGAAACGTACCAAACAATATACTAAAACAAATACGAAAACAAATTAAAAACTCACTTCCCACTTTTAAAGAAACCTTGAGCTATCAAAGTCGTTAAAACCAATAAAAGCCGTAAACACACTCTTGACCGAACCGTAAACACAAGCTCTATAGAAAATAAACGAGGGAAAGGGTGAAAAGACAATAGATATTTTTTTTTTAAATGCCATCATAGTCAATATAACACAAAAACTAAAACATCGAACCATTCAGCAGCAACAATCAATAAACATTTAAACTTTTTATCAAAACCAATGGTCTCAAAACCAAAAATCTAATTGCCAAAGACAGGAACGATCAAAAAGATGCAATGCAGTCTCAGTAAAAATCTGAGGAGATCTGCCAAAACAAAGAAATTACTATAAAAAAAATTTAGAAAACATGGTCAAAACTGCTGTTTTTAAAAAAACAAATGGTCTAAATTGAAAACAAACATTAGCTACAAACTGAAACAATGAAATAGATTCAATTTCAATTCATAAGGAAGTAAATGTCACCTGTCATTACTGAGAAAATGTAACAAGCCAAACCAGTACAAGGAGCCAGAACCAAAAAAAATCTAATAATTTGTGAAAAAATGGTGCCGCAGTCGCCGTTTTAAATGAATACTGACAACATAAAACCTCAATAGTGGGACAAGGACAACTGTCATTAACAAGATTAAATGTTAGGGCAACAAAAATAACTTTAAAATGGTTGAATAATGAATCAAATTTAAATGAAATATTGAAAAAATAGCGTCAAAATTGTTCAAACCGTTGGATATAAATTCACCAATTAGGTTCAATTACGTAGTCAGAGCGCCCGAAGATCTTGCATTAATGTTATCAAATGAGAGGACAAGATCTATAAAAATAGGTAAAGCACAAAAAAGATGTGATAATTTTTGCGAACGAATAGTGTCAAATTCTTTAAAAACGTTAGATGAAATGAAAATGTTAAACACGGGTCATTAATGAGACTAAGAGACAGCACAATACATATAAATATGGAAAAATACACTAACTCAAAAATTCACCAACATTTTACGAAAATCAGTGCTCAAGTAATAAAAACAATTAGCTTCCCCTTGATGAAATCAAAAATTAAATATATTCACCACTAGAACACATGTGCCAAAACTTTTTCAAACCAGTTTTCTCATTCGACTTTGAAAGTAGCTCAACAAAAAATAGATAAACGTCGATGAATTACTCTCAGACAAGCGGGGGCAATTCAACTAACAAATTGGCTGTAGCTTAGAAATGTTTTATGGGTGCAAAAAGTCCAACCCCAGCGATGGTTCGAACCCTGGATCTCCAGGACGCTAGTCCAACATCTGAACCACTACACTACAATGCCGTTGCTTTATTTTCGAGCTTAATTGCTTTTGTATTAGCAATTAACTTTATTTCGGAAAGAGAAACTTAATCTTTCACAAAAGCGTGGAAAAATTACTCACGAAGTCAAAGAAAGTTCTAGAAAAGTGCAAAAATTACTGCTTGTCGCTCCTTTCACTAATCCAGCGTCCAAAATCACTACTTTAATTTGACTTACTGACAAAAAAAAGTGTGAACCCATCTTAAAAAATACAGCACACCGTTACAATTCTTTAAACCGTAAAAAACCAAGAGAAGGCCAATTATAGCTTGCTACCGCAGCTAATTCTACAAAGTAATATAAATTCTACTCTAATTCGTTGATAACATGACTGACCGATCTCTCAAGCAGTTGCATTTAAATGCACCAGCGATTCTCGGAAGAACAGTATAGCTAAAAAAGCTTTTTAAAGGTTAACTTGGCGGGCAAATATCTGCTTCCCGTCAGCTGGAGGGACAAATGGCCAAAAATGTATCATTTTTATAAATACTTATTTATCTTTGTGAACTTCGAATAAATCTCTATAGAGGATGTTCTAAATCTGAAGTGTAAGGCAAAACTTGACCAGAAGAGCAGTGAGTATACAGAAGTACCAAAGAATTAAACGTGCATTCAGATGTCCAACTTTCCTTACTTTTTTTTAAAGAAGAGAATGTTTTCCTCAATACGTATTAATTCAGAATCATCTCGGGCACGGTTTTTTATTTAGGAATCTTCTTTGACCACAAACTAAAACAAATTGTCAGGAAACGATCAACTTGTAAGATATCTATGTTAAATCAATTTACACCCTAAAAAGGGGGAAATTAGCTAGACTCAATTGTTGTTTTCATTCATCTGGCCTATCGTCAAAAGAGCCAGGGAATCAATTTCTGTTGTCAGACCTTCAGAAGACAGCCAGTGTTTGAACTGGTTCATGACTAGTTCACTCACTACAGCCCTTTGCTCTTCTGATCGGATGGATTCAAACACACCTCTCCAATTATTCAAATTAGCCTGCCGTGTAGACCAACTTTTAGCATAGTCCGAGGGCAGGAATTTGAGAATGTTCTCTGCCGATGAGTTTTCATTTCCGATTCCCTGCAGTTCTGTGAATGCAAAGGGAATGGCGAAAAGATTAAAATTCTCTGCTTTCAAAATGTTCCAAGACTGTTTTTGTTCTGGCACTGGACAGTAAATGATGTTCCACATATTTACAGCCAGAGAAAGTCCAGCCCTTGTCAAGTGATGAGTGAAAGACGCGTACCATGAATTGAACGGGGCAAAGGTTAGATTCTCATTTTCGTACAGAAGTAAAGGGTTGCTATTAGTGAGAATATGAAAGGTCGAATTCTCGGTTTTCTGCACTGATAATTTTCCACAGGCTGCAATAATGCGCATATTTTTGCACTCAGTAACTGATAAAATTGTGGAGACGGCTCCAACGACAACAGTTGTGTTCTTACACCTTAACAGGTGAACGCTTTTGACACAATCTAGTAAGTAGATAAAAGAGTTAGTGCATCTAAACAGTTTGATACAATTGTCCTGTAATAGAAGACCTGTTTTAGCCAATGTTTGTTTCGTAATGTACGCAAACATCACAGAACGTGGCAAATAGTTACCAGTCGAAACAATAATTTTGGAACGGATCGTTCCGGATGTGCCAGAAGCGCTCGAATCTACGGGAATTCCTGGAATTGGGCATGGAATTTTAAGTCCAGAGGACAAGGATACTTGCATACCATAAGGATTTACAACCAGCGTACCACATAACCATTGGTTGAACTGACTAACTGTGAAGGTATTCGAATCCCGGTTGTATCCGGAGCTCAGAGCTCGAATAGCTAACTCTCCTACGGGTTCTATGGCACCGTGATGACGACCTTCAAAAAGGAAGTCCAAACCAGATAACGCCTTCATGCTCAGATATCCAGAAGTATGAGAGGCTAAGACATCCAGAAGAGAGCCCAATTTCTCTATGAAGAATAGAACAATAGACTGCTCGTCCGCTACTTTTCTGGAAGCCACTGAAGTGTCACCCCAACTGGCGCTCAAATCGTGACTAGAATTTCCTCCAGGCCACTCGTTAGTGGTTGAACTGTAGCTACTTTTCAAAGACAGTTTGTGAAACTGTTGGAAGAATAGAAAACACATGAATGCGTAAATGTCAACTTTTCTCATTTCCCCTTCAAGTCCTGCTGTTATCTGGTTGAAATGCGTCATTTTGTCCGGACTAGTTAGGGATCCTAATTGCGCTACTGCTTGCAGCCTTTCCGCAGGAGATGACGTTAAAATTAGAAAGTATTCGAAGTAAAAATTGCCAATTTCTTCATTCATTTGCAGCTTGTTTACACAAATATGTCTCCACATCTTTTGAGATACTTTACCAATGTTTCGTTTAGATTTCTCTTTCACGTAAGGCAAGATTTTTTTCAAAAAGAAGGGAGATAGCTTGGCATGAGGTGATAGTTGGAATGCTGTTTCTGTGATTACGAAAGTACGCGGCCATATTTTGACTGAATTGTCAGTCGAACCCATTGCTTGTAATGCAAAAAACCTGAAAGATAGAAAACCGAACCTTCACACTGAAGCAAAACGTCACACTGTGTTATGATTTTTGAATAGAGACTAAATTTGGCACTGTCAAGGAAATTGACTAAATCCAAATTAAAATTTTCAAATTTTTTCGAACTTTAAAAGATTTAAAGCGAGAAACGTAGCAAAGCAGAGAGTGTACAAACAACTCAAGCACATCAATTCAGGAAAAACTAAAATAATTCAGTTCAAGGTCATCCCTCGAGGAAAACTTCAATTATTTTGAGGTGATTTCCTTCGGGCTGTTAATTATCTTTTCAAGAACATATGCTGAACTGGGTTCAATTCTCTTATAGTATCCATCCACTGTATTGGTGACTTCAAAACCATGTTTCTTGTAAAACTCCATCGCGCTGTCATTGCCAAGTTGCACATGTAAGTAAACCGCCTCTACATCTGAGAATTTTTCGCACAGTTTGAATACGTGCTCCAGCATTACAGTTCCCACTCCTAGTCTGCGATACTTGGGAAGACAGCCGAGAGTCATAATGTAAAGTTTCTTCTGGTTCTTGTCTCTGAAGCCTATAATATAAGTGATGAGTAAATATAGAACTAACAAAAGTTGAAAGAAAACGGTTTAAAACATTTATGTACTGTTGCAATCTATATGGCATATTTTTCTCTTTTTCGACCGCTCTAAAACCTTGTTAATATTGGACCAAATTCTTTTCTGCTAAAGAAAATTTGTTTTCGACAGATTTTGAAAACAATCAATTCATTTCAATTCATGAAAGAGTCATTCCAATTGAGAGCAATTAAAGGAGCTACAAGATTTTCTTTAACAAAGCACGTAAAACCAAATAACAGATACAGCCAAAATTATCACAGAGACAAAATGGTATCAGCTGGCCACTTCAAACTCGATTTCAGCGTACTTTTGCATTGATTTGACTATTACAATTGAATGAAAGAGCATTTTAGATCGCGCAAAAATCAAACATTCAAGCGTGATAAAACTCCTGAAAAAGTCAAACACACAAGCAAAAAATTAGCATAAACTTGGTTCGGGAACAATTAATAACCGAAAAAGAATCAACGAAAATCTATTTCAAAATAATTTTACTAGAAAGAACGCCTCCAAATAATCGTTTCAATTTAAACGGTTCGCTGTATCATACCGAATGTCAGATAATTATCTCATGTCTTCAAAGTAAAAATTCATGACGATGCGCATGAAGAACAGTTATCTCACTGGAGTGCGCAGAATTTGTTCAGGTTCGATAGCTGCTTTTAGAATCAATTGCTTGAATCAATTGCATGAGCAGGCCATCCTCAACTGCTCTTCGGTTAGAAGCATTAAGAAGCCGCACCTACTGATCAACTCTACAGATTTGATTGGAAAGACATTACTCTCTCTTCAGTAAAATCTGAAACGTTCAAAATGGCCCAAACTAACAAAACTCTAGAAAAAAAGCCTAGTGCCCTAAAACCAGACAAAAAACAGATGCCCAAAAAAGGTAACCAGAAAAGGCAAAAAATTCCCTTCACGGTTTACCTGGACTTGGAACTGTTGACTGCGCACTATTTGGGTTTTGGGGTGGTCCACCTTTTTCAACTCGACAACAGACAGCACCCACAATGATGTCATTGAAATAGACCAGCTGAGCCAGCTCTCCCAGTTCAAGTACGTCTTTATAGAATTTGTCATTGTACATGACAGGAAATATTACAGTGTTTAGACGCTTCAACTGGCCCACATTGTGCTTCGTTATATCACCAAGATCAATTTTGTAATTTGTTTTCTCTTTCATTATCATCTGAAAAAGGCAAATAATCTCACCGTGGGCATATCAATTAATACGAAATGCTAAAACGAATTAAAACCACCATTTACCGACAGGCAGAAAAATATTTTGTTTTTATCGTACGTATAAAACAAAATTCATATTCATTTCAATGATGGTATCAAAAACTAGTTATGTTTGTACCCCATAAACGTGGTTGTCAGCAAGCACAGTCGAATATTTCCTTAAAGATTTTAGCAAGAGGGAGACATCATTGTCACGAACATTTTTCAGTTTATTGCAACAGGATCAGAACACAATTAAGACTCATGCTAGTAATTACTTGCAGATTCCTGAAACTTTTCCACAGACAACTCAAAAACTAAAGGAAAAGAATCACACACCGTTAGTGAAAATGTACGAATTCTTTTACGGTATATGCGGAAAGGTTAGCAAGCGCAGATAGAAAGAAAGTCAAAATAAAAGAGCGTTTATCAGAGCAATGCCAATCTGGCTCCGCTTAAAATTTTTTCTGAAGTACTTTTACTTAGTTCTGAAGGATACCGGCAAGATTAGCAGACGGAAATCTGGATAAGACTGATTTTTTATTGGAAGACAACTCGTAAAGTGGTAGACATGCATGCTTACATCAGAGCGCTTGCTAAAACACTCAAACCCATAAAACATTCGATCCCAAAAAAACAAGAGAAAAAACGCGAAAGATTAGGAAAGTTATTCCTTGTATGAATCACATAGCATCAAAATTTTTAACTTTTTACAATCAAGGACTCAAAAAGAGTAATTAATTGCATTTATACAAATTATATTTACCCGTTTGTAAATATCAAAAAAAATTGAAACCAAATAGCAAGATCCAGTAATTGAATAGTTATTAATTGCACTGTTAAATATCCTTAAAATTGTTTCCGAGTTTATTTTAAAACCCTAAATTCACTTTCCTAAGATTCCAACTCTGAGTTGAATTTGAAATCAAAAATTGCGATTAAAGGGTGTCGCGAAATTGTGCGCAAAAATGCAATACTGAAAACGAGATGTTTCATAAGACAAACGCCCTCTGAACGCTGCAAGACAAACTTCACGTTGTCGTATTGGCATAAAAAAGAGCCTCGAAATGTTTTCCTGCCATACCACTGAAACGCTACGGTTTCAAGCTGACAAAATTTGACTTCCGTGGCCATTTGTGTATTCGCTGCAATCGTAAAAAGAAAATTTAGACAACGAAATAAGACGTTCAAGGATATAATGCATAATACATGCTATGACGTCGAAGTTAGGGCCATCACGTCAGTTGCTAGAAGAATAACCCTTGACAACAAGTCTAGCACTGATGATGACGCTCGTCTTTAAACCCAACCTAAAGATAGTTCAGCAGAACCTTCTGTCAAGTCCAAAAGAAGCAAAGGAAGCCTACAACTATCACGAGGCAAATAAAAACAAAAATTAACAAAAATTGATGTGTGAAGTTTAAACGAAGAATTTGCTTCACTCGTGTTTTCCTGCGCAGCGCCGTCTGCATCACGAACTATAAGGCAAATAGCAACAAAATTCTCACAGAAAAGACAATACATACTCGGGCGCAATATCATACATTCGAATAAAGACAAGTTGCCCACTCCTGCTTAGCGCAATTATCTGTCTCAAATAGTGCCGCGGTTCTAAATAAGCAACCGATGTTGATGACACCTAAAGGGTGGTTGGGCAGGAGGGAAAGCTTAACACTTAATAAGTGTAACATTAATTCAGGCTTTGACGCGGCTCCAAGAGCGTAGTATATAGAAGTGAGTTCAAAATACAAGGCATCTTTGGAGTAAATCTATGTATGCATGCTGCTGTGGTGTTTCAAAATGAGGATCATTATTCACTCCAGAAGGTGAATCTTACCTCTCTTTTAGTCAATTTTAGGAAACTAACTAAAAATTGTGTACCGCTTGACTGAGGTCCTGAAACGCTAGTACCGCATCTGTTCTTTTCAACTTTATTTTAAAACATTTAATTTCCTATAAACCACGGAGTCGGTGCTACCATTACCTTTGTTCATCTCAATTGTCTGCCCGTTCAGTATCGGAAAAAAACGACACCGCTTCAAAACTAACCAAAAATTGCATTCTCATCGGTTCCAATATCTATTGCTTGATAGTTATCAAAACTTGAGAAGGTAGTTTAAGCAAACTGAAATTTTCCTCTTCAATCTACTCTAAATGAGACGAGAAGGAAGTTGCGATCACGGCTAGACCTTCGTTAGGCCAACTTGTACGTATTTTTTACAAACATTTAAAGTAATCAGTTTAAGATAGACCAATCAGAGCACGGGCAATATTCCGCTTTATATCTCATTTTATGGCATTCTGCTCTACGCCCGTTCGGCTTGGTCAACTATTGCCACCAGATTTAACGACTTTCTATGGGGGTTTTGTTACAAAAAAATCAGTCCAAAATATCTCTCATTCCAAAATAATTCTTGCAACACCAATTTTCGACACCACTTCAAAATTACCAAAAATTGCGTTCTCCTCGGTTCTAATATCTATTGCCTGATAGTTATCAAAACTTGAGTTATTTATGCAAACTGATTTTTCCTTTTAAATATAATCCAAATGGTCACATAGGCGAGAAGGAAGTTGCGATCACATAGGCGAGAAGGAAGTTGCGACCTTCGCTAGGCTAATTTGTGTTTATTAGAACATTTCTTAGATAATCAGTTCAAGATAGACTAATCAGAGCACGGGCAATATTCCTCTTTATATCTCATTTTATGGCGTTCTACTCTACGCCCGTTCGGCTTGGTCAGCTATTGCCAGCAGATTTAATGTCTTTCTAAGGCATTTTGTTCAAAAAAAGTTAAGCCCAAAATAACTCACATTCTAAACAAAATTCTTGCAACGACAATTTTCGACACCGCTTCAAAATTATCAAAAACTGCCTTCTCCTCGAGTCCAATATCTATTGCTTGATAGCATCAAAACTTGAGATAATTTATGCAAACTGAATTTTCCTCTGAAATCTAATCCAAATGGGCACAGAGCCGAGAAAGAAGTTGCGATCACAGCCAGACCTTCGTTAGGCCAACTTGTACGTATTTTTAACAAACATTTCTTAAAGTAATCAGTTTAATACAAACCAATCAGAGCACGGGTAATATTCAGCTTTATATCTCATTTTTTTGCTTTCTGCTCTACGCCCGTTCGGCTTGGTCAACTATTACCAGCAGATTTAACGCCTTTCAAAGGAGTTTTGTTCCAAAAATTTACGTCCAAAATATCTCTCATTCTAAAATAATTCTTGCAACGACAACTTTCGACACTGCTTCAAAATTACCAAAAAATGCATTCTCCTCGGTTCCAATATCTATTGCTGGATAGTTATCAAAAATTGAGGTACTTTATGCAAACTGATTGTTCCTCTTAAATCTAATCCAAATAAGCACAGAGGCGAAAAGGAAGTTGCGATCAAGGTTAGACCTTCGTTAGGCTAATTTGTAAGTATTTTTTACAATAATTTCTCAAAGTAATCAGTTTAAGATAGACCAATCCGAGCACGGGCAATATTCCGCTTTACATCTCATCATATGGCGTTCTGCTCTACGCCCGTTGGGCTTGGTCAACTATTGCCAGCAGATTTAACGCCTTTATAAGTGGTTTTGTTCCAAAAAGTTAGCTCCAAAATATCCCTCATCCTCAAATAGTTCTTGCAACGACAATTTTCTGAAACGAATCTAAATTAGACGCATTTAACTCATTCAGTTTTTACTAAAAGGAAACAAGTTTGCGGTTTTAATCATTGCTACCAGTATCCAGTAAGTCTATTTGTTCACCAAAACTGTTCTCGCTCACTTTTCGCCAGTTATCTCTTTCTTGAGACGTTCAATCTTCTCATCCAGAAGTCTATCTTCTTTTTCCAAGGCTTCCACTTCTTTCTCCAATTCGGCGATCTCTGCCTCATGTTCGGATTTCTCACACTTAGTTTTTTCCCGACTCTTCTTTACAGCTACAAAACGCGGAGTAGTCTCAATTACGTGTAGTAGCTAAACCAAACGTGTAGTAGCTACAAAACGATTAATTAAAAGGTTCATAATTTTACTTTTGAAAAATTGTTGAAAAGTTTCCCACTGATTCTTTACTGGAAGATTTTTGCAATCCAGAATTGGAATATTTTTAAAATTTAAAAAGTTTTCTCACATTACTTAACGTTCACTTACTCGTCAGTTCAATTTGGTGTAAAAATTTCAACGATAGCAAAAGGCGTTTCGAGTTAAATTAATCAAGTTCGTGCAAGGCTATATATATTTTTTAAAAATCAATTTTTCATCATGATAGCATTATTTAGGCTCCGCGTAAATCTTTAAGATTGAGAACAAGTCTGTAAGAATCACGCACGCACACGTAACTCTGAGACCTGATATTGAAGAGTCCGGTAAAAACAAACAGGTGTAGAGCAGAATGCCTTAAGACGAGATTTACAGCCAAATATTACACGAACTGATTCATTGATCTTTAGTCAGTATTACTGAACTTGACGCATGTATTACTAAACGCATGCGCCTAAAAATGTCCGATATAACCAATCGAATTTCACGATATCACAGAAAAGGCTCCAAAGCAAAACAAAAAACCTAGATAAAGAATGCATTAAAAGCCTCAGAGCAAATCAAATTTTACCATTCTTCAAATTGAAAGAGATTACGCTCTTCAGCCACCAGAAAAATTACTGAACTTATGTTTTTCTCTTGCATCGTCGTCAAAAAATTGCAGGAAGAAATGAAATCTCTTGAAAGAGAAGCGTAACTATATAAGAACAGCAACAAAACTCTGCAGTCTTGGCGAGTATGTAGCCGAACCTAAGGTAATTTGCTGGACCATCGTTTCTCTTAATTTTAAAATTTTAACACAATTTTATAATTACCACCTGACATCTCATGCGTTTTTTTTTAAAAAAATATTTATCTTTTTAACGCATAATACGAAGTCATCAAAAGTATCAATAAACTGGGAAAAACTCATCTTTGAAAGATGCTGTCCGTCAATTGTTAAACGCCTTTTCTTCATAACAAATGGGTGCTTTCATAAAACAGCTTTTCCTATTAGGCTTAAATGCGTTCATGTTACTCCAATGTAAAATTTTAAAAATGATCCTGACGAGACAGATAACAATAGTCCCATATCAAAGAAACATTACGGGTCTAAAATATTTCAGGACTTAATTACAGATCGGATGAACGATTTTTACATCAAAATGAGCTTCTTAGCCAAACAGTTTGACTGCAAAGGCATCCAAAAACTGATACTCCTGAAAAGAGAACAGAGTTGATATGAAATCAATCCGACAAAACTAACTTATGGCTGCTATTTTACTGTACCTAACAGATCTTTATGATTCTATGTGCCATAAAATTTCATTAAAGAAACTTAACATTGGCTCCAATGAGGGTTTAAATTAAGCCATAAAGACAAAAACATTTTTAATAAACAACACTCATTCCAATGAAATGCTCTCAGAACAAGGTGTATCTGGAGGAACAGCACTTGGTCCATTTTTCAAAAAACTGTACATCAACGACACGAGAATATACGTAGACAAAACTTTTGGTACAAAATACAGATGTAAAGCTGCAGTGGAACGAATTTTTCTCTGCTATACGATCATGTCATGAAATCAAAAATACAAATTAATAATTCAAAATTTATTGACATCAGTCAGCAAAACCAAAAGGAGACATCAACTCAAAACCTCTAAGCGATCAAATTACCAAAGAGTCAAAATACGTTCAAAATGCTGGGAATTAATGCTGATCTGTACTTAAAATTTCAAGAGGAAGTCAAAAGCCTCCTGAAAAAGATGCTCTACGGTATAGCAACTACATACTGACGATGCAGCAGCAGTCCACAATCAGTGTTGAAAAATTTTTTAAGTGATGCGAAAAATTTTAAGTGAGGCAATCTTCTGCAAAATTAATCCCCTTGAGAGAAAAAACTATACATCTCCTTAATTAAATAAACAACTAAAATGAAGGGAGCTTTTTTCAATTAAAAACTTTTAATTCAGAAACTTGATGGCTCGCTTGTGAAACCAGCACCACAATATTGGATTAGTCTACCTACAGAACAGAACGCTCATAAGCAAAACAGAAAACTCCTGAATTAAATTGGAAAATAAAAAATAAAAAAGGGAGCACTGAAAAAATTTTGGTCGAGCTAAAAGACTACACATAGCCCACAAAAGGCTGTCAAACATTCACAGTTGACTACCACTGACCAGCTGTAGAATTGCAGCCGTTACAACAAAAATTGACGACAGCCTTAATTTCTTCCAAGTAGCAAAATACAAAATGTATTCCAATTTGGTCTGCAGTCTCATTGGATTAATTAGAGTAAATTTTTCAAGGGGCTTTATTAAAATTAATAAATAGGTCAAATTGAGCGTCTAAATAGGTGGACAATAAGCTCACATCGAAATATACTCAAAGGAAATTTGATAACTAAATACACCGACTCTTTAAACGTAAGCCGACTAACGTCCGATGAAGTGCTCTCAAAAATCAGGCTCGAGCAATCTATTATAGGGGCTTAGCTTAGAAAATTTTATGTGTGCAAAAACTCTAAGCTCATAGGGGTTCGAGCCCGTGACCTCTAGCATAGCAGTCTGACATCTCAACCACTACGCTACAAGGCCTTTGATCAACCAATCACGATCGCTTTTATATTAGCAACAAACAATGCGAGCAATTGAGATCACTCAAAAACAAAAAGTGGAGCGTGAAAAAGCCACAAAAAAGTCAAAAATCTTCTAGAGAAACGAAAAATTGTGCATAAAAAGGACACACAAATTTACATTAATTGCCTCAAACTTCGTTCGAGAGCAATTAAAGATTTAATCTTAGTGCCCTGGCTATTAGTTTTATCCCATTTCTAATGACTTCACTATCTTTACCTTCAACGTAAATTTGTTAAATGAATTCTAAATTCAATTCAGTTGAAACAGTTCTTGGGTTAAGTCAGTAATCAAACGTAAAAGTCCTGAAGTAAAAAAAAAGTAAATTGAAGTAACAATAAACTTAGCCCCTCGCAAAACAAAATTTTGTCTCACTTTTACTGATCATTTTCACCAATCAATTTATGTAAGAAAAAATGCGGAAAGTTGACAATAGAAGAGCGCAATCTGATAAACCTTTCCAGAAAATTCTTTACAATTTGCGACTCTAAAAAATAGGCAAACAAAATTGTATAGAAAAATTGTCTAAACTTAATTAATTGTCTACCAAAACAATTCACAATTGAAAGCAAGCAAATGAAACGGCCAAAAAAACAACTATAAAAACCGAATTTATTCGAAAAACACCCCCAATACAAAACAAATTGAAGAAGGTTAAAAAAACTGCAAAAAACAGTCCAAAACGTCATTATGACAAAAAGAGCTTAAAATTGCATCTAAAAGTCTAATATCTGCTTCTGATGGTCAAAAACGCTTCCTAACGTAAAATTAACGTAAAGTTCACATCGTTGAGAAAACTACTTTGGATGAAAATAGCGTTAAAGTTACCAAACTGCTTCGAAAAAGCCACCAGCGATCACAAGAAATTGCACACTTTACTGCCTCATTTCTAGCTTATCTTGAGAAACTTTGTTTGAACAAATCCACCACCCTCTTTTCTCAATCTTCAATTTTGTTCCTCAAAAAGCAAAATTTTAACACGTGAAGCATTCACTTTTACATCAATTCAGAACAACTCGACCGATTAAATATAGCCGACTGATTGCCGGAAAATAGGCGCGACAGACGCCTGTGGCCTTCTATGAATTGAAACAACTAAAGAAACAGGATAGATAGATCGGCCACCACTGCTTTAATAGACCACTAGACTTGAGTTAGATTTGGACTGTCATTTCTATGAGACACATACGCTCCATAAGGAAAAAGCACAGCTTTTTCAAAATTAATATTCGAAATCAAAAGCTCAAGACTCATACGTTCGGCATTACTTAGATGCACACTATTGATCTTTAACTAGTAAATGTTCATCGAATTTAAAGTTCATTGAGTTAAGAAGTCAATTTTTCGAGTGAGGTAAGTCACGAAATTGACCTAAAAGCAGAAATGACGTCAAGCACACAAATTTTAACTGCAAAGCAAGAGAAGTCACTGAAGACATTGAAAAAGTCAATAAGAAAACAGGTCGTAAGAATAATCGATGGAGACGACGAATTTAAAAAAATAGCGGGACAAGTTCTGATATACAATTCAAAGAATTGTATTTATTTATGACTTGACAATCATTAACTCCGCTTTAAAAGGCAAATGAGAGCTGTTAGTAATGAGACTAAGCAATAAAACAACACCAGAACAACAAATACCAGCCGATCAAAAAGTATCAATTTTTATTTTCTGAAAAGACAGGATCAACATCGAAAAACAACTACTATGAGCTCTATCTGCCAACTATATTCCTCTATTTCGTTAGCAAGCTACCATTAAATGTCGATGGGTCCTGTCACAAATATTAAATTATAAGACAAATAATCAAAAATTGCAATGACACTCGCAGAAACCTCTTGAAAACACTTCGAAAAAAAGTTACAGAACGCAACAGCTACTGAAGGATATAATTTCATGAATTAATTGAGTCCTCATTGACCACTACTGAGACCTGTCATCTAAGATTTTTTTAAAAAGACAAAACACGCGTATTGGTCACAAAAAGCCATAGCTAAGAACTGAAACCACTTGCTTTAATTGAGGCCTTTTTAGCAACAAAAGAGACCTTTCGATATGGAGACTTAACTAAGACGACAAAGTTGAAACGAAAAACACAAAAAATTTAATATTCATTATTAAAAAAAATAGTGTCAGATTCATAGAAAGCATTAGCTTTGAAGAAAACTATTAAATCGATAAATTTGAGTCCTATTATCAGCATCAGATACCTTTCCCCAATGAGACTAAATGATAAGACATCAAAAAGTACAATAAATACTTGCAGAACTGGAACACTCAATCAAAATTTTTGAGAAAAAGTAGTGTCAAAGTCATGAAAACCAATAGCTATCAACTCGAGCCATTATTTAGGTGCATTTACGCCTCATTAACAACCAATCAGACCTGCCATTGACGGTACTAAGTGATAAGACAACAGATAATTTTAAAAAAGGTGTCAAAATCTAAAATTCACATATATTTTACGACAACAAATAGTGCCAAAGTCATAAAAAAGATTTATTTGCACCTTAATGATTTCAAGCAAAGGCAAATACGCACAATTAGAACACATATATACCGTCTTAAAAGCACTGAAGGAGAGAAAAATCTGAAAACAGAAGTCAAATTAATGCACCTGAAAAAAACCGCCAAAGTGTTGAACACCAATTTCTCACTTCAAGGTATTTTGAAAAAAATCACGCCTCAAACCTACTCGATTTTTCGCTTCCTTTACTATTTCAGTGTGACCAAAATCACCTTTCTAATTTGACTTCTCACTGACGTGAAAAAGCCGGAAAAAGAGTGAACAGATCTTAAAAAAAAGACAGCGCACCAATACAATTCAAATTCTTTGAATTGTAAAAAAAACCAAGATGTCCCCAATAATAGCTACTATAGCTTCGCGGCTATTAAAAAACAAGTCACCCTCGCTCCTCTTCGAGTCGTAAAAAGGAGAGCGCCTACATAACAACATTTGAGAGGTTAACGTAGGCAATTAAACATGCAAACGTTATTGAACAGAAGTATATATAATTTTCGTTACATTCAGTGTCTACACTTCTCTTGCAGCTATCTGAACATTTGTACGATACTTGGTTAAGACAATAGTGTTTTTTACTTTACAATAAAGACAAATTTATAAATATCGAAACGAAGGTCCATCCGTAGTCGCAGCCTTCCCCTCACCTCCGTTAGAGGTTGCGGCCATGGAGAGCTGGGTGGAGCGCAAACATTATTAATGAAGCGCCGACAACTAATTAATAGGCCATTTCTTAAATTTTTTGTACTTTGATTTAATCCAAGCAGAGTAATTGGTCAACCAGATTTGAGCATTAGGCTGATCCTCATTTTCTTTTCTCATTCGACTCTGCGCCCGTTCTACTCACATTCCTAGATCACATGATATTAGTATTAAGATATTATTAGTTGAGGCTCTCCGTTCCTGCATTGTTTCTGGCTCTTTTCTTGGCGTACTCATCATCGCCACTCACATGGGCTGATTCATCTCTCGATTCCTTTTCAGTGACAGCAGAAGAACCACTCCGCTTCTCAATTTTCGACTTGGAAGTCGCAGCCGATTTCCTTTTTACCATTTTCCCAGAAACTGTATTGAGAAGACCGCTGAACAAATTGCATCTTCATTAGACCAAAATCAGCATTGTAATAGCCGCAAAAATATTCAATCCGATCTGAAAAAACATGTCTTAAGCCGCTCTCTTAAAAATTGCACGCCAACTTTACGATAGCCAAATGTTCTGCTTCATTTATAGAAAGGAAATTGTCACTACCCAATTTTGGTATCTATAATTGGTTTTTGAGTAGTTAAATAGTTTTTGGTAGAGTACCCGAGCCCACTACTTGATGATTATGAAAGATTGCGTAACCATCACACCAGAGCTGTATGTAGCAATTACAGACAATTCCGTACAACAATGCCGACGTAACACTATTTCCGGATGTTTAAGAGTGCCGAAACTGGAAATGATTTTAACAGCGCCGAAAAATGATAAGCAACTACTCGTCAAACAATGCCTTCAGAGAGTTTCATATTAAGTCCTACGCGCCGCTGAGGCATGGTCATGTCCCAGCGATTGCTATTATTGACATTATTGTAATCGCGCTTAACTTCTTAAAAATATGGAAAAATAAATGGTCTTAGTCCCAGTGCTCGGTTCTGATTGGTTAGAAATTCTAGCTCATGGCTGAGAAATTTATCGCAAATGTTAAATAAATTTTTATGCCCTCTTAAACGTAGGCATAATATTACGTCGGCATAGTTGTATACAGACCAATGGCATTCTTGTCGGGTTTATCTCACAAAAGATGTACAGCTTTAATTTTGCAACGTCGTTACGTCGCCGACCCAGCAAATTCAGCAGGGTGGGCGTTTGCGAAAATGAGTGACGACATTTTGTCACTACTTACCGCGTAGAATAAATATGGTTAAATTGTGACAACAGTGACAAGAAAATTGCGGACGATCCTTACAAATTTCCGCCACTGATATCGGAAAAATTACGTTTTTATGTCATTAATGTCTGCAATTTGTGGGCAGAGCTTTGACGGATTAAAATTATAATTACTCACTGCATTTTGATTACAAAAACCAATTATATAACATTTTTCTCCTTTAATCACTTATAGAAGCCTTGTGTAGAAGCCTAGTTACCTTAGCTCGGATGTTAGTGACATAAATATCCGGACAATAGTGACACAAATCTGTCAGCCTTTCTAACTTGTGATCAAATTCCGCAATCGCCGATATCAGTGACGAATATTCTCATTTTTGAGCAAATTTGAACTACTTTTACCTTACAGTCACTGTTGTCCGCGAGAGCCTATAAAGCCTAACCTTAAAACATGGGCGAGCGGACAATGCTGACATTTGCAAGCAAATTTGCTAGCTCAAAATGTAGGATTGACGACGAAATGGTCCACTATATCAGCCCAGCCGTCTGTTGATGAAAACGTCCTGCACTTTCTCTTCCATCACACTTGCAGTGTTTCAATACACAATCATCTGTATTTAAGGTTACATAGATCTCAAAAGACTTAATTACGTAGGCAAAAAAAACATAATTTACAGTGCCAACACACAGAAACGGATTTACAGAATTATTAATTATACGAAGATAAATAGCATCAAAACTTATAAAGGCACTCGTTTTAAATTGCCATTCAACATAAGCAAAGAGCATGGAGTCTCAGATCAAAATTCAAAATCAATGCCAAGCTAGCGGCGGAAAAAATTTAAGCCAGAGGCTGCTTCAAATGCTACGGATGGCGGCAGTTCGTCAACTATTGGTGGCAGAAATTAGAACAATGGCAAGGATACTTAATTTCTAAATCAACATAAATTTTGAGCTCCGAACGCAAAGATATGTATCTAGACACTTAAACAGCGCAGCATGCCTAATAAGTCTTTTCTCATCAAAAAACAGATTTTGATCCCAATTTCAGTTTATTTTCTAAGTAGGCATCCTATTGAAGACAGCTCAGTTTATCAGTGGTTGTAGCCTGAAGCAGCTTGTACAATATGGTTCAATATGGTGATTGATGGATGAAACGGCTTCTCCCTCACCCATGACAAGGACTGTTTCACACCACACAGATCGAGCCAGCCGTTTCAAACCTGTCTGGATATTACGTTTTGTAGTTAGCTTATGAGAACTGCATATCATCTATATCGTAGATTATAGTTGAAATTTTTGATACTTAATTAAGTCTCAATTGTTCAACTTAGCTGCTTAACAAATTGCTTTGGCTCAATTAACCAAAAAATTCAAAGTTAAACGTTCACAATTTACTTGAGAATTTGTTCATATATCTACAGTTGTAATAGACAGTGTTGTGTATCAATACTAGGTGGATCCACGGTGTGTAAAAAAAACAACCCCTCAGTTTTTGCCAAATTCGATTTTTCGAAAATTTTAAGCGAATTTAATTTAAAAGCGGGATGGTATTTTTTATTTTTGAAGACTTTTTTCGTGTTTCGGCTTTTTAACCTTTGGCAATCTGGGACTATATCAAATTCTATCTCGCTTGTATTGGCTCAGTCCGGCTAATAATACTCAGTTGCTCTAGCACTGCTTTGTATTGTCTAGCTATCTAGCTGTTATTTAGGCTTCATATAACACACTCATCACAGAAAGAATAGTCACTATAATAGTTGTTTGTGACTAAATAATTTGGTGGATTAATCATGGATCTTGCGGTTTTACAATTTTGATTTATTGTTTTTTGCAAAAAAGGTAATTGTTACGAGTGATTGCTAGCTTGTAAACAAATAGATTAGAAGCCTTCCAATTCACTAATTTTTGTAAAGATGGGAACTAAAGCAGTGCGTTTTTATTGTAATAATAACAACTGAAACAAAGCATTTCCCCAATATCAACGAATTTAGTAATAAACAATAAGCTCCAGGAAGACGCTATAGTCCAGACATGCTTTTATTACCAGCTGATGACCGAATCTCCAGTCCTGGTTATCACAAAATCAGTTATCAGTGCGTAGTATCCGTGCGTACTTGTGTTTCTTGAACCTAATTGTTTCCATTGTGGTTTTCCTTATACACCCGAACTGAACTGCAAGTCAAGATCAGTACTGGGCACGTCAAATTGCAAGTCTACAAGCATATATCAGTACTGTGCACGTCTAAAAACAAGTCTGCAAGTCTTTGCCAACGTGCCACGATTTCGCAACGTGCCACTATTTTGGCATTACTTTTTGGGCACCTTCCGGGCTGCTAAAAAATGATGCCGGGGGCATACCAAATTGTTTATGAGGTGTTTATTAGCACCCCGGGAGGGTCTATTGAGGGTATTTCAGGTGTTCTGGGCCGTTTTCAGCCGAATTTTAACCAAAAATCGACATTTCTTAATTTTTCAGATTTGGCAAATGTCGATTATCACTCGAGGAGAAGTCCTCAAAAAAGGAAACACCGTGAGGGTGCCCATGCTAAGCCGAGGCCCTCTCTCGACCAATCGTTGATGCACTGCATAGTCCTAAAAATTTGAGAGACCCAGAGGAAGACCAGCGTTCCAGCCATAACGGCCAAAGTACTGACCAAAAGAACTTTGTAGTGCCCGGGTATTAGCTCGTTCAGGAGCCAAAGCTGCCCTCTGTTAGCCATAGTGTGCTTTTTTAATGGGTTATGGTGATATATCGAGTTATTATAGAACAAGCATTAGCTAACTCGGACCGACTGGGGTCAACTTGCCCCCTGCTCACAGGCCGGTCTTTCGCGAATCACTGATTGAAATAAAGAGTCATATATATGGTTGTAAAGCTTATTACAAGGCCGTTCTAATGCGCCAGGTCTGGTCCCGATTGGTTCAGTATTCTGGCAAACATTCAAGACTTCAGACTCTGTACCCCGAAAAAATGGCTCATGCTCAGTGCTCGTTCGTTAATAACTTTTTGTTGAGTGAATGTTTTGGGCTCAAATTTTGATATGAGTGAGCTCATTATGTGTGCTAACTAAATTAATAGGTTTGAAGTAGTTGCGTCAGGGTTCCGCTGAAAAATTAACCAATGAGGACAGGGTGACATATATCAATACGGGTCAACGTGCGCTGTGCTCGGAGACCAGTGGGTTGACAAATGAACACAGCCAGGCTTCCGGTTGTAGATGCAGCTAGAACTTTAACTGAATTTGGTGTGAATTTTGGGTCATCAGTTACGCCAAGAGGTCTGCAGTATTCGGATTTGACTGTCGGAACAGCCGAATTTGACCGATGCCATTATCATTTGTCATTGAAAAGCTGCAGTTAAGCCTTCCCCCAAAAGCACGCAACTCGCCTGCTTAGTAATATGCACCATTTGCGATATATGTGCGTTGTTCGTGACGGTTTTGCCAAAACTTCTGGAAACAGTTCTGCTTTGAGTGTTTTTGGTCAGTCTGCGCTTTGACTTTTAAGGTGTCGAGGGGTATTGTGATTAGTTCGGCCGTGCAACCCGCAACGCTCCCACTGAGAATCTGGGCCGTGTTAAGTGTTCGAATTTTTACTGAGTTGTACATGGCGGTGGGTTTGTTACCCGTGGCGCCTCGTTGCGGGCTTGGAATTGGTGTCGGAAAAAGCTTAAGAATAATTGATTTTTTGAACTGTTCTCTGATTTTCAGAGACTACACGAAGCTAAAATATGAGTTAAGAATAATTTCTTGATGTAATGACTTGAAAACTTAATTCACTGCGGTTGTAATGAGCTACGTCTTGGTCTGATCGGTTCAGTACTTTAGTAAATATTAAACATTTCAGACTCTGTACCCTGAAAAACTGGCTCATGCCCAGTGCTCGTTCGTTAATAACTTTTTGTTGAGTGAAAGTTTTGGGTTCAAATTTTGACATGAGTGATAACATTGTATGTCCTAACTAAATTATTAGGTCTCAACTAGTTGGGTGCAAACTTCACAGAAAAAGTTCTTGAACGAGCATAAGGTAACTTGTATCGAAATTGGTTAAATTGCGCTATGCTTATACACCGATATATCGCGAACCACTGGTCAAAACTAAGAGTTTTATATTTAGTTTTAAAGCTTATTTCAGGGCCATTTCATTGAGCCAGGATTGGGCCGTTTGATTTCGGTCTCAACGGTGAGGTACTTTAGTAAATATTAAATTTCACACTCAGCACCCCGCAAAACTGGCTCATGCCCAGTGCTAGATCGTTAATAACTTTTTGTTAAGTGAATGCTTCAAGCTCAAATTTTGACATGAGTGATCTCATTGTATGTCCTAACTAAATCAAAAGGTCTGAACTAGTTGGGTGCAAATTTCAGAAAAGTTCATAAACGAGCACAAGGTAAACTTTATCGACATGGGTCACTCAGCTCAGTACGGCTTGCATTTGTTTTCACCCTTCATTAACAGCTGAGCAGACCGTCTGATTCACGTTGAAGCTTCCACAATTGCACTTAAGGGTCCAGATAAACCTAATTCTTGTACTGTAGCTGGTATTAAAGTAAATCTTGATATTTTGTTTATTTTATCTTATCGAGATTGGGGGACATTATTTCCCTCCGTTACTGATTCAGTACATGTGAAGCTATTGTTAGAGAAACTAGGTCTACAGTTTTTCAGGAGTTTTGGAGGAGGGTGGTGGGGCAAGACGAGGAAAACGTCAATGTGTGCGAAATTTTTTGAGAGCAGTTTTTTAGTTTTAAATGCAATTTTTCCCTTGAAATTTATGTTTTGATTTTTGTAAAGTTTCCAACGTCCCCCAGGTCCCCAACTGACTCTCACAATCTTCAATTTAGAGCCAAGGACCTCTTCTTCGTGATACAAGGGGCTTAAGTCAGCAAGACAGAGAAGAGGCAAGAATGATCGACGAGCAAAATGCTATTTATCTAAAACAAAAACCACTGGTGGTTCCTGAAATTCAAGGATAGATCAACTCTCGTTGTGAACTCTGCCTTTAGTGGTGGTATTGCACTCAGTAATGAGCAGCGTGTCGCAGCAAAGGCGAGTAGTTTCTTCTAGTCCTTACCTTAATTATAATTCAAGTGCCTGGGTTTCTTAAAAAAGTTCTACTGAAATTTTTTCTACGAACATTATTTTCAAGGCTGGAGACCACATTTACGCCAAGGATACTAAGAGGAACCCGAGAACTGGATCCTTTATTTGGTCTGCGCTCATCAATAAAATGGGCCAGAGAAGCTTTTGCCTTCAAGAAGGACAAAATTATCTCCAATCACAGAAATGAGTCGGTAGGCAGCTCTGAACTGTCCTTTCAGCTCAGCACTGACACCAATTTGACTGTTCCCTAGTTTCTTCTCATTTGATGGGACGTCAGCAATCAAGTTCGGAAGCTTCTGAGCAAGCGCAAGAAAACTAAGCCGAGGCCCTTTCTCGATCAATCGTTGATGCACTACACAGTCCTACAAATTTGAGAGACCCAGAGGAAGATCAGCGTTCCAGACATAACGGCCAAAGTACTGGCCAAAAAGAACTTTGTAGTGCCCGTGTATTAGCTCGTTCAGGAGCCAATGCTGCCCTCTGATAGTTATAGTGTGCTTTTTTAATGGGTTATGGTGATATATCGAGTTATTATAGAACGAGCATTAGCTAACTCGGATCGACGGGGGTTAACTTGCCCCCTGCTCACAGGCCGGTCTTTCGCGAACCACTGATCGAAATAAAGAGTCATATATATGGTTGTAAAGCTTATTATAAGGCGGTTCTAATGAGCCAGGTCTGGTTCCGATTGGTTCAATATTTGAGGGAAAGTTAATGACTTCAGACTCTGTACCCCGAAAAAATGGCTCACGCTCAGTGCTCGTTCGTTAATAACTTTTTGTTGAGAGAATGTTTTGGGCTCAAATTTTGATATGTGAGCTCATTATGTGTGGTAACTAAAATTATGGGTCTCAACTAGTTGCGTAGTAATTTCACGAAAAAAATTACGAAGGAGCTCAAGGTGACCTGGCTCGACTGGGGCCAACTTGGCCCATGCTCACAGGCCGGTCTTTCGCGAACAACTGATCAAAATAAAGAGTCACATATATTGTTGTAAAGCTTATGTCAAGGCGGTTCTAGTGAGCCAGGTCTGGTTCCGATTGGTTCAGTATTTTGGGAAAAATTCAAGACTTCAGACTCTGTACCCCGAAAAAATGGCTCATGCTCAGTGCTCGTTCGTTAATAACTTTTTGTTGAGTGAATGTTTTGGGCTCAAACTTTGATATGAGTGAGCTCATTATGTGTGCTAACTAAATTAATAGGTTTGAAGTAGTTGCGTCAGGGTTCCGCTGAAAAATTAACCAATGAGGACAGGGTGACATATATCAATACGGGTCAACGTGCGCTGTGCTCGGAGACCAGTGGGTTACCCGTGGCGCCTCGTTGCGGGCTTGGAATTGGTGTCGGAAAAAGCTTAAGAATAATTGATTTTTTGAACTGTTCTCTGATTTTCAGAGACTATACGAAGCTAAAATATGAGTTAAGAATAATTTCTTGATGTAATGACTTGAAAACTTAATTCACTGCGGTTCTAATGAGCTACGTCTTGGTCTGATCGGTTCAGTACTTTAGTAAATATTAAACATTTCAGACTCTGTACCCCGAAAAAATGGCTCATGCTCAGTGCTCGTTCGTTAATAACTTTTTGTTGACTGAATGTTTTGGGCTCAAATTTTGATATGAGTGAGCTCATTATGTGTGCTAACTAAATTAATAGGTCTCAACTAGTTACGCACTAATTTCACGACAAAATTTACGAACGAGCTCAAGGTGACATTGGTCGACTGGGGTCAACTTGCCTCCTGCTCACAGGCCGGTATTTCGCGAACCACTGATCAAAGTAGAGTCATATATATGGTTGTAAAGTTTATTTCAAGGCGGTCTGGTCCCGATTGATTCAGTATTTTGGGAAACATTCAAGATTCCAAACTCTGTACCCCGAAAAAATGGCTCATGCCCAGTGCTCGTTCGTTAATACCTTTTTGTTGAGTAAATGTTTTGGGCTCAAATTTTGATATGGGTGAGCTCATTTTGTGTGCTAACTAAATTAATAGGTTTGAAGTAGTTGCGTCAGGGTTCCGCTGAAAAATTAACCAATGAGGACAGGGTGACATATATCAATACGGGTCAACGTGCGCTGTGCTCGGAGACCAGTGGGTTACCCGTGGCGCCTCGTTGCGGGCTTGGAATTGGTGTCGGAAAAAGCTTAAGAATAATTGATTTTTTGAACTGTTCTCTGATTTTCAGAGACTATACGAAGCTAAAATATGAGTTAAGAATAATTTCTTGATGTAATGACTTGAAAACTTAATTCACTGCGGTTCTAATGAGCTACGTCTTGGTCTGATCGGTTCAGTACTTTAGTAAATATTAAACATTTCAGACTCTGTACCCCGAAAAAATGGCTCATGCTCAGTGCTCGTTCGTTAATAACTTTTTGTTGACTGAATGTTTTGGGCTCAAATTTTGATATGAGTGAGCTCATTATGTGTGCTAACTAAATTAATAGGTCTCAACTAGTTACGCACTAATTTCACGACAAAATTTACGAACGAGCTCAAGGTGACATTGGTCGACTGGGGTCAGCTTGCCTCCTGCTCACAGGCCGGTATTTCGCGAACCACTGATCAAAGTAGAGTCATATATATGGTTGTAAAGTTTATTTCAAGGCGGTCTGGTCCCGATTGATTCAGTATTTTGGGAAACATTCAAGATTCCAAACTCTGTACCCCGAAAAAATGGCTCATGCCCAGTGCTCGTTCGTTAATACCTTTTTGTTGAGTAAATGTTTTGGGCTCAAATTTTGATATGGGTGAGCTCATTTTGTGTGCTAACTAAATTAATAGGTTTGAAGTAGTTGCGTCAGGGTTCCGCTGAAAAATTAACCAATGAGGGCAGGGTGACATATATCAATACGGGTCAACGTGCGCTGTGCTCGGAGACCAGTGGGTTGACAAATGAACACAGCCAGGCTTCCGGTTGTAGATGCAGCTAGAACTTTAACTGAATTTGGTGTGAATTTTGGGTCATCAGTTACGCCAAGAGGTCTGCAGTATTCGGATTTGACTGTCGGAACAGCCGAATTTGACCGATGCCATTATCATTTGTCAATGAAAAGCTTCAGTTAAGCCTTCCCCCAAAAGCACGCAACCCGCCTGCTAAGTATTATGCACCATTTGCGATATATGTGCGTTGTTCGTGGCGGTTTTGCCAAAACTTCTGGAAACAGTTCCGCTTTGAGTGTTTTTGGTCAGTCTGCGCTTTGACTTTTAAGGTGTCGAGGGGCATTGTGATTAGTTCGGCCGTGCAACCCGCAACGCTCCCACGAAGAACCTGGGCCGTGTGAAGTGTTCGAATTTTTACTGAGTTGTAGTTGGCGGTGGTTTTGTTACTCGTGGCGCCTCGTTGCGGGCTTGAAATTCGTGTCAGAAAAAGCTTAAGAATAATTGATTTTTTGAACTGTTCTCTGATTTTCAGAGACTATACGAAGCTAAAATATGAGTTAAGAATAATTTCTTGATGTAATGACTTGAAAACTTAATTCACTGCGGTTCTAATGAGCTACGTCTTGGTCTGATCGGTTCAGTACTTTAGTAAAAATTAAACATTTCAGACTCTGTACCCTGAAAAACTGGCTCATGCCCAGTGCTCGTTCGTTAATAACTTTTTGTTGATTGAAAGTTTTGGGTTCAAATTTTGACATGAGTGAGCTCATTGTATGTCCTAACTAAATCAATAGGTCTGAACTAGTTGGGTGCAAACTTCACAGAAAAGTTCAGACATTGGTCAAATTGCACTATGCTTATACACCGATATATCGAGAACCACTGGTCAAAATTAAGAGTTATATATTTAGTTTTAAAGCTTAATTCAGAAACGTTTGATTGAGCCAGGTTTCGGTCTGATCGGTTTGGTACTTTAGTAAATATTAAATTTCACACTCAGTACCCGAAAAAACTGGCTCATGCCCAGTGCTAGATCGTTAATAACTTTTTGTTAAGTGAATGTTTCAATCTCAAATTTTGACATGAGTGATCTCATTGTATGTCCTAACTAAATCAAACTAAACCAATTAAATGCAACGTTTCCCTTGAAATTTATGTATTGATTTTCGCAAAGTTTCCAACGTCCCCCAGGTCCCCAACTGACTCTCACAATCTTCAATTTAAAGCCAAGGACCTCTTCTTCGTGATACAAGTGGCTTAAGTCAGCAAGACAGAGAAGAGGCAAGAATGATCGACGAGCAAAATGCTATTTATCTAAAAAACCGCTGATGGGTCCTGAAATTCAAAGACAGATAAACTCTCGTAGTGAATTCTGCCTTTAGTGGTGCTATTGGACTCAGTAAGCAGCAGCGTGTAGCAGTAAAGGCGAGTACTTTCTCGTCCTTATCTTAATTATAATTCAAGTGCCTGGGTTTGTTAAAAAAGTTTTCCGGAAATTTTTTCTACAAACATTATTTTCAAGGCTCGAGACCACATTGACATCAAGGATACTAAGAGGAACCCGAGCGAGAACTGGATCCTTTATTTGGGCTGGGCTCATCAATACAGTGGGCCAGAGAAGCTTTTGCCTTAAAGAAGGACAGAATTATCTCCAATCACAGAGAAATGAGTCAGTAGGCAGCTCTGAACTGTCCCTTCAGCTCAGCAGTGACACCAATTTGACTGTTCCATAGTTTCTTCTCATTTGATGGGACGTCAGCAATCAAGTTCGGAAGCTTCTGAGCAAGCGCAAGAAAACTGTGACAATGATACGACGATTCCCAATCCTCATTTAGAAGCATTCGCTCAGTCAGCGATGCCGTTAATTGACGGCGATGAGGTTAATCGGTTCCTCGGTGAAAGTCCACTTCAAGTGGATACAAACCGAGACCAATCGAGGTATGGAAAGCGCAATTTTTCATTGCAATAGTCGATTTTGTCTGACTAACTGCTTGTTTAGACAAGCAGTCACCCTTGCCAAACCGTAACGCCATCAACTCCAGGAAACCCTAGGAGGGTCAAGAAGGGCAGCGCTCATGTAGGTTTGGACGGCAATGAGCTGTATCGAAGTTTACTGGACGCAGTGAAATACAGTGTCACCGTGCAATCAGAGTTACGGGATACTGTTGCCAATTTAAACGACTCTTAAGGGCGCCATCAGTTCTTTGGCCAAAACTACAACGAGCTTCAAAATCACACCAACCAGCTCAAGACTATGGTATCTCTTCACAGACCTTTTCTCTTGTAAAAACTGTTTTGACGACTTAAGGTTGATCTGATTTTTTTTGATATTTGAGCATTACATTGAGAACAAATCGGGAAACGTTTTACTGCCGCCTTCTTTTTTGAAACAGTTGTCTGCTAATTGAAATGTCCAAAAACAGAATCAACAGATTGCCATGTGCTTCAGAATCAACAAATTGCACTTTCTGGGTTGGCTCTACCTCAAGCGAAAGACATTGAGCATGGGACAGAACCATCTTTGATTGTGACCAAGGGTCCTGCGACATGATTCGATCTGGCAAAGATCACAGGAAAAAGTGCTGCGTCAATAATGCGACAGGCAGCGAACAAAATGTGGGATACTGAGGAGCTAAAAGTGCAAATGCTGTCGCCCAAAAGACCAAAATCTGGCGCTTTTGGGAGAACTGACTTCAGTCCAACACGCAAAAATCAGATGAAAGGCTTGTATTCCCTCCTTGAACATGGTTGTCTTTCCGATAATCAAATGTTTTTTGAAGTTTTTAAAAGCTGATAATTTTTTCGTAATAAAACTATCTAAACAACGCTTTTTGTAACAGAGCTCTTCATTGTAATGTTTTTGTAGTTTTTTATGTAATATGTTCTTATTAAGTAATTTGTTAGGTAGCTTTTTTGAAAAGCTTTTGAAGTTTCAGTAAAAAAACTACTTATACAGAATTTTTTGTTTGAAGGCCGATTGTAATGTTGTTATGTTGTCTTGTGAAAAGCTGATAAGTTTTCAGTAGCAAATTATACAACGCTTTTTGTTACAGAACTCTTCAGACTGAAATACGACGAGGAATGGCTCGGTACGTATGAGCACGCTAAAACGAGCTTTTACAGCAGGGCAAACGAGCTGAAAACTAACGAGAGGCGAAGTTTTGGCAGTCTTGGAGGACAGGACGAGAATGAGCCCCCAAGTAACAATTTCGCGGCCTGTGAGAACAGTTCATGAAAATCTTATTCATGAAAACTTTCATAGCTGCATCCCTCTTTTAAAAAAACAAGTCTAAAGTTGCAAACTGTTCCCTTTCCATCAGGTGAAGGTTTTGATAATGTGCGGTTTTTTATTTGATGTTCTTCAAAGTTGTCTGTCCAAATCATCTCTTCCAAATCATTGTAAACTTAATTTTTGAGCTTGTCATCAAGTTTTCTGCTTATGCGCGTTTTAAAATATTAGTTCTGTTTTTGTTCCAAAATTTGTCCACGATGTTTTTCAAGCTCATGGAAAATTTATGTGTAAATTAGCTTATTTTTGTCTGGTAAGTTGGAAAACTTGCTTGGAAAAAAAGACTTCTACCAATAAGTTGTTTTTTGTCTAGCTCTTTTGTAGTAAATAAGAGATCTTATTGTTGATAGCGAAAATTGTTTCTGGTGCAAAGTTTGTAGTACGAATATTTTCATAGCTGAATGCTCTCGAGAAAAGTTGACAGGGCCATTCTAAGTCAATGTGATTTGTACGCTATAAAACGGAAAGTTGTATCTTGCCACCAGATTGCAGAATGCTTGGTTAGGCCGTTGTCAGAGCGGCGGTTCGATCAAAATATTTTGACAAATGATCTGTGGAAGGAGACATACGAGATAGTTTGCAAGTCCAATAGTTTGAACCCATCCTTCAAAATAGATTGCAACAGTTACGGTGTATATCGGTTAATGTACATTGGGACTGAGGACTTGAAGCCACATAGTGTAATAAAGGGACCAATCGGGTTCTTAAAACCGTTTCCTGATGGAGTAACTGATTGGTCAGTTATGCGCTCTAATGGTCAGTTATGCGCTCTGACAGGACTGGTGAATATTTGATGTTAGTTAGGCCAATACGCTTTGTGAATTCGGACTGCAACCCTAATTGTGAATAGGATTTCTCCAGTTCTCTTGGTATTATTCAACTGAGAACGAAAAGACGGATTACGAGGCAGTCTGAACTGCTCGCTAAATATGGCCCGAGTTTTTGAACAGAATACCTGTAGGTGTCTAGGTGTGACATTGAGATGCAAGCTGCAGCCAATTTAGAAATTATTTCGTACGTAGACGAGATTATTAGCGAAACAGTACACAACTTGCTTAACGAAGAGATACTTTTCGAGAATGCATCAACTACTGTCAGACCTAAGAAGAAACGTTTGAGACAAAGAGAGCTAGTAGAAATGTATAATAGAACAACAGCATCTCCAGTTAGTGGATATCAGTCTCAAAGATCGCCCGATATTGCCGAAAGTAGTTATGATATCTCCAGGAAGAGAATTCCTTCGGATATTCCCTGCTGTAGTGAAAAACCAGAGCTATCCGAATCAGTTCAAAGCAGCGATGAGCGAACAGATTCAAACACCACAGATTCCACATTTCATCCCCTATAGAGTATCAGCCATTAGCATGTTCAGTCTCAACGATTAAAGAAGGTTATTCGAAGGAGGAGTTGGATGAAAGGAAGAGCTCAGTAATGTTATGTTCTGGCAGTGAGGTTACGCTACATGAAGCAACTTCTCTTCATGAACTTCTCAGTTCGCGTTTTGCTCTCAGACGAGGCCTCCGTAGCTCTTTACTCAGTTACTGAGGCTGTACTGCCAAGAGACAATAAATTACCATCTGGCCATTCGTTGGTCAGGAAAATGAAGCAAGATCTGAGCAACGAAACAAGGGCATTTTTAACAAGTTCGAAGGGAAATGTTATTATTTTAAATTTCCGAAATCAATTGAGGAAAAAAGTACAGCGAATTCAGAATTCAGACGTAGACCTTAATCCTCAGGTTGCACCGATTGTTTTACCTTACAGCAGCTTAGACCTTGAGACGAATCTTGTGCTTTCAACTGACGGCGTCAAAGAAAAAAGTCAACCTACAAAAAAGAACTGTGGCCACTCTGGTTCCGATCTGCCACCAATTTTAAAAATTTCCCGCAAGAACATAACTCTAGCATGTCTTTTTGTTGGTAATGGTGCCCCAAATTGGAACGAAATTGTGCCCCGGTTGCGCGCTGAACTCATATCACCAATTGAATTTGACAATCTGAATTTTCCTAGAACCAAAATTATGTTCAAAGTACGATTGTTGATAGCAGATATGTGTGCAAAAGTCCATGTATTAAACATGATACAGTTCAACGGATATTTCGGTTGTCATTTCTGTACTGCTGAGGGCAAGACCATCGGAAAAACACAAGCCTACTATCCATTTCTGCAGAGTGGAGATGTTCGGGAACCGGAGCTCAACAATAAGTAAATTCGCTCTGCTGAACTTTTGTCACCATCCGGCCAGGTAAAAGTTTACGGAGCAAAAGGTTGCAGTGCGTTCAGTGATTTAGTGAATAATCTTCCTTTGGCAGCGCCAGTAGATTATATGCATTGCGTTCTTCTCGGAGTATTTCCTGAGCTCTTAAGACAACTGCTGAAAAAAATCTGCCACTATGTCCAAACGCAGATTAACGAGGTCATTCAATCGCTTGCACGCCCACGTGAACTCATTAGTTACTCCCGAAAAATACGTTCATTGGAGGAGATAGGACAATTCAGAGCAAACGAATTTTTTAATTGGATGTTTTATATAAGTCCCATTGTTTTTCGAAACAAGATTCCAACAATGTTATATGAGAATTTATTGAATCTTGTCTTTGGAATTCAATTGATGCTCGAATCCAGCCGCGAGGAAAACATCCTGCTGTCTGAAAAGCCTCTAGATAGCTTTTGAGCAAGTGTAGTGGACATATTTCACGGGAATGAAAGATCAGAAACTATTAACGTTAACTCTTTGCGTCGTCTTCCAGAGCAAGTGAGAAGATTTGGACCCCTGTTCTCATTTTCTGCAATGAGCTTCGAGTCAGCAAATAGAATTTTAGGCGAAGTTTATAGCGGATCGCATCACAAATGCCAAATTATATGCCGGCGTTTTCTGCAAAAACAGCCGACTGCTAGAGATCCATCACAATTGCGATGATAGTCAGTTCGGTAGCCTCGTGAAGCAGTTAATCCGTCATGAAGATTCAGATACTTCAATTGTTTCCGGTTATATGCGAGAAACTGAAAGTCTTCGAGTGGGGCGCTCAATGTATTCAAATGCCTTCTTTCTGAATCGTTTTTCGAAAAACGGTGTTTATTTTGATTCTCCAGCTTATTCGCGTGCGCCATCTTCTGGTCTCTGTAACAGCTTTGTGCGTTACTTAAAGGACGATACTGAGTGCTTTGGATATGTTTTGTATTCTGTGTCCATTCCAGATGCTCCGTTTTTCGGAAAAGTTTGTGCCAGTGTCCTGGAATATAGACTTTTAGAGGAAATAGGCCCGGTTAAGGGGTTTTTCTATACAATCAGAAAAACTGAACAAGATGAACTGATAGAGGCTGACTCTATATTGAAGGTATTCGCAGTAGCAATTTCCGAATTTGATTGCTGCGTTATGAAGCTTTGTAAATGTTTCGAACACTCCTAAACTCCTGTTAAAATAATATCATTAACATTTATTTAAGCACTTGAAATTAGATTTTTAACATGATTTTCCAACAGTAGCAACTGTTTGAGATGTTTTTGGGTTTAATTTTGTTTTCTAGAGCTAAGTGTCTCTTCTCTTATATGATTTTTTAAATTGAGTGTGGTAACTGAAAGTACACATTTATTGTTTGGGAGCCATTATGCAAATAATAATTTCTGATGCGTGGACTCATAACACAAGTTATGGGTCGTCGTGTTTAGGGGGTTTTTAGTCTTATCTGGTGTGTAAAACTGATTGTGGTTACTCAAAGTACAATTTATTGTTGGAAGCTATTATGCAAGTAATAGTTTCTGATGTGTAGACTCGTAACACAAGTTATGGGTCGTCGCATTTAGGCGGTTTCTACTCTTATCTGAAATGTAAAACTGATTGTGGTTACTCAAAGTACAATTTATTGTTTGAAGCTATTATGCAAGTAATAGTTTTTGATGTGTAGACTCATAACGCAAGTTATGGGTCGTCGCATTTAGTCGGTTTTTACTCTTATCTGATGTGTAAAACTGAATGTGGTTACTCAAAGTACAATTTATTGTTGGAAGCTATTATGCAAGTAATAGTTTCTGATGTGTAGACTCTAACGCAAGTTATGGGTCGTCGCATTCAGACTGTTTTTACTCTTATCGGATGTGTAAAACTGAATGTGGTTACTCAAAGTACAATTTATTGTTTGGAAGCTATTATGCAAGTAATAGTTTCTGATGTGTAGACTCATAACGCAAGTTATGGGTCGTCTCATATAAGCGGTCTTTACTCATATCTGATGTTTTCTTAGACAAAAATTGTTTTCGTCGGAGACTCTAATCTCCGGGATACAGAGCGCTTACTCATTCTAAATGAGCGAATTCGCATCTACAAGAAAGTTTTTTGTTATCTACTGACCGCTTTGTCTTTTGAGTTAGCTAATTTCTTTTTCTGTTTGCAGCCCGTCTTATAATTCTCAAGGTGGTAGAAGGTCATTTTATCTGAGGACCATGATAAATGAACTGATGAGATGTACTCATGTATTCATTATTTGTGGCGATAATGATGTACATTCATTGGGTGTCCAGTAAATTCGGGGCCATGTCTAATCTCTTTTGATACTACTTCCCCTTTGAACACTAATTTGAGACAGCATTTTTTAAAGGATTTTTTATTTAACAATTGCCTTGGGAGATAATTCAGCATTTCCGTTACCCTTTTAAACTTACTCAAAATTTCGATGGAACTCATTGGTAATTATTCTTCAGTAGGTTTTGAATTGGCAGGCATTTAGGCATTAAATAGTCTATCCTATATTAGCAGAATATATTTTGAAACACAATAGAATTCTTTGTTCCATTTAGCTTGCTGCCACAAACTTAGGGGAAATTCTCACTTCATCATAGTGCTCGCATTATCAACCGTAATGCAAACAGGAGTTGATTCTCTGTTTTTACACTTCATTCTTGCATGTGCTAGCCGCTGACCTAGTCAATTCGGGGCCATGCAAGGTTATTCTTCTGATCAACAATTCATGTGCTTTCCGCTCTCCTAGTCCATTTGAGGCCATGTCTAATCTGTTTTGATAATACTTCCACTTTAAACCCGAAATTGAGGCAGTCATTTTTAAAGAATTTTTAACATTTACTTTGAGAGATAAATCCGCACTTTGGTTATCCTTTTAAACTTGCTCGAAATTTTGATGTATTTCATTGGTAATTATACTTTAGTAGATTTTGAATTGGCAGGCAATTAGGCATTAAACAGTCTATCCTATATTAGCAAAATATATTTTGAATCACAATAGCATTTTGTTTCATTTAGCTTGCTGTCACAAACTTAGGGGAAATCTTACTTCATCAGAGTGCTCGCATTATCACCCCTAATGTAAAGAGGAGTTGATTCTTTGTTTTTACATTTCATTCTTGCATGTTCCAGCCGCTAACCTAGTCAATTCGGGGCAATGCAAGGTTATTCTTCAGATCAGTAATTCATGTGCTTGCCGCTCCCTTAGTCAATTCGGGGCCAGGTCTAATCTGTTTTGATACTACTTCCACTTTAAATCCGAATTTGAGGCAGTAATTTTTTAAGAATTTTTTATAACATTTGCCTTGGGAGATAAATCCGCATTTTGGTTATCCTTTTGAACTTGCTCGAAATTTTGATGTAAATCATTGGTAATTATACTTCAGTAAGTTTTCAATTGGCAGGCAATTAGGCATTAAAAAGTCTATCCTATATTAGCAGGATATATTTTGAATCAAAATAGAATTCTTTGTTCCATTTAGCTTGCTGCCACAAAATTAGGGGAAAATCTCACTTCATCAAAGTGCTCGCATTATCAACCGTAATGCAAACAGGAGTTGATTCTCTGTTTTTACACTTCAATCTTGCATGTGCCAGCCGCTGACCTAGTCAATTCGTCGCCACGCAAGGTTATTCTTCTGATCAGTATTTCATGTGCTTTCAATAGTCTATCCTATATTAGCAGGATATATTTTGAATCTCAATAGCATTCTTTTTTTCCATTTAGCTTGCTGCCAAAAAATCTCACTTAATCATATTGCTCGCATTATAACCCACAATGCAAACATGATTTGATTTAGGTAGCAATTTTTCTTAGTATTTTTGATTAGATATTTGCCATGGGAAATAATTCTGCGTTTCTGGCATGTTTTAAGAACTGCTCAATTTGTTCATGTAACCAACGGTAATCAATTTGATTGGGTTTCGAATTGGTAATACATAGTTTATCTGTTGAAAATTTTTTGAATCTAAATGGCAAGTTTTTTTAGCCATTTCGATTGCTGCCAGTCTAGGTAGATTGCCCTGATAGCCATAGTTTTAACATATTCACTCACGATGCTAATTTTTACTACGCGCACCCAGCGTACGCATTACGGTTACCTTTACTATTGGAGGTGATCATTGTTCCGACCCCACTTGTGGGGGAAGGAACTATATACTCAAATGGGTTTTTTTTTTGTTCAGTGAATTTTGGCCGATCGATATATTCGTCGTAGAGAAATGTGAGTGGTATCATTAAAAAGCTGGTCCAGCGTAGAATTCAAAAGTAAAAAGATTTTTTTGAATTTCGTTTTTTTCGAGGAGTTATCGAGGATTGAAGTTTTGTGTGAACAATGGGATCTTTAGCATGATTGTTCACTTTTAGTACAATTTTCTTCAAACTAAGATCTTTTTTACGAAAACATTAATTCAAATTTCTATAAAAAGAATAAATTTTGAGTTCGTAAAAGTTGAATGCAAGGCGATAGAAAGACTAGTTCTGGTCTCATAGGGAAGTTCACTATCAAAAAAAAATCGAACTCTAATTGAGAGCCCTTTTTTTAATAAAACTTTTCTCTTTTTTGCTTTTTTAAGTCACCTAGAGACAAGTCACATTTTATATCGACGTTCTATTAATGACAAAACTCCTTTATAGTCGAATGAAGCGCAATGAACAAAAAACGTCGTTTTCAAGGAATTGCTCATGTTTTTTTTTGGCTTCGATTCTGAGTTTTCGTAATTTTGAATGAAATTTTGAATTTCTTTTTGAAGTTTTACTATTTTTTTGGAGTCCTATGGTAGGGATTCATTGACTAACAGTGCAATATGTTCCATAATGAGCATTAAGTGAACATGTCTATTTCATTGAGGGGGCGGCTAATGGCTGTTAAGACTTAAAAAATAATTTTTCGAATTTTTTTTTGAATATTAAAGAATCATAATCTTATTATAGTGAATTGTAAGTCAGTCCAGGGGTGAGAGCACCCTCTTCCTTCCTACTGCAACCAAAATTAAACTGTTTAGCGGTTTTATCTTCTATCTATTGGTTATATGACTTCAATGACAAAAAATTTCAATTTTTTAAAATTTTTGGATTTTTACGTATTATTGGTTACTTTTGAAATCTTATCACATTATCCAAATATTGACAGTTCCCATTAGCTTAAAAACGATGTTCTGTGGATGACCAATAAAAATTTTAAACAAAAATTTATGGTTTAAATGGCTTCGACACGTTCTTCTTGCACTTTTCTACTGATTTTTTGGTTTTCTCCTGTTTTTTTTTGTTGTTTTAATAGTCATTATACTTACTGTGATCTCATAATGAATACCTATGCATGACAAACATAAATGTACTGCCACCGGGGCATCTTTGAGCGTTTTTATTGACTTCCGTTGAAAGCTATTGAATTTAATGTCTGTTAAAATAAAAATCATTTTTCGAAAATTTTATTTGAACAATAACAATTCCTAAATTTTTCTTGAACTGTTAGTGAGTTTCAGTATTGACTGGACCCACTTGCTTTTTACTGCGACTAAAAATATTCTGTTTAGCTGTTTTATCTTCTAGCTATTGGTTATATGACTTCAATGACAAAGATTTCAATTTTTTTAAATTTTTTTTTTGGATTTTTTGAATTATTGGTCACTTTTGAACTCTTTATCACATTATCCAAAGATTATTGTAATCCAATTGGCTTAGAGAGGACGTTCAGTGGATCACAGAGAAAGTTTTCAGAGAATAGCTAATGGTTTAATTGTCTTCGACACTTTCTTCTCGCATTTTTCTACTGAATTTTAGTTTTTGCTGTTTTTGTTATTGTTTTCTGTCATAAGACTTATTGTGATGTCTTTTTAACTATCTATGCATGACAGACATCATTTTCCTCCCTATGGGTTATACCTGAGCATCGTCATTGAGCTCCGATGAAAGATTGAGTTTACTGGCTGTTAAGGGTTTAAAAATAATTTTTCGAAACTTTTTTGAAATTCAACCATTCCTAATTTTTTTTCGTGAATACTCTTGGTCATTGTTGGTTCTAACAGAATCCATTTCCGTTCTACTATAGCCAAAATTAATCTGGTTAGCGGTTTTATCTTCTACCTATTAGTTTTAAAACATCAATGCCACGAGAATTCATATTTTTTTTGGGTACTTTATTTTGTTTTTCGATCCTTTTGAAATCTTATCACATCATCTTACTGCTGAGAGTCCCTATTGGTTTAGGGAAGAAGTTCAACGGATCATAAATAAAGTTTTCAGGGAAGAGCTTATGATTTGAGTTGCTTCGACATTTTCTTCAGGCACTTTTCTACTGAATTTGTGGTTTTTGCCTCTCTCTGTTGTTGTTTTCATAGTCATTAACTTGTTGTAAGGTCTTATTGATGAAATACGATTGGCAAAAAAACTTATTGTCCCCTCGAGGCATCATTTATTGTATATACTGGCTTCCGTTGAAGGCTAATGATTTTAATGGCGTTGATAATACGTGTTTTCCCGCAATTTTCGTGCGTCTAATGTATTTGTTTATATTTGTTGATTTTTTGAAATTATATTGATAAAAAAGGTTTTCCCATTGCTCCTGAAAAATTAATTTAAAATTGAAGAGTGTTTAGTGAAAAGTTCATTTTTTTAATGCCTTCGACCCTTTTGTCGCTCAATTTTTTTTCCTGAATTCGCTGTTTTTGTTCTTTAGGTAGCCGTAAATTGCTCACAGATCTCATAGGCTTGTAATTGAGGACTGAATGAATGATGTTGCTCGAAACATTCAGTATATAGCGAATAGGTTCCTTTCGTCAAATTTAACTTCTATTCATCAATCAGATGTCCCATCGAATTTCGTGTATTTCAAGAAATAACATATATATTGATATTATGTGCCACTGTTGTTTCGTTTTTCTGAACGTTTATTGAATGGCCATTTTTTGCGTTTCTTTTTCTCTTCCTTCAGAACAATCGCGTAATAACAGATCCCAATGGTTTTTAAATGTGGCCCAAGTAAACTTATTTAATCTTTCAGTATAAATCCTTCAACTGAAATAGCAGAAATAACAACTGAATTAAAAATACATATTCAGATGATAGGTATTGATTTTAATGGTAGCAAAGGTTTGTGTTTTCGCAAATCGTTTGTAATTTTTTGAGTTTCTCTTTAGTTTGTTTCTATGGCATAGTCTGACCACAGACGGGTGCTTTTGGTTTTGTAATGACTTTTTAGTAATTTATCAAGGATTTTTTATTAAAAACCAATGTTTTTTAAGATTTTTGAATTTTCTTGGTGCAAAAAATGTTGATTAATTTTTAAGTTTCGCCTCACTGTTCGTTCTTTTTGTCGGCTTGTTACCTAGTCTCGTTAAGAAAACTTTTCATCTGCTGTATAGTTAGTAAAAGGTAAACTTGTGTAGTTAAGGTTTTATCTGACTGCATTTTGACGTTGTTACCAGGTGCTTTTAAATTTAGATATTCATTTTTTGCCGCCAAAATTTTGTTGGTGCTATTTTTTTTCTAGTCTCTTCAATGTCAGGTCACGTTGGTGCTGTAATGAAGCATGGCATTAGTAATTCAATTAGTAGATAGAATGTGTAACGATTGTTTTAAACTCAAACATCTATTTTTGTTATCTCTTGATTTGGTTGACATTTTAGTCAAAAATGTAGATGAGCTCGGGTCGGAATATCATGTGCGAACGCACATTAACGAGCCGCCTTGTTCATTTTAAAATCAAATTGTAGAATAATTCCATACGGTACTGTTTTAAATTTAGCTTACTTTTTCGTTTTGTCTTCTGGCCTGATATTTTGAATTCATCTCTTTGCTGCCAAAGAAGTTTTCCTAAGACTTTGAATAATACTTCACTTGAGGTTAGCGGAATATTCGATTCACCTCAATGCCTTCAGATTTGCTTCGAAAACCTCAATTCTCTTTGCAGCTCCTTCTGTTGAATTACTTCCTAAAAATTGTTTTCAGATCTTACTATTGCTGTGACCCCAACCGCAAACCGTAAGGGTAAGTTTTGAAATCTGCTAAGTTCTTCCTACTGAAGTCTTACTCGTCCAAAAATAATTTTTTGACGCTCGATTCTTAATCAAAAGATTACCTATTGGGATTCATGAAATACGTTGCATGAAATTCAATTGGTTTCATAAGTATTATTGGATGCTGAATTTCTTTAAGAAATGAAGAGAGGTATCAGTTGTGGAGAAGTAGAAAAGATAACTTCTTACGTTAATTTGGTCGCTCTGTGGTCGACTAGAGTTTTTTGAATCCAATTTGCAGACTGAGAGTGAAATTGTCTACCAGTGCTTAAGTGTTATTCAAAATTGAAGTCAGTATATTGAAAACCAGGTTAGCATTTTGTCAAAAACTTTTACTGAAAACTTTGCTAAATTTTTCTTAGTTTTTTAGTCCTAGTATTTATATACGATCAAGCACCTCAACATGTTCTTACGGGCACCATTTTTATCTAGTTTTGCAGCCAAGTTTAGTACCTAAGCCAATGAGATCATCCAGCTTTCAGTTTAACGGTGTAGAAATGTGGCCTGAGTTTTATTGATTGGCAGCAAAAAATTTTTACAAAGTCACCGCAGTTAATTAAATGGCATGTCGTCATCCATCAGTTTAATTCGTTTTATAAGAACAAAAAGGACACAAAACTTTACCAGCCTGAGGCAGGGAGGTAAAAATAAAGCATAAAAGAGTTGATATTCTCTCTTATGATGATCCAACTGATTATTATGGGAAAATCGGTCGTTTTTTAACACGGAAGCATCCTCACTGATAATGAGCGAATTAGTCAGTGCTAGTTTCCGTATCGATCATCTTTGCACAACCGAGTCAAAGTCTCGGATATAGCGGAGTTTTATTTCGAAGGTTTCAACCTATATATATTGTTATTAACTTAATTTTTTGTTATTAACCTCAAATTATCATTTAAGTTTCTTGGTAATCAACACTATGTAAATCTTCCTGACAAATTTTAGCAACAATTATTAAGTATATCTTTCAAAAGTTTGGAATCTGGGATGTACAAGGTTATCTCCCTGTTTCAGCGGCTGTTGTCTAGTACTGTGGGCCCAGTCTATTTGCCTTCAGATGTGCAAAAGACGCGGCAAATTTCTTGTGAGCAAAAGAAAGGTATGCAAAGAAATCGAAAGAATCCCCGTAAAAGCTCTTAATGTTGAGGTGGAGCTATTTTGAGCCTGATTGATTGTTTGTACCTGATTGAATGACCAAGAGTTTTTTATTGATTTTTACTTATCTTTTGTTTGCTCCAGTAGCTAAAAATTTCTGTTTGCATTTGCGCAAATTACTGCTTCTTCTTTAGACTCTATTTTGATGCAGCGATTTTTGTTAAAAGTTAGAAACTATACTTTTACCTCGAAAACAGTTTTGCATTGCCGTTTCCCTTTGAATCTCGCATGGTATCTTCACTGAGTCACGGTCATAAATCTTTTTTCCATTAAGCTTGCTACCACAACTTTAGGTATGTTGCTCACATAATCATTGTGGGCACATCACTTTCCATAGCGCTTAGATGACTTTACTTTCGCTTTCCGTTCCCGCATGTGCTAGCCTCTCGCTCAATAAATTCGGGGCCATGCAAGGACATCCATTCAATCAGTTAGTTTTGTGCTTGCTGCTCACCTAGTCAATTCGGGGCCATATAGAATCTGGTTTGAAACTACTCGGCCTTCAATTTCTAAGTTTAGGCAGCGTTTTTTCTTAGTACCTGTGGTTAACTACTTATGTCGGGAAATAATTCTGCGTTTTTAGTTTTTTTTAGTCTTACTCAATTTGTTCATGTAAATCATTGATCATCAACTTTATTGGGTTTCAAATTGGTAAAACCTTACCCTAGAATAATAACTCACTGTGCTGTTTTTGAAATTAACTTTTTCTTCTCTTTTCGTCTTCTGACCCGATGTTTTGAATACAACTCTTTGATGCCTAATACATTTTCCTAAAAATTTGAATAATGCTTCACTTGAGGTTAACTGTGCCTCTTGAGGTTCACTTGAGGATACGCTTCAGTGCCTCCAGATCTTTCAAAAAGTTGAATTTTGTTGCGTTCGAAGTAAGCTGCAATTCCATTATAGTTTTCATTCAAGAGCTAATAATAGTAACAATAGGACAATAGGAACTATATCAATAATAACAGTAATAATTCGACTGTTTTCAATCTTTTTGGTTAACTCATATGTTCGATTATTTTTGCAGCTCCTGTTGAATTACTTCCTGAAAATTGTTTCAGATCTTACTGTTGTTGTGAGCCCAATCGCAAGCGAAACTCCAACCCGTTGCGGTAAGCATTTCATTATGCTAAGTTCTTCGTGATGAGTCTTTTACTTTTTCAAATTGACTTTCAACTGAATTCCTGAATAACGTTGAGTGAAAGTGAATTTGTTTAACCTTGAAATTTTCAAACAGTAAGGTTGTTAAATAAAGGTAATAAGGAGCATTTTGTAACTATTTTGTTCTCAGAGTGATGATTATCTGCGCTGCATTTGAGGGCTTCTTTGGAAAAAAGTTACATCTCGTTGTTGCTGATTGACAATCTCAGACTGCTGTGAACTTGTTCCAGGCTTGGCGGTTTGTAAGTAAGTCAAGCGATTTTTTGTTTTCCGGTAAATATTTCACTCGTACACGGAATCAACAAACATAATATCATCATTATTATTGGCATTTGACTACAGTTCTATAGCGCCTGAAAATACTTTCTTTAGGGTTTGAACGGAGGGCCTGGTATAACCCTTTAGTTTAATTAAGAGTAGTAGGTTTGTGAAGTTACTGTCCAGTCCAGTAGTTTTTCTCTAAAGATAGATTCTAGGAACAATTGTGGAATTGTGAATAGGGTAAATCCTCCACCCTAAATATTCAGATTCTATACTGTCGAAAGAGTGGGCCCTCAAGCAAAGGCTATAGAAAGACAGAGACTACAATGACAAGTCTCTCTCTACACTTCTTCACGACGCCAAATTAACATGCAAGAGCGTCAGAATAAAGCAGTAAATTCACATCGTACAGGGTTTGACAGCAAAAACAGTCTGTTGTGGCTATAAGCGGCTTACCCGGCTTGTGCAAATGTTTGGGGAAAGCTTGCTTTCAGCAGTTTGTGCAACAGCAGCACTGATTTACGGCTGCGTAGTGTTGTATGCGCTTTTAAGCGGAGACCCTAGCTCGTGAGTGCAGCCGCTTCTGGTATCTACGGAAGTTGCGCAGCTCCAGAAGACGTCCAAACAGAAAACAACTCAATAGAAAATTTACGATGTGAACTTATTCCTGCTGATCAGTTTAATTGTCTGGCTTGTAAAAGTGGTTTCATGAGCTGTTACCCTTATCCTATATACATTTAACAGTAGCAATTAAAGGTAGAACTCTTTCTTATTATTATCCAACTGCCAGCTTCCAACATATGGTTTTGAACGCTATACTCGCATCCAACGCCATTGTACTAGATGTCAAAAACTGTTTTGATTGGAGCTTCTAATAATGAAAATAGTTACTCATTCTGCTGCTGCGTAGAGCAAAAATTTATCCAAAATGAACATTTGCCGTCCCAAGTGAAGGAGGTTCAGTTTCTCGGGAAGCCTGGCGCCAGGAGCCACCATGAAACAGAAAGCTTACATTAAAGTTTTTCAAAATTTGCTTTTTTTTCTCAGGGATTGATTTATTCATTTTTTCTGTTCTATAGGCAACTGGTGGAAAGTGCAATGGATTTCGCACCAGACTCAACTTTAATTTATTGTGACATGATTGGTATTTCGCCAGAATCACAAAACTAGAAATATTCTAAGCCTTGCTAGATTTTATCTTCTGTTAAACTTGTTGCTATGAACACTATGTGACGTATCAGTTTAATGGAAAATTTTATTGATCGGCAACAATGCAATAAAAATGGAGGTGAGAGATGTTAAAATTCGAACCAGCAGCAAAAATACTTTACCCAGCACGGGTCAACAAAAGGGAACTTTAACGTGCATCACACACGGAGGTTTGTGAGCAGATCGGAATACTCGTGAAAGCGGCAAAACGATGTGAGTCGAAACCTTACTTTTTTAAAGTAATAACTTAAATTAGAAAAAAAAACAAGCCAGGGATAAAAGTCAGGAACCGAGGCAGAATACATAAGCTGATTGGGCGCCGACTACCCCCCCCCCCCCTCCACTATCGGCATATGTACTCTTCCTAACTTTTGCAACTGCTGCTGTCTTCTCCTGTTCAAGCTCTTCTGATATATCTTATACGTGTTCTCAAGAAGTTAAGTATACCTCAAACGGTGTTAGTTCTTGACGGCATTCTCTCAACACACGATTTGTCATAAAAAATTGTCCGGATCGAAAAAGATCTAACCTAGACAATTTACCCGTGAAAACGGGAAGTACAACATCAATCAATTGACTCTTAAACCTTCACTGCTGTTTATTTTGAAACAACCGCTTTGATTCCGATGACATGGTGGGGTAGAGTTGAATGGCAAATAACTGAGAAACAAGTTTAGAAGAGATTAAGGAAATGATCTAATCCCTGTCCCAAATCCCATATACCAACTCCGACTCCTAGTTTTTCAGCCAACTGTAGTCGTAACTTAATGGAGTGTAATGTAGGAAAGTAGACCTTTTCATTGGGTCCGAACTGGAATAGGTGCTCCATCGCATTTTCATCCCAGAGCACTTTTGTTTTTGAATTGTATTTGTTGAGTAACTCGAGAAAGCCATTAGCAATGATTGGTTCCCCGGGTGTGTTTTGATTGCTCTTGTACTTGTACCCATAAAAATTTACACCCATCAGGAAGCGTGATCGTTCTACAGCAGGGAGGTCCTTAGTGTAGAACAATATGCAACTTGTTATCCAGGATGCTGGTGAAACAGGACCTAAAATAAAAAAATAGTTGTTAGAATCTTTCAACCTCTCAGTCCTGGCCAAATATCAAATTTTAAATACAAAGCACTAGCAAAAAAAGCCAATTTACAATGCCAAAGAAAACTCACAAGCAATCTATAACAGAAATATACTTCAAATCCGTCAGATTATAGTTGCAGACTATAGAGAAAGATGAAAAATAATGGCTTTAATCGTTATATCTGTCCTGGAAAAGATAGAAATGTTCACGAGAAATAGCATGCCTGGTGATGGTCCTGTCGTGTAATCATAGGTCATAATGTTGAAATAGTCTACAACAGGACTGAGTCTTTTGAAGTCATCTACTGTGAAGAACATGTTCGGTGTCCCATCTGATCTGAGAGGAGCGGGCAAAGGCACAATTAACTGCAGTCTGTGCTGTTTCAAAGCTCCGCCAAGGTGTGCCAGAAGATGCATGGCTGGTAGTTTGTAGCTATAACCTACTCGTCAAAATTCACAGCAACTCCTAATTTTAAATCTAATTTTAATTTTCAAAGCCCCAAGGCCCAATTGTTTACAAAATTAAACTAACATTTTATATTAGAAATCCTGCTTTTAATCTTCTTGATTCACGCAAATCGATCTATCAGATATTTCTTTAAATCAATGTTCATCATTGATCGAAAATTAAATTAATCAATTCCTGTTATCTTGAAAAGATCAGAAAATCTAAAAGTAAAAGCAAGCCAGCAAAACTAGTTGACAATCCGTATGAAGTCAAAAAACAGCACATCTTTAATTAAATTTTTCCGCAATTGCTGATATCCCGTTATATAACCGTTGAAAAAATACTAACCAACTTGAAGTAAAATCTCACATACAATGCCATCAAATGGGTGCTCTTTCACGAAGTTCACTATCTTTTCAACTACTGCAGTTTGTGACATTTCTCCACTGAACAGGGCACTAAGATCATGTGCTTTCCATCCATCAAATAAAAGACGAGGCACAATTTTGACAGCAGGATTCGAGGCTCGCACTTCTTGAATCCACGAATAGTCTGTATCTTGTAGACCTAAGCATGAAAACTTGAAACAGAGTCAAATCACGGCTTTTTATCTTCAGCTACGATACACAGAACAAACACAGACGTGACCATCAAGCATATAATTGGTCAAATGAGCCATTATAATACCTATTATACATAATAGATGCCATTAACTGGAGATTAGCTAATTAGAGGACAGCAAAACGCAGTCTAGCCTTTTAACTCTACAATAAAATGGTATTTAAAGCTCGTGCATAGACAAAGGTTTATTCTTTTATTGTCATCAGCATTGGTCAACAAGTAGATTTTCAATAAAAATTGCACCAATTTAGTTTACCCTGTTTTAATATTACAAGATAATCAACCCTTTGAAAATGATAACATTGCATAATTTTCCAAAATGTACACTCCAAGCAATTTCTAAGCAATGTGGAAATTCCTCTTCCCATATGGATGACAAAAAATAACGTTACAAATAGATCAAGCAAAAAAATGTCTGTCGAAAGGAAGCTATATTAGAAAAATAGACAAAAAGAAAGTTCGAAAACGGTCGCATCACGCAGCGAGAGAATTTGCATTGAACTTTCTTTTTGCTTCATCCAAACAACGCAAAAACTGATTTGAAATTACTTGAAAAGATCAAAATAGATACAATTTTGGTTTCAAATCTCTTGAACAAGTTATCCCCTTAAAAGCATATTCATATTATCAATTATGTCCGACAACTCGGTGGAACAGACCATGGAGCAGATTATCGAAAATTTACAGGAGGAACTAAGAGTGCTTCGACAACAAAGTCAGGTGACGAACCAAAAGGTTAGACTTGGACAATTTTGTCGACGAACTTGACGATAGACTCCGCGATCAGGAACCGTATACACGAAAAGATGGTATGTGAATCATGAACCCTCCCTTCGACGCCAGTAAAAACGAAACATTGGCGAAGATCAAAAAATTTTGTGAAAGATATTTGAATATTAAATGCATAACAGAGAGTGGATTAGTGGCGTATCATGATTTCCCTTCTGGCAAACCATCGCCAGCAAGAATTATGCCCACTGTTCGTTCACTCTCATAAGAACGCATTGCTTATGAAAAACCGACGCAAATTAAAAGGTATAAAAAACCCGTTGAATGAAAAATATATATACATCAACGAGCCTCTTGGTGCTGTAGAACAAAGTATATTCTCCCAAGCCCAAAAACGTGGGCTTATTCTGACGTCAGGAAATTGCAAAATTTCAGTATTGTGCTCTAAAACTGGCAGCGATGAAGAATTTGCGTATGGACTACCTGAACGATCTCCACAATTTGAAAAATCCTATCAAAAAGCAAGCTCGGCAGAACATCAAAAACACTCGATTGGAAGCGAACTCATGATCGCAAGGAAGAGGCCCGATTGCGAGCTAAAAGTTATGAAAAAATGTCTCCGGAAGAAAAGGCAAATGATTAACAAAAACTTCCTAGCTGAAGCATAAAAAGGACCAAAAACAATCTAAACTCAATATTTGTGTTCTCGTTATGAAACAATTTGTGTTGTCGTCTATATAAGCGTCTCGGTTGAGCAATCTCAGCATATATTTCTTGAACATTTTTCGGTTAGGTAAACTAGGTTTTGAACAAAAAAAACACAAAAAATAGGAGGGGTTGTGTATTATTTTTTCTGTTTAAGCAAAATTGAAGTCGATTTTTAATTTTATTTTCGTCAGTGTTTTGTTCTACAACTTCTGCGGAACAAAAGCAGTGATAACAAGGTATCTTTAAGAAATAGGATGTATTTCTGCGACTTTCGCGGAAATGCTTTTAAGAATACTTTTGAGAAAAATTACAGATGTACAATTGTGTTCCTGCGACTTCCGCAGTGATACAATTGAACCTAAGGAAACAGGTTTTATCTGCAACTTCCACGTAAAACCAATCTGTGATGAATTTTTTTTCTGGGTTTAGTTAAAACAATGCAACTTTTTAAATGAGTACAACAGTTTTTTTTACTTTGTAAATGACTTTCTCAAAGAGAACAGCATCCTTTTTTTCTTTATCACTAATGCAGAGGTTTAGCGCGAGATGGGGTAAAATAGATGAAATATGTCTGCTTTCTTTTGAACTGCAGAATACAAGATCACTGAGCAAAAATTTCGAAGAACAGTCAATTGGTCTGCAAAAAAGACCCGTTGGTGGTAGCTTTAACTGAAACATGGACTACGGAATTTACCAATTCAAAATTGTTCCAAATAGAAAACTATCCGGAAGTTATTTTATGCAATCAGAAAAAACGAGGTGGTGTTGGAATCTACCTGAAAAATAATCTTGAATTTGAGGTGCTACGTTGTGAAATCAGCAATGCTACACGATTGCTACCATTTTCGTACTTACCACTACACCTGTTCGCATTCACAATTGTGTACAAACCACCTGATACAAAAGATATTTTCATTGAAACAATGAAATTACATTTAGACAATCTACAGAGAACTAAAGCTATACATCACGTTGTTTGCGGGGACTTCAATATCAATCTGTTTAACACTTCGTTCACAGCATCATGGTTAATAGAATTTATGGAGAAATTTGAAGGAAAAATCGTGAACCCAAAAGACAAGGAAGAATTTCTACTTCTCCAATAGATTTGTGCTTCGCCAAATTTACACTTTACTGTGACGTTGACTAAACCGATATAACCAACCATTTCAGCGTTCTAGGCAAAACAGACATATTTAAAGTTGAAAATATCCCACTTGAAAAGATTTAATTGAGGGACTGGAAAAAATCTGAAAACGAAACTCACTTATATCAACTTAAAAATTGGATGTCCTAGAGAAACCGAATCTAGATAGAAACAAAAACAAGGGTTGAATTACAAATAACATCAAAAATGCGTCAGCGAAAAAGATGAGGTTTTACAAAAAATTTCTTTTTCCAAGAACCCAAAACTCTTGGGAACGGTACAAAAACCAACGAAACAAAGTTAAAAAACTAGTTGACGAAACGAAAAAAAATTTATCAGAATTTTTTTAATGATACCCTGGGACAAATCAAAGTTTTTTAAAAACAAGGAAAAATTTCAGCACATCGGAAAGAATAACCAGCTCTGTGTAAATAACTTAAACACCGATAGCCTGAACACATATTTTGCTAATGTTGGTAAAAATCTTTCATCAGTTCTCCCAACCCACGTGAAACCAAAACGACATAATAACTGTAGTCCCTTTGAAATTGTTAGACGTATTAGTAGCCTTAAGAACATTGGGTCTGAAGACTTTATGGGTAAAATCAAAAGTTTTCAAAATTGTTCAACTCCGAAATTAGTGGCGTTTTGTCTTTTCTGATTAATAGGGCGATCGTGGAAATTCCCAAATGTTTTGAAAATAGCTTAAGTAATTCCATTATTTAAGTCAGAAAACAGACTAGATTGCAGCAATTATCGTCCTATATCTTTACTCCGTAATCAGCGAATTTTCTGAACAAATTTTGAAAACAAGAAGTTTCTTTTGGTTTCCGAGAAAATTGAAGCACTGTAGAAGCAATTACAGATATAATTGAAAAAACCAGCACTGTGAGGGAACCCCACATATACGACCTTTGAAAAGTTCTTATAAAAGCATTAAATAGAGAAACAGGCGGAACAAAACAATTCTATATGGATATTTTTAATGAAGAAGAGGTTAGGTTATTACAATCAGATAACAGAAGAATCCAGTTAAAATTAAGCAAAAGAACCAAAGAAAATACAAAGATGATACGTAACAGGGTGAGGCGACCTACTAATAAGATTGTAAAATTAGATAGAGGCATAATGAACAATTTCTTTAGACTGAATTTTGTTACCGCCAGATCGTTGTTACACAATTTTCGAGACAATTACATATGCGGTAACCAAGATCTTCTTTGCTCCTTTTGGTGGAAAATAGGTTAATCAATATTCGATCAATATTCGACCAATATTCGATTAAAATTAAGCAAAAGAACCAAAGAAAATACAAAGATGATACGTAACAGGGTGAGGCGACCTACTAATAAGATTGTAAAATTAGATAGAGGCATAATGAACAATTTCTTTAGACTGAATTTTGTTACCGCCAGATCGTTGTTACACAATTTTCGAGACAATTACATATGCGGTACCCAAGATCTTCTTTGCTCCTTTTGGTGGAAAATAGGTTAATCAATATTCGATCAATATTCGACCAATATTCGATTAAAATTAAGCAAAAGAACCAAAGAAAATACAAAGATGATACGTAACAGGGTGAGGCGACCTACTAATAAGATTGTAAAATTAGATAGAGGCATAATGAACAATTTCTTTAGACTGAATTTTGTTACCGCCAGATCGTTGTTACACAATTTTCGAGACAATTACATATGCGGTACCCAAGATCTTCTTTGCTCCTTTTGGTGGAAAATAGGTTAATCAATATTCGATTAAGATAACAGAAGTGATTAAACTTTAAATCTGCTCAGTCGATGCGTCTTTATACAAGCTTCTCAAGCCTTTGATGTCCTTGCAAGTACATTGTTTAAGCTCTTGAAAATTATTTATTATTTATTATTATAAAATCCACTGAGGTCCAAAATTACGTCAAATATTCGGAAAGTTAGTGATTTTTGAACTCTAAGGATTCCAGATGCATGCTAAAGGACGATAAGTACTATAGTGTCTGAAAAATCTACAGTACGTGAATCGGTTTCATAACACTAAACAGGAATCATAGAGTCACCACAAACTTGATTTTAAATGATACTTGTTTATTTAATGCTCTATATGGTAGCTGTTGATTGTCAGTTATCTTAGGGTGCGTGTCATGAATAGGAAAACAGTCACAGCGATTCCCACAGGAATATTTGTCAAATAGTTCACAATAGAAAAGTCTCAGATAACCTCAAATTGCCATAGGAATGTTATAGGTGTCCAAAGAGGGAAAAAATCAGATCATAATTTTGGATACCATATACCTCAAAACATATTAGGATTTCTTGGCATCCGAAGCCAAATAGGAAACAAAGAGATTACTGATTGATGAACAGACCACTTTTGAATAGCTCCTGCGCAAAAAAAGTAAGATGAAACAAGATTTTGTAACAGAAGGCCCAACCTAGTACATATTTCGTACAGTAATTAAATCATAAAGAAAACTGAGAGAACAAAATTTAAAAAGAAAAGTTTCCACGTTTCGCAGAGAAAAAACGTTCAAAACCATTTTTTGTTTCTGGAGTTCTGTCATTTAACCCATCAGCAAGAATTAAAAAGCTTTGCTGGCCAGCAATGATAGTTAAACTCAGAAAGGGACAAAATTTTGAAAACAATAGCAAATTTTACCAAAATCTCGCAAAAATTCTCGATATTAATATCTTCAGAGCCATTTCACTATCTCAAGAGACTATCCAGTACCCTATTTCAAGCCTTAAATAGTTCCACTGGCTCATAAAGATCCATCAACTTGGAACATTATTTTTTCGAAAATTTGAAAAAAATTTAAATCCTATCAAAAAATTGCTAAAACTCGAGTCATTAAAATATTGATTACCATTCCATTATTTTAAAAACTAAGCAGCAGCTTATTATCAATACTCGGAGGAGGCCCACTGCCCCTGGTGCCAAAAAAATTTTAATATTTAAAATTAAAAATTAGAAAATTTAAAAAAATTAAATTTCTTAAATTGCTTAAATTCGTGAAAATCTTAACAACCATTCTATTACATCTACAAACTCTGCGGTAACCCATTATCAAACCCTAGAGGAGTTTGCTTGGCTCTTAATGCTAGAGAAAACTAAACAATTGTCAAAAAGCTTGAAAACTGAAAGTTTTAAAAAACCAGAAAAAACCTGAAAAAAGACAAATGTACAAAAAAATGGAAAAAGTTTTGTCGAAAAAAATGCTAAAATTAGTAAAAAAAACCTTGAAAAACATTCCAATACATCTAGAAACTATACAGTAACTTATTTTCAAACCCTAAAGTAGGATACTTCGCTTTTTACGCTAGCAAAACCTAAATGACAAAAATTTTAAAAAGCTTGAAAAAAATTGTGGAAATTAGTATAAATTGGCGTGTTTTTGTTTGGATTACCAAAACATATAGCTCATAAAAAGGTCAAAAAAGTACTTATGTCTTGCAAAAGATCATTATCAACTTTAACCAGCCTCAATTTTAGAACGGTCCTACAAAAAATTTTAAAAATGACGAAAAGACAAAAGTTGCAACATTTTGAACTCAAACACTCTTAAACATTATCTTTTAACCTTAACCTATGGCCTTCCCGGTAGCTGATTCACAACAAGCACTTGAAGGACAACTAAACGCGTCCAAGGGCCTCTAATGAAAATTAAGGCCCGCTGGGCGCTACCTGTTAATACCGTTTTTAAGGACGAAGAGTCAAAAGCGTCAGACGAAAACTCAGTCAAGCAAAAAATCGTATAGAAAAGATCAACACGACTAATATAATTGCTAAAAATTTCGTTTGAGAGCAATTAAACAACAAAGTCAAGGAAAAAACAACAAGCATTACTCTCGACAAAAATTCAACATGTTTTTTTTTCGAAAACTTAACGAAAGTCTAGCATAAAAAACTAGACTAAACCTATTTACCTGCATTTCAGCGGAAAATTCATGGGATCTGTCCTCATCGAGAATGATTAACAAGTAGACAAAAAACAAAGAGGCCGAAATAAAATCATTCGTTAAAATTTTATGAAAACAAACTCAAAGTCATGAGAAACCATGAGCTATTATTCAATGGCGTCCCTATACGTTCATACAAAGCCTTTCAGACCTGACATTTTTTTAGAATGTCACACCACTACAAAAAAACGAATACAGACAAAAATTAAGTCATCTAAATTTTGAGAGGAAACGGTGTCGAAGCCTATAAAATATTTTCTTCACTGAAAATAGTAATTACAACCGATCGCGCCTGCTTTCAAAATCATTATTCCGTTTTGTAACTTGCCTTAACGTGATGATCGGACCAGACAGCAAAAGAGAAGCTCAAAAGAGGAAAACGTCCAAAATGAAAAAAAAACGAAAACTTGTACTGTCAACGCCGAAGAGTCCACAATTAATAAAGAAAAGCAATTCATTTAAGAAACCAAACGTATATGTAATTAGTGACAATAGGTCAAAAGACTAAATAACAACAACAAATGAAGGTAGAAAAAAATCGGAAACAATTTTAAGCAGAAGGCGTTCGAGCCAAAAAGCATAAATTACCGAAAGGGCTAATATAATCAAAAAGTCAACATACCAGAAATAAGGCCAATTTTGGACACTTTTCGAGATATATTGACAGAAAGCCATTAAGTATTAACTAAAAGCATTAGACATTTTCTTCGATAGCTCCTTAGATACCGAATTTGGCATTTGTTTAACTAGATTCAGCCATGAACATTAAAAACTAGCAAAGTTAAGAATTCAATAACATTTACCAAACGATTTGTCGGAGCCATAAAACCATGATTTTTACCCAGAAAGCAATATGTATTTGGACCTTATTTTAGCACCTATGGGACCTCTTACTAATTGAACGTTTTACTTAAAACAGACCCGCTTGTAATTGGGATGAAAAAAGGCAAAAAAAATTTTGAAAAAGGAACTACCCGAAAAACAATACGAATCCTTTCTCATTGCAAAAATCAACCAAGAGACCAAAACTGGCCTTGATATCGCAGCACCGCTGTTAAAAAACAATTGCCTAATAGTTTCTTTTTGGCAAACGAAAAACTTGATATATCAAAGAAAAATGATGCATTTTTTTCGAATATCTATTTAAATTATCAAAAGACCGCTAGTGTGCCAAATAATTATATTTGATTTCATTAGATGAGTTTTAAAAAATGTAGCCAACATTTTAACCGAAACAGTTGGTTCAAACAATTCAGCAGCTCTTTTTTATCATTAAACGTAAAACCAATGAGACTATCGTTAAAATTTTATCATACTTTTCAACAAAATTGATAAAAATGTGAACTAAACTACGGCTAGCGTTCACTAAACTTTAAGCCCCCGTAACTCCATGAAAAAGCGAAATTCAAAAAAACTCTTTAATTTGACATTATACGCTTGTTAAGCTTTCTATAACGATACTACTCAAAACCCCGTCCGATGAATATATCGATCGGCTAAAATTGACTGAACAAAAGAAAAACTCAACTGAGCATATAGAACCTCCCGCACTCAAAAGGGTCGGAACAAAAATGCGACTTTACACTCAAAACATCATTAGTACTGAGCATACTGTCAACAACACCTCATTTTTTCAAACTTAAATTATTGGCAGGAACATAACGATAAAGACCTCTAACTAGTATAATTAATTCCACAATTTTGGTCCCTAACTCTTTAAAAAAAATTGAAACTGTTTTACATTGGATACAGTTTGAAAATTAAAATTGAGCAAACCATTCTACCTTTGATACCAAAATTGACTAGCGATTAGATTAATATGGTATTGATCTTTTTGTTGTTCAAAGTAATGTTGGAATTTCAGAAGCATTGCAAATAAATTTGATTTTCGAGCTGATCTCAAAATTTCATTAGAGGGAAGCCGACCCAAGCAAATTTTACAGATCTATTCGATATTATTGATTATTCACAATTGCTGAGTAACCACTATAACATGGGTTTTCCAGGTCACATTGATTGCTTCGGCCGTGTTTTACAAACAGGGTTTACAAAAGTAGAGGAAATTAAACAAAATATTGCTGTACCTCAAGACTCATGATATTGATTTTCATTGCCAATGTCAAAGGGTTTTAAAAGAGCTTTAGAAAACCTATCAATCACATTATAAGCTGACGAGACGGCATTCATGCAGCTTAATCAAATAGCGAAATAGCGATAGGTCTAGAGCAAACTAAACAAACAGAGAGTAACAGACTGAATACAAACTTGAACAAGGAGGCTGGATAATGTGCGTTTGAACATAATGTTCCGATCATTCATGTTCTTGAATTCATTGTCTACCGAACTAAAAGATGTTCAAAAACTGATGTTTGAGAGAAAAACATTACAAAAAGAACTTACTAAAAGAACTTAACAAAGCCGCATTAGAACGCACATCAGATCTGTCCTCAATAAGACTACGAGACAATACAAACAACAAAATAAAAAAAACATTATTTACGGAAAAAACTGAACATCTATTTTTAAAAGCACTTAGTAACAAGGTCAAAAGGCCATCAGATAAAACCAAAATTGAACACGTTCACTTGTTCTTAACTAGAAAGCAGATGGGACCTGTTCTCAACTGGTTCCAAGACATAAAGAAGGTGGCGAAATTCAAAAACCATTGATTTTGACAAAAAAAAAGTTTAATAAGTAAAAAAACAATAAACCTCAAAAACAAATACGAACTGTCTTTGTTGAGAGTAAGTCATAGAAGAGGACTGCAAAACAGCAACACATACAGAAAATCTCAAATATTTACAAAAAATTTACGAAAAAACAAAGTATTAAAGCCACTGAAAATCATTAGCTAATAACCGAAACTTAAATATTATTCCAGTTGTTATTTATAATAATTTATTTTAAGAAACTCAACATCGTATATGTTTACTTCGGTTACATTTGAAAATCAATGGGACTTGTTATCGAAGGGATTACGTTTAACAACAAAAATGCAAAATATTGAACTTTTTTAATAAAAACGCATATTGTCCTTGTCGAAAAACAAACACTAAAACAAATGAAAACAAAAAGAGAGATTACCGTTGCAGGTTTCAAGTAGAGGGGATGCGATTACTCATTGATCAGACTAAGTTACAGGTTGACAAAAAATGAGAACAAACAAACTCAAAAACGTTTGAAAGCAAATTAAAACCAAAATCATTAAGACCATGAGCTTTCAAACTGCCGGCAATTAAAAAGTTTAATTACTTATCAATGGGAAGCTCATAAGACGGGGCAGTAACTGGAATACCGCTTACATTTTGAAAAAGAACAATAAAAATGGACAAGAACGAGAAAACCAGTAAAAAAAAAAGGCCAAGGAAGTGTCAAAGCCATTCAAAAAGCCAGAAAAGCGTCGAAGCCACTAAAAAATGCCATTAAGTGAAAACTTTTGTATATGTTCAATTCAGCTGTTTTATACACCAAATGGGATCTGCTCTTTTCTGACTTCAAAAAATGTTAATATATTGGTAATATAAAAAAATATTCAATAATCACAAAATATTAAAGCAAACCAGTAGTATCGCAAATATTAAAACCATTGAATTTCTATGAAAGCATTAAATAAGTTCAGTTCAACCTCAGTAGAATGCCAGGAAGTCACTGAGACCTGCCATTGATCAGAACAATTCTTCCGACAAAAAGGACCACAAATACACACAGCAAAAATTTGAATTAAAAATTCCGAGAAACAGTTGAAACCATTAAAAACATAAATCATACATTAAACTTTTTATTAATTTAATTGAGCGTTCTTTTAACATCAATTGGAACTCAATTTTATGATAATGTCGCGACTTCAAAAAAACCAAAATTATAAACAATTTTTCAAAAGTTTTAACACTTGTAGGAAAAGTCGTAGAATGGAAGTCATAAAACCATAGTTAAACATGAAAACAACAAAAACATTCATTTAAGTTCCAATAGAAAAAAAAGAAAGCTAGAATTAAGGGACAGACCTAGAAATTACCAGAAATACGTTTATGAAAAAGATAAATTTCAAAAACACTGAAAATTATCTCGAAGAGATAAAAACTAATAGGTATCACCTCAAACCATTAAATAGATTCACGTAGTCCTCAAAAGCAGTGTCGAAGCCATAAAAACCATGAGCTATTCCCTGAAAACAAAATATATATTGTTAGGCCTCATTTGATCTTCAATAAAATAATTTGTCAACAGTGGAATTTCGATATGAAAAAAAAACTTCTCATGCAAAATAAACAATAATTGAAATGCAATATAAACAATAAATTCCGAAGACGATTATTAATTTCAAATTCTACGTTTGAAGGGCTTTGTAATGATACAACTCAAAACTCACTACGATGAGTACATCGATCGGCCAAAATTGGCTCAACAAAAAACAGCCAAATGAGAATAAATTTCCTCCCCCAAGATGTGTGGTCGGAACAACAAAACAGAACTTGTTCACATTTGTAGAAACAGTGTAAAATCAGAAGCTAAAACAATTATCCGCCTCCAGGAATAGGCAATACAAAAATGGAAATAGTTTAAAAACCTTAGTGTAATAGTTGATGAACAACTAAATATGGACAACTCAAGGATGGCATCCGACATTGGATGAACTAATTAGGCGTGTTTTGTAAGAGACAATAAAAATTGCGAATGGTTTTAACAAGAAAACAGTTAACATTCACTCGCGTAAAAATCTGATTTACAACTCAAGCAGTATGATAGCTTCAATTATGTTGCAGCCACAAAACCATTACGACGCAGAGTTAAATCCCAAACTTCCGCTTTAAAGAAAATCACGTGAAAAAAGATACACAAAATTAGGAGACAAGATTGACAGCTATTTTTCACAAAATTCGTTTTACCGTTTTTGCGAAATTGAGAAACTTTCAATATGGAAATTATGTGACAAGTCATGTAGTAAAATTTTGCTCAGTTTACGTATCTATTTTTTCGCATTGAATTTATATGTAATCCGCAATTGTGTTTAATTTAATGCGCGCTTTTGAACATTCAAAATTGATTGAAAACTTTATTAATTAAGCATTAGAAAGTGGTTTATAAAAGACAACTACCACGATTGAATCCACAGGCCAAAATTACATCCCAAAGCAGACAAATTGGGACATCCCGTAGGAAACATACAGCGAATTAAAAATGCAGAAAAGCACAAAAAATTGCGAATAAAATCAATTAGAAATCAGAACACTTGTTTTAAATCTTTGAATCTACTACCTATAAATTGTTTATAAGCATATTTTCATTGCCTTAGCCGTGATAAAATTTTGTTCCTTAAGTTATTCAAAAGAGCGTCGACGTCTCAATAGTCACTTAGGTAGAATGGAGGAAAATTTCGGAAATACAACTGAACTATAAAATAACTGCGCATGTGATATATTTTGATTTAAGCGATATTCCTAGATATAGCACCAATGAAACGATTCCCTCAATCTCACTCAGATCACGGGTTTTCCTCCACTTAGATCTGGAAAAGTTACGGTAAAAATCTGCCGGGAAAGTTGCCGGGAATTGTAAAATGTATATAGCAATATCTTCTCCCGGAGGAAAAACCGGGAGATAAAAGAAGCGACACACGGAAAAACAGGAAGATGATAAAATTTCCGGCAGGATTCCCTGGCATATCGACGGCCATTGTTAACAAACCTTGCCTGTATATTTTAAGCTGTTTATTTCCATTCTAAAAAACTGTTTTCCTTTTAATTTATCAGAAAGACGCAGAATGGAAGGATTTTTCAGGAAAAAACTGATAGACACCTGAAAAGACGGAAAATGGGGGGATTAGTAAAGTAAAAACTTGATAGACAACTGTAAAAAGCAGCAGAATGCAGGAATTTTTCAGAAACAAAATTGATAGACAACTGTAAAAAGCAGCAGAGGGGAGAGATTTTTTTAATAAAAATTGAGACACCTGGAAAGACACAGAATGGAGGGATTTTTCAGAAAAAACTGATAGACAATTAAAAAGACGCAGAAAGGAGTGACTTTTCAGAAAAAGGATAGACACCTGTAAAAACACCCAGAATCAAGGAATTTTCAGAAAAACTGCTAGAAAACTGTACATGGACCCTGACGAGGAAATTTTCAGAATATAAAAGACACCTGTAGATATGCTTTTGGACTTCAATTTATTGCTCTTTTTCCTTCTTTTAAATAAGCACATGAAGAAAACAGCTTGCAAATCACCCCGTTTTAAAACATTTCATTGTATGTTATCAAAATGATATCAAATCTTAGCGAGCATAATTGATTTTTTAAAAAAAAATCCCACAGAACAAGAAAAGCTTTGGGAGTGTGTGGTGATATCAATCCTATTTCCCAATCTACAATTCAAAATAATTAAAAACATTGTGGTAAATTTGAGACCTATATGGTATAATATTTGGTTCTATACCACTTCCAATTACTTAATTGCTGTCAATTACTAAATCTTGAAACCAAATTTAAAACTGCGGATTAAATATACATTCAGTAGAAAAATTAGATACAATCAGCGCGGAATCGAGACACACTGGGTGCAAAAAAGAGATACCTAAAACTAGCAGAGTTGTGATACACAGCACGCAACAAATAGGGTACACAGTTTGTATCTCAATTCCGCGGTTCAGAATTTGGACACTTTTGCTATTACGGGTTGCGCCGTTCCTTTCAATGTTGGCCGATTTGCCTAAAATATCTATTTTCGCAATATTGTTGCATTTTCAATGTATTAACATAGGAAACACGAAAAAGAGATACACCGAGAAGTCAGATTTGCCCGTGACGATTTGGTTATACATCTGCGGCATTATGACATGTGTTACAGAATTACAACCAAACTAGTGGCTAAAACTGATTACAACAGAACTCTTAGATAGGCTAATAATAAAAAAGTAAGAGCACCGAGGAACATTGGGGAAGCATTTAAACTTTTTATGCACGAATTTCAAAAGCACGAAATCAATATTAACTCTTGCAAACAAACCAATTTTGAATAAAATATAAAAATTCTACGCAGTATTTATTGAACGGTTTCAACAACTTCAAACAAACGCAACTTATCGATGAACTGTCATTTTTATATTTTGCAACTGAACAGTAGTTCAGTTGCAAAATATCAATTAGTTCTTAGACTACTGTTTGGAAAGGACAAAAAATACTTTTTTGCTCATTGAGGGTGACACGACTCGACGACGCAAAAAAGACTAGTTAAGGGCATCAGCGGTCTTCTTTTCTTTCCTTTACCAATATATTATATTACTATCAATCTAACAGAAAAAAGCAATTCACCTTGATAATAAAAATGAGTTCATCGAGAATTTGCTTCAGACAAAAGAGCGCTCTCGAGTATTTCCAATTTTGAAAGATTCTGCCTCAAAAAAATAATTCCTACTAGAATTAATGATGGAAAAGCTATAGTAGTGTGCTAACACTCTCCAAGCTCCAAAACATGCGACCGGACAACACATTGTGCTAGTTTAATTGCTTCGTAATACATTATTAGAAAATAATTGCACTGTTAACTGTCTTCTAATGAATTAGTTTTAGAAAGGGCATAACATAAACATAGCTGGCAGATTGCCAGAAAATAGCCGCAATAGATTCGTAGATCGGCAGTCTAAAAAAAAACAGTAAAAAAGACAGACCAAAAAAATTCGTCTTTTCATTGAAGGCTGATCTGTTATATTTTGATTAAAAATCTGTATAAGTTATTGCTGCCTCTATTAGCTGATCTCAAATAACCTTCATTTAGAGTGATACACACCCATTTGACCTTATCTCTTTGAATTAAAGTAAATAAAAGTCAATTTCAAAGTGAGGAAGTCATTTTAGAGAGTGAGGTAAGTCAAGTGTGACCAAAAATTTAATCACGCGCATGAACAAAAAAAACTCGCTCCACTAAGAGCGAAAAATGACGTCACACATGCAATTCAGTTGAAATGGCATGAACGAATGAACAAAAAATGGCTGTGACGTCATATGGTCGTAACAAAAATCATGACGACGAAATAAAAAAAAAAACCAAGAGAAGGCCAATAATAGCCTCAGCTATCGCTGTGCGGCTATTAATAAACGACTGCAGTAATAGCAAAAGGATGAGTTATCATAGTAAGGCTTTGAAGGATTTTACTGAAAAAGTGGCTGATTAAAATTAACAATGGCGAATAGTTGACGACTGTTTTTGGAGGCAAATTAACCAATTACTCATTCCAATAAACGGCATATTGGATAACATACTTAGCACAACGATTAGCATTCATGCAACGTACATAACGCAATCACAACAGCGACAGGTACTAATGAGTGACGTACCTCCAAACTCAACTTTGCCATTCAGTCGTCGCACTTGATACCAAACAGGTGATATGAGGTCAAATTTGGATCCAAGAAACTTTGCATGATCATACCCTTTGTTATGCCACGGAGTCACATATCCCAGAACTGTTTGATCATACACGCTTTCTCTCACTGTTACTGATGTCATATTTTGACCCAACATTTCTTCAAAGCATAGATCTTCTGGGGCTAATTTACTAGTTTGCGTTTCTGCAGCACTCCCAGCAAGGTTTGTGAACTTGGGCTCTTTCTTCACACCATTATTTCCGGCAGTGCTTGCTTTATTAACCTTTTTTGAGGACTTGTTTTTAGGAGCAATTGTAGATATGTTTGCACCCACTAGGAGAGTTAGTAAAACAATTAGAGAGCAACAATTCATCTGACCTGAAAAAAACATCAAACGTACAATCAAACTTGAAAATTGGATCGAAAATAGAAACTTAATAAGACACTGAAGGGCTTCAGCAATCCATGAACAGTTTATGCAAATTCATCCGTTGACACTCACAGGGGCTTATATACAGAAACGGCACCACAACAGCTTTCTTGGAAAGACGACAATAAAACCTTATAGCCCTATTACTACGTGCAGTAGCAACAAGACTAAGTGTCCAGTTGAAAGCCACAATCAAAATGCTCCAAGATTAACTGCTTAGCGCAGATAGATCATTTGACTACAGCAACTACTGCGCGCACTCATCTTAGACTGTCAGATAAATTACGACTTCAGCGAAAACAGTTCTAACATATCTGAATATATTCTTTTTTCGGAAGAGTGCATACGAACAAACCTAAGCTGTTCATAGTCGCCAACTCTTGACATCAAACATTTGTTCTGCTCCTTTTCAGGTGCAATTATTTCCATGTAATTCAACCCATGTAATTCAATTCTTCGATATCAATCTCTGAGTACTCATCATTCCATAAGTCAGTCTATTTTCTAATATAGTCGGGCCCTTGCCAGTGAAAACTCCTAAATTTAGGTTTTACTTCAAATGAACCAGCAATAAAAAGGTAGCAATTCTCTTTTTAATTGCCAACGAGTTTTAATAAAGGATGCATTTTCCGTTTGATTAGAGGATTATACAGAATTCAGCATAAAAGGTGGAGTCGAATAAGCATCATTATTCATAATTCCCACAAACAATCTTCCAATAATTCCTTCATCAATTGAAACAAACGGATACAACATTTCTAAAAGAAATCTAAAATCAATATAAACTGGCCCGCGATAATGTTGAGTTCCTGACTTGAAAAACAACTTCACACAAAAAGGGCAGACAGAAAACTCGGAAGAATCAGATTCTTAAATTAAGTTCTTAGTTAAAACCTATTGAAAAGGCGATTTATTCCAACTGGGTTAAAAATGGGGTTCGTTTGATAAATAATGGTTAAAAATGCCAGAATCATTCAATGACACCAATCAAGTTAAAACTTGAGCCGTTAAAAACCCAAAGCTGCTCCATCGATAAAGGAAAACCAGCTGCAACCAGATAAAAGTTAAGTTCGAAAGTTACAGCAATATTCAATATGAAAAATTTGACAGAATAAGTGAACAAACAGATTGATAAACACTATAGATATCAGAAAAAATACAGCTCAGTCGTAAACTGACCCCCAATGCTAAATGAAAAATTCCAATCGGATCACAATAACTAAAAAAGCATAGAACGAATTGAAGGGATACATGAAGATGAGAATCTCGTTCCAACTACTGAAGCAGTAAACTCAATTTTGAATGTAATAGGAGTGGAAACTAAACTCACTCAGCTCAGAAGACTAGCAAAACGTGGTAACAGCAAGAAATCCCGGATGATGGTAACTTCAATACCCAGTAAATATTAAACAAGACTAACCTTAGCAAAAAGCTGTGAAAAAAGGGGGGTACTATCAGGTATTCGTTACGCCTGCTTTACGCAAAGAAGACTCAAGGAAAAATATGATTATCAAGAAACGAATGGAATTACTTCCATGAACGAATAAGTTCCCAGAGCTAAGCTAAAAATCAAACTTAGATATGTTCACTGGCGGGCAAAAAGTATCGGCTGAAAAAAGACAGACACGCCGCTCCAAGAACAAGAAGTGAATGCATGTCACGGAAGTCAATGCAAGGAGCCTAGCAAGCGTTGCTAGACGAACAAGATTGCAAATGCAATAACTAATAACTACAATATGGTATGTATTTGCGACAAATAGCTCAATGAATTGATTGACTCTCCAGAATTGTTTTTGAATGATTATAACATTTATCGAGATCGCCTTGAATGAGGACGTAAAAGCCAGTTGTAGAAAAATTTAGAAGCTTCGGAAACGCTGATAACGAAGAGATGAAAGAGGTAAAAGAAATGACAACCAATTTAAGTAATATAAGAGATCTCTACGAACGCTTCGACGAATTGATTGTAAATATTGTAGAAACGCACAGAATACCACCAGAGACCTCCTCTCTGGGTCACACCTACAAACTCTGATCTAATGACGAAACAGAAGACGCAGAGAAAGTTCCTTAGTGAAAAGCCCATTATATATCAAGATTAGCAGTCAATAAGCTGGAACACCTGGTATCAGAAAAGTGAGAAACCGTCAGTGTAAACTATCATGAAGAATTATTATGAAGAACTGAAGTCAACAAGGGACATTAAAACTTCACTGCCGAAGGGTTCATACATTCAGAAGAAAGCTACGAGTAAGCAGTACACAGAGCAACCATTTTAAATGAGTTTGTACTCTAAGTATTGTCCCGAAAGTTCCATTCATGCTAGTCAGAAATGAGAACACCGCGCTGACAAACTTCAACAACTCAAGGTAAAACATTTAAGAATTTCACGTGACCCAAATGAGCTAACATTAGTGTTTTCAACTGCAAAAAAACATGTCTTCAACTCTAAACGAAGTCTTTCAAAAACTAAAATGAGTCTGAAAAATTCCAGAGAGTTCCAAAAATTGGAGCTATTTCTCCAGTACATAAGAAATGCGACAGACGACTTGTTGCACAAACTATCGACCGACCTCACCACTGACTGCTGAAAGTAAATAACGATTCGTATTCTTTATTCACCACGTATCTAACCGATCATCAACACGGGTTTGTGATGAAAAGATCAGTGACAACTACCATGATTAATTTCTCGAAGCAAATTTTAGAAGCCCTCGACAACAACCAAAACAGAAAATGTTGTTTTGAACTGATTTCTCCAAAGCTTTCGATCGTCTACCGCATGTAGAATTGCTGAAGGACATTGGCAAATTGTGACTCGAAGGATGCTTGCTAGAAATCCTGTATGATTATCTCAAAACCAGTATACAGTTGGTAAAAGTTAAAGATTAAGACTCAGTGGGAGGTGCCAAGTGTGGTTGCTCACGGTTCACTAATCAGCCCACGGTTTTTTATAATGATGAGCGATTTACCAGAATCATTTATACTCTCGGAACCTTTCGTTTTCACAGACGCTCTACAATTCTTTCAGCAAATAATTGGTTAAAAGACATCAAGGTGATCTGAATGCAATTGAAAAAGAGTGAAAGAAAACAAAATGCAATAAAAACAGAAGAAAAAATACAAAAGCCAGGCAAAACAAAACACCTTTTGTCCTCTCAAAATCTAAGAGGTGGCCAAATAGAAAAAAAAGCAAGCTCAGCTAGTACTAAGCGTTCCAACGAAAGATCCCATACCAAACTTGAATGACGCAAAAAACATGTCTTCAATTCGAAACGAAGTCTTTCAAAAAACAAAACGAGTCTAAAAAATTCCAGTGATTTCCAAAAGTTGAAGCCATTCTCCAGTCCATAAGAGATGCAATAGACGACTTGTTCCAAACTACGGAACGATCTCACCACTGACTGCTGAAAGTAAATAACGATTCGTACTCTTTATTCACCACGTATCTAACTGATCATCAACATGGGTTTGTGATGAAAAGATCAGTGACTACTACCATGATTGCTTTACCGAAGCAAATTTAAGAAGCCCTCGACAACAATCAAAACAGAAAATGTTGTTTTGAACTGACTTCTCCAAAGCTTCCGATCCTCTACCGCATATAGAATTGTTGAATGACATTTGCAAATTGGGACTCGAAGGATGCTTGCTAGAAATCCTGTATGATTATCTCAAAACCAGTATACAGTTGGTAAAAGTTAAAGATTAAGACTCAGTGGGAGGTGCCAAGTGTGGTTGCTCACGGTTCACTAATCAGCCCACGGTTTTTTATAATGATGAGCGATTTACCAGAATCATTTATACTCTCGGAACCTTTCGTTTTCACAGACGCTCTACAATTCTTTCAGCAAATAATTGGTTAAAAGACTTCAATGTGATCTAAATGCAATTGAAAAACGAGTGAAAGAAAACAAAATGGCAAAAAGAAAGCCAGGCAAAATAAAACAACTTTCGTCCTTTCAAAAACTAAGAGCTCGCCAAATAGAAATGAAAGAAGGCTCACTTTGTACTAGGCGTTCCAACGAAAGATCCTATACAAAACTTGAATGACGCGATGAGCTCAGAAGCTGCACTGAATAATAAACAGATTTTTAGTAAAGCTCTAAATATACGAAAGGAGTAATGTCGAAGTGATCCCTTTTTGAAACACAATTGAAAAAACTGAAAACTAGGTTTCTCAAATATTCAACATTTCAATTATTTTATTTTCAGTCAATTGGAACGAATTATTTATGGTTTTATCTTTATTTTTGTACTATGTTCTCTGATATGACGTTGGTTGATTTTAGATGAATTTGCTGGGCAACTGCTGTTTAAAAAGCAATTTAAATGAGCACAACGACACACTGTTCAAATGAGCACAACCACCCAAGAGCTTAACCAACCTAGAAAATTTTTAAAAAAGTCAAACAAAATGACAAAAAATTGTCAATATTGGACAAAGCAAGGCATTTTGTTTGACGAAGTAAGAAACATAGGACGAAAAGTATTGAACTAACGCTAAGAGAATTGAGCAAGTTACTGAACTGAATACCGGCCTCCTTAGAAAATCTGCTTCTAATAATAATTAAATCATATACCAATGCATTCACGAAAGTAAATGAAACAACAATAATTTTAGTTGAACAAGGTTGTCAAAATTAAGCGGTCTAAGAACGTCCTCCTAAAGCATCATCACACTGTGGAACTTTAATCAGCAAACACCAACGTTGCATCAATCTAATGAGAAAAGACTTTTGTACGAATGGATTTGTAGTCATGGATAGAAAATAATTGACGTCCAAGTAGTTGATACAAGCACCAGGAAAATAATTGGCGTCAAAGTCGTTGATACAAGAAACGGGAATTTGGAATCATTAACTTGTTAAATTATCCAGAACTAAAAAGCATATGCTCACTTTTTAATAAAAAGAAACAAACAATAAAGAGACCACATTGCAAAGGTAACAACAAATGAGGGCAACAATAAAAAAAATTGCAAACAAAGGGTGTCCACGTAGTCTACTGTATATCACACGTTTCTCTTGGTCAACACATTGACCAGTAAATATCTTTCCTGATTGACATTACATTGGCAATGTGTTATGTAGAGACTAAAAAAAAGTACGACAAACTTAACAGAAACAATTTAAAAGTTATAAACAGATCAAGTGACCAATACATGATCAAAATCCTGCAAATCCTTCACTCTAAACTGCTTTAAGAGATGCGTTGTAGTTAGTTAAAATTGTACATGAAGGCCCAAATTTAGTTCAAAAACTGATTTAAAAAATCAATACATGACTCATTAGTGAGACAATGAGATCAGTCATTATTGACATTACGTGACAGAACAACTAAAAGAACTACAATTGTAGACAATGAATACCTAGAAGAAACGGGCCAAAAATAAAAGCAAGTCGCTTTGAAGTCGCTTAAACAGTTAGATATGAAATGAATAGATGAAATACGTTACAAAAAGAGCGACTAGCGATGTAATGAAAACTCATCAGTAAGGCGAAGTAACCAAAAAAACCTACTAAAGCGAGCAAAACCCAGCACTTAGTAACATTACTGGGAAACAAATGGCGTCAAAGTCGTTAAAACAGTTAGATATGAAAAGACCCGCTCTAATAAATTCCAATATGCGTCATTAGAGAAAAAAGGAGACTTCATTAGTGAGACAAAGAGGCTAAACAACAAAAAGGGCAAAACAAAAACTAACTTCTTTTGCAAGTGAATGTCAAAGTCGTTACAAACGTTAGATTTGAAATTAAATCACTACATAAGATCAAATATGCTTTAACACAGTGACAATGATACCAGTCACTAATGAACTGAGCGACAGAACAACAAAAACTATGAATACGGGCAAAATCCAAAAAGGCATTCAAAATTTTCAAAAACAAGTTGCGTCAAAGCCGATAAACTTAAATATTGAAATAAAACGATAAAAAAAGAATTATTATTCAAAAGAAATCATTTCATAAGTGATAAAACAACAAAAAGCTACCAAAATATTAAAAGTCGCTAAATGTATCAGTAACAGTATACAAAAAGATCACTGAGAAGTAGCGGTTTGAAACAATTATTTGCATTTTTACGAGCTTGATCAGTTTTAACCATGCATATTAAGAAAACATCGCATTTTAAAGCATTCACAAAGGAAGTCAATATGTCGACAATTGAGACAGAAGTCAAATAAGCGCCCGTCAAAATACTCCCTTCAAAAACCGAATTGTTGTCCAAACAGCAGAGGAAATTTGACGCGTCAAAAGGAATTCACTTCTCGCGCCTTTTACTAGAGACAGCAATATCAATACATTTCAAATTCTTTTAATTGTAAAAAAAGGCCCGCAATAATACCCAGCGGGGAAGATGAGAGTGACTATTCAACACTGAAAAAGTATTTGGCGAACTATCAGCAAAGTGGAAATTTTAAAAAAAGGCCAGCAATAAGGGCCGGTTGAGACGATGAGGGCGACTATCTAACATTGAAAGAGTATTTAAAAAATTACCGAGAGAAAAAAATTGCGAAGCAGTATCACCGTCAACAGTAAATTTTTGGAAATACAAAAACTATAATCAACGAAAATAATCGAGAGTCAGATAGTTGAGATCTGCGTTCAAGGCGCTCTCATCTGACACCACTTTTTTCAAGTTGATAAATGTCCGATCTGCCCTGGAGAAAGGCCGCTTCGCAATAAATACTTCCGCATTCCTAAAAAAATTTTGGAACTAACTCACAAACGTTTCTTCAATCTAGAAGGTATTACATAACAGCATAACTTGCATATGGGGTCGTTTACGGTACCGAGAGAGCCAGAAGAGAACAAGTTTGTTTTCCTTTAGAACATTTGAAACTGAGAAAAAACAAGTTATCAGCTATATAAAAGTACCGACAAATCCCAACAAGCGCTACGGTCGAAACCTGCATTTACAATATAATCCCAAAATTTAATGACCCCAAAACTATATCGATAAGTTAATTTTCGCATTAACCGCCCTAAGAACCGCCCTTCAAATCATAAGTATAAGTCTCAAAAATAGTTTTTGTGAATTGAATACTTGGAGTCTCGTGAGCTGAGAGGCTCTAAGAGCACTTAATGCCCGCTGGGCGCTACCTGTTTATCCCGCTTTTGAGGACGAAAAGCCAAATGGGTCAGACAAAAAATCGGTCAAGCGAAATATCGAATAAGCGTCTTCTCAACAGCGTCTTCTCGACAGCGTCTTCACAAATCTTAAAGTCTTCGTAATCTTAAAGACGAGTAAACCTCTAAGAGCAGCTCAGCTACTTAATGCTCTCTGGTCCATCCCGTTTTCAAGGACGGAAAGTCAAATGGTCAGATGGAAAAATGATCGAAGAACAATCAAGCTCACAAAAAAGCCCAACGGAGCCATATAATTGCTACAACCTTCCTTTGAGCGCAATTAATGAAATTACGCGACACTGAAGCAACTTTAAAATTGAGTCTCAAAAGCACAAAATTGCCGTTAAATACAAAATGAGAATAAGATCAATCAGAATCACTTAATTGCAAATCATCTCTCAAATCAAACCCTCCACCACCAATAGAAGGCCCCTTCTGATATGTCTGTTGATTGGCTGCCATACTTGAGGAGGGCATAGGAGGCTCGTCAATCTTCTTATTTATTGGCGAGTCGTCATCAGAAGAGGAGTCGGAATTTGAATCGGAACTTGAATCTGAGGAGTTACTGTCACTTCCACTACTGCTCAGCGTACTAACTCGGCTCAGACCCTTGGACTCTGAACTTTTGGATACATTAGTTTTAGTTTTCTGCTTCTTATTAACACAAGTATCGACCAACGACGCCCTTTCTCTCTCGTGTCCTTGAGGCGGCGCTTTCGAAGGGGACGCTGAATTTGAAGAGACAATATAGTTGGAACTGGTCTGACTAGAAAGGGCACTTACTGTAGCATTAGATGATTTCACGAAATTTTGCTCCCCAAAGTTAGCTTTAAAATCAGTTTGCATAGGAACATTTTCTGTATAATTCATATAATCTGATCTAGAATTCTGCGGTAAACTAGGCTGATTTGTTTTCAATTTTTCAGCGTGCTCTTTCTTCGTTTTGAGTTTCTTTGTCTTTTTAGCTTTAGGCTCGTTATCCTGACTTTTGGCAGACGTTGGAACAATATTGGCGTCTTGCATGCCAACGTCCATTGGCTCGGGCAAACCATTCGAATTATCCGAAAACATTTTTTGAGAGGTGGGTTCATCTGAGGCTGCTGCACTATTTGCCTGAGGCTGGGACTGTTGATTGAACTGACGATTCAACGCTGCAATTTGAGCAGCTGTTCTCTCTTTGCGAGTTTTCTTCACCATCATGACCGACTCCAATTTCTCGAGAGTAACTTCTCCCGTCTCATGGTCAATTATCAATACACACTCTTTCTGCGCCGGCTTCTTGTTACCTCTGAAAACATTTTAGCTCACACTCACACTTTTCAACTAAATGATACGCATCAAATAAGTTTCCTAACGTCGCTCGTATCAACAATTTCGCTGCACGTTTCTCTACAAAGAATAAAATAGCTGAGGCATATGTAAACAATTAGAAAATCAATGCCAGGATACTGATGATCTAATAGGCGGGTCCATTTCTGACTCTCTGCTGAGAACACTCAGTCAGACGTCCGCTGTCTTACAATCTAGGTTCAATTTAGCTTAAGCTCCATTGGTTTAATGTTTTAACAGCCTATACAGCAAGCAACTCACTTGTAAACAACATCTTCTCTGGTTGGAATAGTTTCTCCCTCGTCACCTGCAGTGCCACTGTTTGTATATGGATGCTGATTAACGGGGAGACTGATAACAACTTCCTTGTCATTTTGGACCACAACCTCGCCAGGCACCTCTCTGGCTACAGAGGTCGGCTTGAAATCATATCTAAACATACAATTACTTGCAGTGAGTCAAATTATAGATGCCACTAATTTTGCAAGCGGTCGCACTATGGAATTCAAAATATCCCAGATTGATATCACAAACATTTTCTCATTTAGTGCCACTTCATTCAATTTCAAATAAAAACATGTTTTTACATATTCGAGGATTTAGGATCTGCCACTCTATATAGAGCAAGAAGGCTCGCTAATTAGCAATCGCACCTAAGGTTCCGACCCCGCTCATCCACAATTTTTGGCATAATTATCTACCAAATGAGGAAGAGATAGATAAACCCAAAAATTCAAGTAATTTTCAAAAAAATAGTGTATGAATGAAAAGATAAAAGCCTCCGAAGCAAATAACTCAGTGGAGTGAAAAAGGACGCACTAGTTTGATAATATATGCCAAAATTAAGAAAGCGAGTTAAGACGAACAGCAAAATTAAACAACAACAACAACAACCAACATTAATTACATCAAAAACTTTATGTCCGTTTTAAAAAAACAAAATTTAATAACAAAGTCAACATAGCCTCAGATAAAACTGAAAATAAACAAAATAACTTGTAATTCACTCAAAAAGATATGGGACCAGTCCATATTAAGGCTTGGTAACAATTAGGCATAAAAAAGAACAAACAGTAAAGTTAAAATTCGCTCACTTTTAAAAAAAAATTAATTTCAAAGTAATGAAAACCAATAGAAATCAACTAAAATATTCCATAGCTTTACGATTACCAATGCTTCCATAGAGGGGCATTAAGACTTAGTCTTCACTTAATTTTTTATGCAGTTAAAAAAGAACAAAAAGAAAGCAAACAAAAATTCAATTAAAACTCGCCCGAAAACGCTGTCGAAGCCGTAAAGCAAAATTTTGGCCCTCAAAATAAGTTCGATTGCGCCCTCTTCAAACACAGATAAGGTAGTATGTGACCTCTCATTAATGAAACTAGGTAACAAGAAGACAAAAACAAAAGGGCAAAATTAAGTATTCCTTTGTTTTTTTTTGGAAACAAAAATACTTCCAAAATTATCAAAGCCATTAATTACAAATTGAAGGAAATAAAGAGGTCCATTTAGTCGTCGAATGGAAGCCCAGGAAACCTGCAATTATCTAAAACATGTCTTCTGTCTACAAAAAGAACAAAAAGAACTTAATTTTTTATGCAGTTAAAAAAGAACAAAAAGAAAGCAAACAAAAATTCAATTAAAACTCGCCAGAAAACGCTGTCGAAGCCGTAAAGCAAAATTTTGGCCCTCAAAATAAGTTCGATTGCGCCTTCTTCAAACACAGATAAGGTAGTATGTGACCTCTCATTAATGAAACTAGGTAACAAGAAGACAAAAACAAAAGGGCAAAATTAAGTATTCCTTTGTTTTTTTTTTGGAAACAAAAATACTTCCAAAATTATCAAAGCCATTAATTACAAATTGAAGGAAATAAAGAGGTCCATTTAGTCGTCGAATGGAAGCCCAGGAAACCTGCAATTATCTAAAACATGTCTTCTGTCTACAAAAAGAACGTAGAATATGACAAAAATCAAAAATTAATTTACTTTTTTTGTCAAAAAAATCCGTGTCGAAGCCAGTAAAGTCATTACGTATACTTTAAAAAACGTTAGATTTTGTGACACCAATCTCATTTGACAAGTTCCTTTGATACCAATTAACACATGTTTTACCTGTAAGTAACGAGACTAGGTAACAAATAGACAATAAGAAAATTACGCAGTTTAAAGGACTTTTTTTATTCTGGAAAACAATTGTTTTCAAAGTCATGAAAGCCATCAGCTATCTAATAATTTCAGAATATCGACTCATCTATTGTTCTAGTGAAATCCATTAAAACCTGTCATTATACAGGAAATTTCATACGACTAAAACGACAAAATAAGACAGTTAAAGACAAAATTAAAAAATTTAATAAAATTCTTCAAGAAAGTAATGTCGAAGACGTTAAAACATAACCTATATCTTTCAGGATTTCAAAATGCTCAATTGTGCCTATATTGAACGCCAATATTGTGATATGTGAACTGTCAATATGATAATGTGACAAAACTATAAAACGTGACAAATGGGCAAATATCTATAAATAAAAAAAACATGAAATCTAGTGGTATGAAAGCCAGAAAACATTACTGAAGGCGTAAAACTGCAATAGAGATTAAATTTTTAATAAGTTGAAAGAAAAAGCATTCTTTCTTTGCTGACAATAAGCTTCAAGTTCACCAAATTAAGCGAAAAATAGTGATAAACTTAAATAAGCCATTGCTTATTTAAAAATCAAATATTTTTAAAAGTCAAAACGACCATAAGCTTCCGAGTGAAAAAACGAGGTACATTTGGAAGAGCTGAGGATGCCAATTGCACCTATCACCAATGCGCTTTGATTTAAATTGTTCTGTTCATTAATTAATATGAAAGTACATATCTTTTTAAAAGAACGGGCCAATTAAAATCCGAATTCTTTTTGGATTGTAACAGTCCATGAATGGTCCAAAACTAGCGCTGCTAATGCTGTTCGTCTATTAGATACACATATTTTTGCGAATGTTATCGATATAGATAATTTGTTAGGTAAAAATTAAAAATAAATGCTGCGTTTTTGATAATCTACGAGTAAAGTTAGCAACAACAGCGAAGTTTTAATTACAGAGCAACAGAAATTGAAGTAGGAATAGCCACTTTTTGATTCTGCGAAGATTGTATTAGTGGTGTTCGTGGTTGTACTTCCGGCAAATTTAATCAACGTAGACTAAAGAAGCTTATTTCGTGCTGTTTTTGATGAAAAAGGCTGAATTTTGTAATATTTAGTCAAAATTTTTGACAAAAAATTTAAATAAAATAGTCGACAATATATTTTTGTCTTTGAAAATAAAATCAACAACACTATTCTTTAAAATTTTAACAAATTTTAGCAAAATTGACGAAAATTTGGGCAAAAATTCCGGAAAATGTGAAAAAAAACAACGGAATTCACTCTACTTTTCTCAGAAGTTGAAGCCTCGATAACTCCCTATAAATAACGAAAACAAAAAATCTTTCAATTTTCATATTCTGCGCTGGACGAGTTCTCCAATGATATCAGTCAGTTACAACACTCTACGATGAATATATCGATCGGCGAAAGTTGTCTGAGCAAAAAAACCATTTGAGTATATAGTTCCTCCCCCCTCAAGAGGGGTCGGAACAAAAATCTGGCTTTTAAGTAGCAGGCAATCTGGCAATTTAAAAATTGCACGTGCTTATTTTCGCGTTCAGCTCATACAGCAGCTTCGATGAAACGAGAGCTGCTGAGACACTTGATGCCATCGGGCTGGACCAGTTTATCTCGATTTTGAAGACAGAAATTAAACTTAAGTCGCGCAAGTTCTCAAAAAATCAAAGCTCGAAAAAATCAAAATACACAAGTTGAGAATAAATAATTCTGTTTTCATATCTGATATGGAAGGGTTTTAATTCAACGAAATCTCGTTTGGCAGCGGTTCAATGGCTCAAAACATTACGACTACTCGGTCAGATAACAAAATCACGAAAATCATTTGTGGCAGCGTTGACAACATCATTATTTGAACGCACACACAACCTAAAGTTAAGGTAATTTTAATTCAAAAGAAAAATTGTGCAAAACATTATATTTCGAAAACTGAAAGGCACTGGAGGCTCTCTTTTTGACCTTTTATAATGCTTACCAAGGTATTCACAATTATTGTGGACAAAATGAACCATTAAAACGATCGATCAATCATCTTCTTTCAAGAAACGAGTCTTTCAAATAGGACACGGTAAAGTTGAAATGAAATTTTCTGTTTAGGCTTGAGAAAAAATTGATGAGGCAAAAAAATGAGCACAATTCATTTTATTTTTAGCCACGTGTTACCTTCAGTAGGAGTGCCCTTCCACTATCAAAAGATTTTTTAAATAATGAGTCTTACAAAATTCACCATTTACGAATTTCACCTCGAAAAAAAGTTCTGGTTTTTTGGATCAAGATTTTTTGAATCGTCTTCATCATCTGTTTCTACGACTCGATCTATGTTAGTAACAGATGACTATTTTAACGAAGTTATTTTGCTTTTTGCACTTTGCCTTTCGACCACTGAGAGCCCCATGTTTTCTTGACTGTATAACTTAACATTTCAAGAGAAGTTTTGCACAACTTGATCCCTTTTCGATATAAAGCAAGAATTAGAGATCTCTATGTTCGTATCTTTGAAAAAAAAATTGGCGTTTATTCTTCTGTTCTCGATTCCTTGTAGGAAAAGAAGACCAAATATCTGAACAACGTCTGCGATTCCACTCCGAGGTTGAATAAAAACTATATACGTAGAAAAAAAAGAAGATTTGTCCAACTATTCTCCTAAAATAGCCAATCCGCAATAGCCAATAGCAAATAACCATCCGTAAAATTGTTTGCTTTTGCATTTATAGGCATAACGTATTCCATCTGTAAGATCAGAAACTGATTTAAAAAACTATGCTGCAATTAATTGCAGAAAGAAATTTTGAGGACTCCTGGGATTGAGATGGCAGAATTTTGTTCCAGTTAGGGCGCGAGTTTAATGCACCTTCAGTAAAAAATGTCTAATTAAAAGGTCGGAATTTTTTAAATAAACTTAATTTATGCTTGGAAGAGAAGTTCTCATGCGATAGACACCATGTCTTTAAGCATACAGGTTTGAACAAAAAATCGTCTGTAATGATCCTTTTCTATTGAATGATTTTTGAGCGAAAATTTCTCGCGCAATGCAATTACTCTCTGCTAACTTCTGACAAGTTTCCTCAAAATTTTTCTTGATGATTTGAGACAACTCAGATCGTCGGCGAATGTCAGATCGTCGGACAACTCAGATTGTCGACGAATGTCAGATTTTCCCCCTGGATTAATCAGAGTCAAGTTGTCTCAAGGCGCATCAAGTTTCCTCAAAATTTTCCTTGATGATTTGTTCAGGCGCATCAAATGATCTTCTTAGAGCTCATAGTTTACTGAAGTAATAAAAGTTTTAAAAATGAATAAGACTGTTTACAGCTTTTCATTTCGAAACTCTTGGCTCTAAAAACTGAACTATCAAGATGTCAAAAGTGATTTAAAAAAACGTTCAAAATATCAAAACCCTCAAGCAAAAAGTCGGAAAGCGACACGAAGTAAGTCCCAACAGATACTCGCCAAACTTAATACTCTGTTCATTATGCTATTCCACAAGAAGCGGCAAAAACCAATAAATGTGCAAAGCAAAACATTTCATGTGATATAGTTACATTTAGGTCAATAAAAGAGCCTTATAGCATATGACAGAAAAATCAACAAAAATAATATTCCAAGAAAGTATGAAAGGGACAGCAAAGAGTCAATATTTTTACAATATCTGATACAAGTTTCGATGTCCAAAAAAATTTCCAAAGAGTTTGTGATACTATCTGTTATCAATGACTACCCACACGACAGCTAAGCCACTATTTTGGAAAAATTGCTTTCTGTTCAATAAAGCTATCCAATACACGGGAAGAAATCCGAAAGGAAACACGTAAGCATTTAAATTCAGCACATTAAACAACTCCAATTCATCTCGCGTTATTAATAGTAAATTTTTAGTTAGGTAATTTAATGATTTTATAATTTTACATAATGTTATATTCTTAACTTTACATTGCCTCTTTTACCATTTGCTTTTTATTCTTATGTGTACCCGAGGAAATTAACAATGTTCTTTTTTTTAATGGTTTCGCTCTACCTGAAGACCTTACTCCAATCCAATAACAACTCCATACTCCGAAACCCATTAGTTTAATATATTCTGGAAAATCACGTGAAACACGTTTTGTTAAGCAAGCCAGATCCCTGCAGTGCGAGATTTTGCTATGTACATTGCCAGATTTTCGAAACTTGGTAAGTTTGTGTTTCAAGCAAGGTTAAGCAACTCTGCTGAAGTCACTCAAAGTTCAGCCTTGCATCCCGAACGGCTACGAGATTGTCGATGAATGTCAGATTTTCCCAGTGACTTAATCAGAGTCAAGTAAACTATACTTAATTTACAGCTGTACATGGCCTTTACATCCCTTGATTTTGCGTACGTCAAAATTTTCAAAATTTATGTTATTAGCAATTATCTAACAAAGACTGAACAAATGTTGATAAGTCAATCAAAATCCATCACTTGATCATAATCGATAGAACGAGAAACCAGCGGGATCAAGGTGACGCTAATGCAAACACCACGGCGTATTGGGTAAAAGAGACGATAATGTCAACAGATTTTACGTTTCACCCCCTGTATGGAGGAATGAAATTGATCGATATAACTAATAAAGTTAGATCTCAGTTAAGCACCTGACAGTGTGATATTTGTCGGACGGAGTCTGTACAGTGTTCTTAGTCTGAAAAGAGGAACCAAACTTCAGGGGGAGAGTTTTTCCAATCAACTCGTCCATTTAGTCTGAAAAATATTGCCATACTTAATACCCCCAAGCGATTGATAATTTGAGAGCGAACTCGAATAGTATTTAATTGCTTTGGTTATTAAGAATGATTATTCAGTAAACGTTTTTTAAGGCTCTCTGAAAGTTTTCTGAATACAACCAAAATTTCAGCCTATAAAACAAAGGAACCATTTTAAAATCTTCTGCCCTGCCGGTTCCTTTTTTGAATAAATTCCCCGTCGAACTGCCTTGAAGATATAAACTAATTTGTCGATGACAAAATCAAACGCGAAAATATTAGATTAGAGAAAAAATTGAAACATACAATGATTCGGTTAATTCCTTTGAGGGCTTGAAACACCAATTTCCCATTAGATACAAGTACCTCAAATGTGGTACAATTTAATCACGCGATTTGGGCCAACTTAAGTTCTCTGTAATTTTGCTTTAAGTGAAGCAAAGGACAATTGATATCATCTTGCCAACTAACAGTTAAAAAAATTGACGCTTCTATTTCTGAACACACTTTGGAAATAAATTCCGCTTTGTCGTTCTCAATAATAAGATTGTTTAATAGAATGATTCTGTGGCAATATCAAACTATCAGCAGCAATTTTCCTTAAGCTGATAGTAGAAATTGCTCATCATTAAACGTAGGGTTAAACATATTCGGTGCATTGCCGGTAGTAGCTGCCAATGACCCTCTGAATAAAGAGGACTGAAAGAGGCAGGTTAGGAAAAGAACAGATAGCAATTGAGAATGTTTTCTGATAACATAAAATTAATCTAAAATTGCGTGCAGTTACAGTGAGATGGAGTAAATATTCAGTCACTTAGAATCACTCAGCGTTTTTTATATCAACAAAAGTTCATTAGACAATTCTTTTAAAAACCATTTGCCCTAGACTAATGAAAACTTGGGAATAGAAACTGTAACTGCATAACAGGCAAGCAAACAGATATTAGACAAAAACTGGCAGCCTTATTTTATCAAGGTGCAAACATAAGTTTGCACATTGATTGCACAATTTGAGAGCTTTATTATTAGACTAGATAAAGACTAGATTAGATATGAACTTACCTCTGACGAATTGCTAACAAAAGGCCACGGGCCAGCTTCAAATTAGGGTGTGCCGCACTGTTTGGGGCAGAAGGGGGGTCCTGAATCTACCAAAATTCAAAACTCCTTTCGTACCATCCTAGTCAACTTCAGTGAACCCTAGGCATCCTAGTCAACTTCAGTGAACAAGTTTTGCATCCTAGTCAACTTCAGAGAACCCTACGCTAGTGCCTAATCAGGCTACGAGAGGGCTACCTAGTGACTCAATGCCCTCAGACTTTACCAGTTTATCCCTTTTCTTTTGATTGAAAGTCAAATCGGATAACAATTCTCAAGCAAAAACATTCTAGAACAAAAACTGTCAAGAAAAACAAAAAGACGTACGACTAATATGATTGCTTCAAACTTCGCTCGAGAGCAATTGAATAAATTTAAATGGATTTCCAAACTGAAACGAGTGACCTTAGATCAAACGCTACACAACACTAACGAGCTCACAGTAACTAATAAACTATGCCTAAATGAGCGCCAAATACCGGTTCAACAAAATTGTATCAAATTAATGTTGATCCCATTTAAAACTGCGTAAATTTTCTGGAAAACATTAATTAAACTTCAGTCAGCTGAATCCATAAAAACACTGAGTTCAACACACATGTGACTTATATAATACTGAAATAATGAGCAAAAAGTAAGAAGGCTCAAGAACCGTTCGCTTGGGTATCAATAAAAACGATATGCACTTGATTCATCAAAAGCCATGTGCTAAATTTCTCATAAAAACAGTGTGACTAATAAAACACACTAGAAAGCTACTGATAAATTTTAAAAACACCTTTCAAAAACATATGTTTTGGTAACTGTCAGCCCAGTTGAGAATCCTTATTAAGTAGCCGACATACAGCTTCAAAAAAGCAATAAATTAACAACTGAGAGGCGCTGTAAATATATTTTTGCAACAAAAAAGAATTCATTTTTCGAGAAAGATATTGAACAACACTACATTGAAGAAGAAAGGATAGACTTGATTTTCAATTACTGATCTTGAAAGTCCCTTTTTCGAGTTCGATAAGTCCTATAAATCTAGATTTCTGTAAGAATAATCAATAAATTAAGAATAAATGACCATAATTTTAGCTGTACAAGCAAAATTTATCAATGTGACATTGATCTGGCTTACTTTCAGTCCACTTCAGAATCCTTACACAGTTGCCGATATACAGCTTTAAAATACAACAATTTAACAATTAAAATACAACAATTTAACAATTGAGATGAACTCAAAAAATTATTTTGAATTAAATAACCCAAAACGTTAATTTTCCGCGAAACAGATAATGATTAACATTCCGCTCAAGAACAAACAGCTACACCTGATTTTCAACCAGTGATCATGAAAGCCCCTTCTTCACGTTTGATAAGTCGTATATATCCAGACTGTCGTAAGGTTAACTAATAAAAAATGCTTAACTATAAAACTTATAAAAAACATCAAAAATGAAAGAAAGGTAAGAGCGCTCAAGAGCCGTTTTAACTAATCACCCGCGTATCAACTTGATTCATCAAAAACCATAGCCGGCAGATTGCCGGAAAATGGCCGCGACAGACGGTTATGATATACCATGGAATTGAAACAACTAACGAAATAAGATACAGATTGACCACTAGTCCTTTAATAGACCACTAGACTTTTTGGGTTAGTTCGGACTGTCAATTTTATGACACATACGGTCTATAAGAAAAAAACCTAATTTTTTTTCAAAATTGATATTCAAAATCAAAAACTCAAGACTAATACTCAAGAACTAGGTCATATAAGTTCGGCACTACTTAGATGCACACTATTGATCTTTAACTAAAAATATTCATGAATATTAAATTTCCATAAGTGAGGTCAGAAGTCATTTTTTAGTCAGGTAAGTCACGCAATTGACTAAAAAGCCGAAATGATGTCGCGCGCGCAAATTTCAACTGCACAGCAGTAGAAGTCAATGAAGTCATAGAAAACGTCAATTCCAAGAAGTCAGGCCGTAAGATTCATCGATAGAGACGACGAATTAAAAACATAGCAGGACAAGTCCTGAAACACCATTCAAAAACTTGCATTAATTTATGACATGACAATCATGAACTGCTCTTTTAAAGGCAAATTTGAGCTCTTAGTAATGAGACTAAGCAATCAAACAACACCAGAACGACAAAAACTAGCAAGACACAATCAATATTTATTTTTTGAAAAGACGGTATCAACATCAAAAAACAACTGCCATGAACTCAAACTGCCTGCTTTATTCTTCTATTTGTCATCAGCAAACTGTCATTAAATGTCGATAAGTCCTCTCACTATTGATATTAAAAAATAAGATAAAAATGACCAAAAATTGCAATAAAATCCCGCTGAAACTTTTTGAAAACACTTAGTACAAAAGTCACAGAACGCAACAACCACTGAAAGACACAAATACATCAATTACTTGAGTCCTCAATGACCAGACTTTTTGGGTTAGATTCCGACTGTCAATTTTATGACACATACGGTCTATTAGAAAAAAAAACGTAAGATTTTTTTCAAAATTGATATTCAAAATCAAAAACTCAAGACTAATACTCAAGAATTAGGGCATTTAAGTTTGGCGCTACTCAGATGCACACTATTGATCCTGAACTAGTAAATGCTCATAAAATTTAAAGATCACAAAGTAGATTATTCTGGAGACCACTGAATTTTTCAATTTCAGTTGACTTCTACTGCTTTGCAGTTACAATTTGTGCGTGACGTCTTTTGTTCTGCTTTTAGGTCAGTTGCGTGACTTGCCTCACTCAAAAATTTGACATGATTCTGCTTTGACTTGATTCAGCAGAATCAAGTCAAATTTTTGAGTGAGGCAAGTCACGCAACTGACCCAAAAGCAGAACATAAGAGGTCACGCACAAATTTTAACTGCAAAGCAGTAGAAGTCACTGAAATTAAGTCAATGGTCGCCAGAATTATCGACAATACTTCAGTAAACTAAACCTTGAAAGAGAAAAAACTGAGTTCAACGAAACTGTGACTTAGAAAACACAAAAAAGTTAAGTAAGAGCGCTCAAAAACCGCTCGAACAAGGCAACCCCGTACCAAAAAAGGAGATGTACTTAGATCATCATAAGCAATGAGCTTAATTTCTCATCAGAAAAACATTTCGGCCCATAAAACACATTAAAAGCTAGCGATGATCTTCGGAAAACTCACCTTTCAAAAACATGTTCTGGTTTACTTTCAGCCAACTTCAGAATCCTTACAAAGTAGCCAAAAACAGCTGTAAATTTTTTAAAAATAACAATTTAACAACCCAGATGCGCTCTAAAAAATTTCTTCAGCAAAAACAACACAAATCCATCATTTGTCCAGAAATCGATATTGAACAACAACCCGTTCAAGAAAAAATAACCACATTTGATTTTTAATTAGTAATCTTTAAAGTCATTTCTACGGGTTCGATTAGTCGTATAAATCCAGACTGCCGTAGGGTTAACTACTAAACTGACTAAATGAGCCGCTTGAATTATTCACCGAAGTGATATATTCTTGATTCATTAAAAACCATGAGCTAAGCATCTCATCAACAAATCAATGTGGCTCACAAAACACATTAAAAGCTAGTAATGAACTTAGCAATAATTACCTTTCAAAAACATATTCTGGCTTACATTCAGGCAACATCACAAAACTTACAAAGAAGACGACATGCAGCTGATAAACAAGAACACACGTTCATTGTAAGACACACAATAAATAAACTATTCCAATGCGCTGCAAAACATGTGTACTAAAAATAACGAGGTACAGATATTGAACAACTGATTTTCAATTAGTGATGTAGTCCCTTTTTCAAGTTCAATAGGTCCTATAAATTCTTATTGCCAGCATATTCGACAACGTACAGTTCAGACTCCTTGTTGAAAATGACTACCGAGACCGTAGACAAAAAAATTCAGTAAACTTTAATTCGAATTCTATGCATATTTTTCAATCAAATTGCCAACACTTATGTCTTTCCAGCAAAACTGTCTGTTAATTATCTAGTTTGGATGACCTATATTAAATTTCTATTAGAGTTTAAATTCTCGATTAGGATTTGATGAGTGAGTGCACAGTAATTTTTCGAGTGAGGTTACATATGAAGAAATTTTATCAAAAAAATGGCATCACAAACACAAATTCATGTGTGGAGTCTAAAACTAAACCAAAAAGGTCTGGATTCTAACCGCGTGACCAAATGGTCGTTATGAAAATCGGGAAGGTGACAAAAACAAACATAGCTGGCAGATTGCCAGAAAATAGCCGCAATAGATTCGTAGATCGGCAGTCCAAAAAAAACAGTAAAAAAGACAGACCAAAAAAATTCGTCTTTTCAGTGAAGGCTGATCTGTTATATTTTGATTAAAAATCTGTATAAGTTATTGCTGCCTCTATTAGCTGATCTCAAATAACCTTCATTTAGAGTGACACACACCCATTTGACCTTATCTCTTTGAATTAAAGTACATAAAAGTCAATTTCAAATTGAGGAAGTCATTTTTGAGAGTGAGGTAAGTCAAGTGTGACCAAAAATTTAATCACGCGCATGAACGAAAAAACTCGCTCCACTAAGAGCGAAAAATGACGTCACACATGCAATTCAGTTGAAATTGCATGAACGAATGAACAAAAAATGGCTGTGACGTCATATGGTCGTAACAAAAATCATGACGACGAAATAAAAAAAAACCAAGAGAAGGCAAATAATAGCCCCAGCTATCGCTGTGCGGCTATTAAAAAAGATAGGTCCTGACTTACAATTCAAAGAATTGATCAAACTTCAGACCTGACTATGCGCATAATTACAATAAAAGCCTTTGACCTAAGCAAAATATATGCCAATACATACATGAAAATAATCAACTCATTATAAAATCTGAAAAATGTTTTCCAATTTAAAGAGTTGTCAAATTCCAGCATAATGGGGTTATCGAATCTAACAAATTCTATACAAACCTTCTTATTATGGTACTTATGCGAGACAATGAATATTACCACACGGTTGTTCTTGCCACCGAGAAGTTATCATTTTTCGAGGCGAAGCCGAGGTGTTATGATAACTTCGAGGGCGATAAAAACCGTGTGGTAATTTTTTTAATCAACACCTGTTGCGATCATGTTTGTTTTTTTGATCAACACCTGTTGCAATAATTTTATAAATTTTAATGCTGATCGACACTGGAAAAACACTTCAGCATTAGACTACGAGTTTATCACACTCTGTTATCGCCACTGTTACTAAGTAAACAGTGGCAATAAAAGAAAGGTGATACACTCGTAGCCTAATGATGGAAACCGTTTGATAATTTGTAGTCTAAAAAACAAACATGATCGCAACAGGTGTTGATTAAAATCAAATATAACCAAATAACGTCGGGCGAATTGCTCTTAAACAAGCGGTTGGCTTCGTCGGTAGCTAGCAACAGTTTAGTGTGGCTAGCTTTACCTTAATTGAAGGGGCGTACAGTGAACACAGCTGGGCGGCAGGGGGGGGGCGTGGGGTGCACCTAGGGGCAAAAGTGGGGGCACCGGTAGGAGCGGTTTTTCGCTTCACGGGGCCCTTACAGCCTGAACGCAGTGCAGGGGTGGGTATTGGGGGGTCACCTTACTTATACTTCACACCATACGTATAAGTCGCCAAAACAGATTCTGTGAATCGCATACTTGGAGACTAGTGAGCTGAAAGGATCTAAGAGCACTTAATGGCCACTGGGTTCTTTCTGTTCATCCAATTTTCGGGGACAAAAATCAAATGGGTCAGACAAAAAATCGGTCAAGCGAATAATTGCATAAAAAGACCGACAGGACAAATAACTGCAACAAAATTTGCTTAAGAGCAATTAAGCAACCCATGCCATTTGGCAAGATACGAAAAAACTGAAAAAAACCGGCAGATTGTCGGAAAAAGCCGGTCAGACGCTTGTGGCCTTCCATGAATTGAAACAACTAAAGAAATAAGACAGACAGAGAGACAACCAGTCCTTTAATAGACCACTGGACTTTTTGGGTTAGTTCGGACTGTCAATTTTATGACACATACGGTCTATTAGAAAAAAACCTAAAAAGTTTTTTCAAAATTGATATTCAAAATCAAAAACTCAAGACTAATACTCAAGAACTAGGGCATTTAAGTTTGGCGCTACTTAGATGCACACTATTGATCTTTAACTAAAAAATATTCATAAAATTTAAATTTCCGTAAGTGAAGTCAGAAGTCATTTTTTAGTCAGGTAAGTCACGCAATTGACTAAAAAGCCGAAATGATGTCGCGCGCGCAAATTTCAACTGCACAGCAGTAGAAGTCAATGAAGTCATAGAAAACGTCAATTCCAAGAAGTCAGGCCGTAAGAATCATCGATAGAGACGACGAATTAAAAACATAGCAGGACAAGTCCTGAAACACCATTCAAAAACTTGCATTAATTTATGACATGACAATCATGAACTGCTCTTTTAAAGGCAAATTTGAGCTCTTAGTAATGAGACTAAGCAATCAAACAACACCAGAACGACAAAAACTAGCAAGACACAATCAATATTTATTTTTTGAAAAGACGGTATCAATATCAAAAAACAACTGCCATGAACTCAAACTGCCTGCTTTATTCTTCTATTTGTCATTAGCAAACTGTCATTAAATGTGGATAAGTGCTCTCACTATTGATATTAAATAATAAGATAAAAATAACCAAAAGTCGCAATAAAATCTCGCTGAAACTTTTTGAAAACACTTAGTACAAAAGTCACAGAACGCAACAACCACTGAAAGACACAAATACATCAACTACTTGAGTCCTCAATGACCACCGCTGAGACCTGTCAACAATGAGATTAAGTGAAAAGACAGCAATAAGTACAACAAATACTCGCAAAACTCAAAAAAAAACCCTAAGAATTATTTGAAAAAGGAACAGAGCATACGTCACACAAAGCAATAGTAGCTATGAACAAAAATAGTTTGCTTTAATTGAAGCCTTTTCAGCAACAAATGAGACCTGTCGATAATGAGACTAAGCTAAGACGACAAAGTTGAAAAGAAACACTTGCAAAAACCCGATAATTAGATAATTATTATTGAAAACGATTAGTGTCAAAGTCATAGAAAGTACTAGCTTTGAACAAAAACGATTAAATCGATCAACTGAATCCCCATTAGCAGCATCAGAGACCTGTCCCCAATGAGATTAAATGATAAGCCATCAAAAAGTACAATAAATACTTGCAGAACTGAAAAATTCAAGCAAAATTTTTGAGAAAAAGTAGTATCAAAATCATGAAAACCGCAAGCGATAAACTAGAGCCATTAATTAGGTTTTTTTATGCCTCATTAGAAACCAATCCGACCCGCCATTGAAGATACTAAGTGATAAGACTACAGATAATTTTTAAAAAAGGGGCAAAATAAAAATCTTTAAAATTTTAGGACAAATAGTGCCAAAGTCATAAAAATGGTTTAGCTGCCCCTTAATGATTTCAAGCAAAAGCAAAAACGTACAATTAGAACACATATACATAATCGCAGTAAAACTCGCAGAAACTTTTTGAAAACATTAGAAAAATTCACAGAACAAAACAACTACTGAAGGATACCATTACATCAATTATTTGAGTCCTCAATGACCACTATTGAGACCTGTCATCAATAAGAGAAAGAGATAAGTTAAAAAAAGTACAACAAATACTAGTAAAAAGTTTTAAACATCTAAGTTTTTTTCAAAAAACGAACAAGCGTATAAGTCACAAAAAGCCATAGCTAAGAACTGAACTGACTTGCTTTAATTGACGCTTTTTAAGCAACCAATGAGACCTGTCGATAAGGCAACAAAGTTAAAACGACAATGTTCAAAAGAAAATCTCGCAAAACTAAAAAAAAGAGAATTTTGCGAAAAAGTAGTAGGAAAGTCATGAAAACCACTAGCTATTAACTCAAACCAATTAGGTTCTTTTATGCCTCAATAGCAACCAATCAGATCTGTCATTGATGATACTAAGTGATAAGACAACAGATAATTTAAAACATAACCGACTAAACGTCGGAAGAATTGCTCTCGAGCGACTAGTGGGACCTCTAATCAATTGCAGCATGCTTCAATCGGGGGGGGGGGGGGGGGGGAGCCTAAATGGGACTAAGAAGTTCAATAGCTGCTTCTTAATGAATTCAAGCAAAGGCAAATAGGCACAATTAGAACACATATGTACAGTCTTAAAAGCATTGAACGAGAGAAAACTCTGAAAACAGAAGTAAAATTGACGCATCTGAAGAAAAAGTCAGTCTCAAAAACAGCCAAATGGTCCAAAGACAAATTTCTCACTCCACTTTAAAGGTATTTTCAAAAAAGTCACGCCTCAAACCTACTCGATTTAACGCTCTCTTTACTAATTCAGTGTGACCAAAATCTCCACGCTAATTTGACTTCTCACTTACGTAAAAAAGCCGAAAAAAGCGTGAACGGATCTTAACAAAAACAACGCATCAACACAATTTAAGTTCTTTGAATTGTAAAAAACCGCGATGTCCCCAATAATAACCGCTATCGCTTCGCGGCTAATACTTAAATAACCTCTGTATCAGTGGCATCGAAGTAATAAAAACAGACTTCTAAACTTGATATCTAGAGACATAAGTCTTCAAAATCGTTACATATAAAATTAACCCGAAAAATTGGGTGATCACGCTTTAATAAAGAACTGTCAATATCACGCCGTTGAGACCTGTCAATAACCAATTTAAGAGAGCCATAACGAAATGGGACTAAGTGTAGTGTACTAAGTGACGGGACTAAGTGACTAGGACTAAGTAAACGGGAGTAAGGGATTAAGTGAAGGGAAAAGAGTACGTGATAGAGCAACAAACATGTGCAGAATCCAAAAAAAAAACAGTTATATCTTTTTAAAAGTAGAGCCGAAGTCGTCAAACCCATTATTAGGATTATTTGAATATCAAATATGCCTCATATGTGAGCCAGCGAGACCTGACATTAATGAGATTAAAGGGTAGAACAACAAAAACGACTATAAAAACGTTCATACACAAAAAAAATCAAACTTTTTTGGAAACAAGTAGCATCAGTCATTGAAAAACCGTTCGCTTTGATAGGAAAAAGTAAATAAATTCAAGTCAAAGCCTTAATCTATTAGCTACATGTTGAGGGATCAATCAACAGGACCTAGGCATTATTGTAAAACATGCATCACTTTTTGAAAGCATTCGGTAGAAAATCAAGGGGAAAAACAGTGAAATAGATATCAAATTTCAGCATAACTATCAACATAGCCGGCAGATTGCCGGAATAGCTGCGAAAGAATACACTTGCGTGCCGTATGATAGAGATAGAAACAGATACAGATATAGTTTGAAAAAGTTATCGACGCCGCTCAAAAAACTATGTAAAAAATTAAACGATAAATTGATAAAGCTTGTTAAAATTCATTGCACAGAAGCCTTTTCATTAGGGACCCTTATTAAACATATGAGTTCCTTTGACTTTAAACTAATTCAAAATAAACATAAATTTTAAAGTGCAAAAGTCATTTTATTGAGTGAGGTAAGTCACTTATGATCAGAATCTAATCACGCAATAAACGTTTGCTAGAGAGAGTGCGAAATGACGTCACGCGCGCAAAAGCAGTTAGTGAGAGGAGGAAGTCATTCAGAAAATTTGACTTTTCAGCTTTGAGGTGTGAACAAATGTAAAACGAAAAGAGCGTCAGACGACGAAACAAAAAACATAGCAGGACAAGTCCTGATGTACAATTCAAAAAATTTTCATTGACTAAACAGAAAACTAGACCTTGAAGTGACTATGAATGGATTGGAAAAACCATTTAGACAAAAAAATCCAATCCAAAAAATTGAAAAAAAAATCAAATTGAAATTGCCGCATGTGAACAAAAAAACCACTAGCGAGAAAGCGAATTTTAGTTCAAACACCGTTTTCTCACTCTACTTTAAAATAAGAGCAAAAAACATTCACGCCGCAAACCACTCGCTTTTTCGTTCCACTTCCTGTTTCGGCGTGACCAAAATCACTACTCCAATTTGACTTCAAAAATGAAAGTGTGTGAACAGATCATAAAAAAAACATAGCCCGAAGAATTCCGGAACCGACTCGAAGGAAAAAATTGCCCATACTTATGACTAAACAACTAGAACAACTATTGTCAACCTTGAACCTCCACAAACGGCATTCAAAAACAAATTGATTTAAAAAACGGCAAAAACTAAATGAGTTTCTTTCAATAGTACAAAGAAACATAACCGAGTAAAATTCTTTTCCAATTAGAGCAATGAAAGGCTCGCAAAACAATGGGCAATTCATAATAGGCTAAGAAACTTGTCTAGACTAAGAAAAAGAAAAACCGCAAAAAATGAAAAAATGGTTTAAAATTTCTCAATTTTTCGAGAAAAAAATGAGTTATATCAATTAAACTTTAGCCAGTTGGTAGCTGAATATTCGTTAAGTATCAAACTTCTACTCAAATACCACAAGCATTAAAACAAAAAACAGGCCAAAAATCATTAAATTTCGTCTAAAAATCAGCAAAACTGATCAAAACCCTCCAAATTAGCATTAAACTCAAATTTAACTACTGCAAACCTTCCATTCCTATCAAAACAAGCCTGAAAAAAAACAATATCATAATCAAACCTCATAACCATCAAAAGTTTCAAAAAACTGCTTTCAAAAGCCGCACGTGAACAAAAAAAATTCGCTCACTTAGAAAACTTTTTCACACATCATTTTCTCGCTCTCTCAAAAACAGCGGTATGAAAAAAAACCACTCTCTTTTCGCTCCGCTCTTCATTTTTGTTCAGCACCAAAATCACCCCAAATTTTTTCACGCGTTTCATTTCCAGCTTCAAAAATCACTCCAATAAAATTGATTAAAAAAAAACACACAGCCGGAAGAATTCCGGAAACGGCTCAAAGGAGAAAGTTTCCCATACTTTTGTCTACACAACTAGAACAATTATTGTGAACCCTGAACCTCCACAAACGCCATTAAAATTTAAGGAAGAATAGAAACAGCATTCAAAAACAAATTGAATAAATTAGTTGAATAAAAACTTAATTAGTTTTTTTAAATAGTACAAGGAAACTTAAAGCCGAGTAAAATCCCTCTCCAATTAGGGCGGGGGAAAGCTCGCAAAACAATGGGCAAGTCATAATAGGCTAAGACTAAGAAAAAAAACAGCAAAAAAATAAGAAAAATGGTTTAAAATTTATCAATTTTTCTGTCAATTTTTTACACATCAATTTTTCGCTCTCTCAAAAACAGCGGTATGAACAAAAACCACTCTTTTTTCTCCGCTCTTCACTTTTGTTCAGCAACAAAATCACTCCAAATTTTTTCACGCGTTCCATTTCTCGATTCAAAAATCACTCCAATAAAATTGATTAAAAAAGGACTTCTCCAATACTCCTCTTCAAGTCGTAAAAAGACAGCTCCCCAATACAATTCAAATTCTTTGGATTGTAAAAAAACCAAGAGAACCGCAATATAGCTCCGCTCAGCTTACAGCTTCGCAGCTATAAATAAACCAATTTTTTTTCAAACATCGTTCGTCGCTCCACTTTAATAGCAGTTTGAAAAAACTACAAGCCTTCATACTGCTCACTCTTTGCTCCTTTCACTACACCAGTGTGGCTAAATCACTACTCCACTTCGCATTTCGACTTTTCAAGCATCAGCTTAAAAAAACCGGTAGAATACCGGAATCGTAGGTAGTTGGGGAGGGGGGCTGTTACCAGCTATTGAGCTTTAGAAACAAGTAAGGTAACACGTGAAAGAAAAATGCAAAACATAGCTGGCAGATTGCCAGAAAATAGCCGCAATAGATTCGTAGATCGGCAGCCTAAAAAACAGTCAAAAAGACAGACCAAAAAAATTCGTCTTTTCATTGAAGGCTGATCTGTTATATTTTGATCAAAGATCTGTATAAGTTATTGCTGCCTCTATTAGCTGATCTCAAATAATCTTCACTTAGAGTGACACACACCCACTTGACCTTATCTCTTTGAATTAAAGTAAATAAAAGTCAATTTCAAATTGAGGAAGTCATTTTTGAGAGTGAGGTAAGTCAAGTGTGACCAAAAATTTAATCACGCGCATGAACGAAAAAACTCGCTCCACTAAGAGCGAAAAATGACGTCACACATGCAATTCAGTTGAAATTGCATGAACGAATGAACAAAAAATGGCTGTGACGTCATATGGTTGTAACAAAAATCATGACGACGAAATAAAAAACATAGCAGGACAAGTCCTGACACACAATTCAAAGAATTTTCATTGACTAAACAGAAAAACTAGACCTAGAATGGACTATGAGTGAATTGAGAAAACCATTTTTAAAAAATCAAATCAAAAAATAAGAAAAAAAAATCAATGTCAAAATGCCGCATGTGAACAAAAAAACCACTAGCCAGAAATGAAAATTTAATTCAAACAAAAAACTAGGCCTAGAATGAGCTGTGAATGGATTGGGAAAACCATTTAGAAAAAAATCCGATCCAAAAAATCGAAAAAACAGTAAAAATCAGAGTGAAATTGCCGCATGTGAACAAAAAACCACTTCCGAGAAACCGAATTTTTGTTCAAACACCGTTTTCTCACTCTACTTTAAAATTAGAGCGAAAAAAATTCACGCCGCAAAACCACTCGCTTTTTCGCTCCATTTCCTGTTTCCAAAATCACTACTCCAATTTGACTTCAAAAATTATGAAAATGTGTGAACAGATCTTAAAAAAAAGACAGCGCTCCAATACAATTCAAATTCTTTGAATTGTAAAAACCAAGAGAAGGCCAATAATAGCCCCAGCTATCGCTGTGCGGCTATTAATAAGATGTGAAAGAATCTCCGCAAACATTTTCTGGTATGCAATTTAAAGTCGCGACTTATTGAAAACCATATAAATTAAACATTGCCAAAATTTATTCACTTCTCATAAAAAGCTGTGGGCTGTCTGTCTAAATGTAAACATTGAGCTACCCAGTGGTATATGCAAATTAGCGCTTTATTTATAGCGCATGCAGAATCTCAATATCAATCTCAAAACACATGTATCGAACTTAAATTTTAATAGAAAATTTTCAAAATCAAAAGTTTATTCATTTTGACATTTCACTTAGTCTCTTTCAATAACGCAGCGAAATCTTTATTAGACAATGACTTGGTCACTTCTTTAGGTGCTTCGTCCTTGAGCTCATTCATATCTCCTTCTGCATTCTCGTCACTCCTTTGAGGAGTAGAAACAGTTTTCGCTTTTAAGCTTCGGGGCACCAGTTGAATCTGAGATCTGCCTTTCCCTCTGTAGTCCGAAGTTGTGGAGCTGCTACCCCAATCATTATCCCTCTCCTTTTCTACTTGTTTGGGTTTTCCTTTCCGAGAGGGAGGGTTGCTATAAAACAATATCACTTTCAATATCAAGTTCCATATCCATATTATTAAGACAAACCTATTACAGTTGCTGGATATTCTAAATAATTTAGCCATCAATTTAAACAAATCTACAAACTAAAAACATAACCGATTAAACGTCGGAAGAACTGCTCTCTCTGCATGCACTCATCAGAAAAGTACCACCAATAGGTGATACTTAAAAAATCAATAAATTTAATGAAGCCAAAAAATAAGATCACAGTCCAAAAAAATTTAAAGAGCGTCAGCATAAATGTTCATCATTTGGTAAAGAATAACTTTAATCAAGCCTTGAAATAGTACTCTCAGTCCGGAAATCATTTGAAGACCGTCAGAAAAAATGTTAATCATTTGGTCGAGATAATGCATGCACTCATCAGAAAAGTGACACCATCAGTTGATACTTAAATAATCAATAACTTTAATAAAGCCAAAAAATGAGATCACAGTCCAAAAAAATTTTAAGAGCGTCAGCATAAATGTTCATCATTTGGTGGAGATAATGCATGCATTCATCAGAAAAGTGACACCATCAAATGATACATTAAAAAACAATAACTTTAATCAAGCCGAAAATAGCGCTTTCAGTCCAAAAATCATTTGATGTTCGTCAGAAAAATGTTCACTTGGTCGAGATAATGCATGCATTCATCAGAAAAATGACACCATCAGATGATACATTTAAAAAGAATAACCTTAATCAAGCCCTGAAATAGTGCTCTCAGTCCAGATATCATTTAAAGGCAGTCAGAAAAAATGTTTATCATTTGGTCGAGATAATGCATGCACTCATCAGAAAAGTGACACCAACAAGTGATAATAATCAACAACTTAAAAAAAATCCAAAAATAATATCACGGTCCCGAAGTCATTTAGAGGCCGTCAGAGTAAATGTTCATCATTTGGTCGAAATAATACATGCACTCATCAGAGAAGTGACATCAACAGGTGACTTTTTAATAATCAACAACTTAAAAAAGCCAAAAATGATATCACGGCCCAAAAATCATTTAAAGGACGTCAGAGTAAATGTTCATCATTTGGTCGAGATAATGCATGCTCTCATCAGAAAATTGACATCAGATAATACCTAATTAATCAAAAACTTTAATAAAACCAAGAATTGTGATTACGGTCCCAGAACCATTTAAAGAGCGACAGATTAAATGTTCATCATTGGGTCGAGATAATGCATGCACTCATCAGAAAAGTGACACCGATAAGTGACTTTTTAATAATCAATAACATTTAAAAAGCGAAAATGATATCAGGGTCCAGAAATTATTTAGAGGCCGTTAGAGTAAGAGTTCACCATTTGGTCGAGATAAAACATGCACTCATCAGAAAAGTGACACCATCAGATGATACTTTTATAATAAAAAACTTGAATACAATCAAGAATTGAGATCACTGTTCAAGAAACAACTAAAAAGCGTCAGAATAAAAGTTTAACATTTGGTCGAGATCATGCATGCACTCATCAGAAAAGTGACACCAACAAGTGACTTTTTAATAATCAATAACATTTTAAAAAGCAAAAAATGATAACAGGGTCCAGAAATTAGAGGCCGTCAGAATAAGACTTCACCATTTGGTCGAGATAATACATGCACTCATCAGAAAAGTGACATCATCAGATAATACTTTTATAAAAAACTTGAAAACAGTCAAGAATTGAGATCACTGTTCAAAAAACAAATAAAAGCGTCAGATTAAAAGTTCAACATTTGGTCGAGATAATGCATGCACTCATCAGAAAAGTGACACCAACAAGTGACTTTTTAATAATCAACAACTTTAAAAAAAAGCCAAAATGATATCACGGCCCAAAAATCATTTAAAGGACGTCAGAGTAAATGTTCATCATTTGGTCGAGATAATGCATGCTCTCATCAGAAAAGTGACACCATCAGATGATACTTTTATAATGAAAAACTTGAATACAGTCAAGAATTGAGATCACTGTTCAAGAAACAACTAAAAAGCGTCACAACAAAAGTTCACCATTTGGTCGAGATAAAACATGCAATCATCAGAAAAGTGACATCATCAGATAATACTTTTATAAAAAACTTGAAAACAGTCAAGAATTTTGATCACTGTTCAAAAAACAAATAAAAAGCGTCAGATTAGAAGTTCAACATTTGGTCGAGATAATGCATGCACTCATCAGAAAAGTGACACCAACAAGTGACTTTTTAATAATCAACAACTTTAAAAAAAGCCAAAAATGATATCAATGGCCCAGAAATCATTTAAAGGGCGTCAAAGTAAATGTTCATCATTTGGTCGAGATAATACATGCACTCATCAGAAAAGTAACATCAGATAATATTTAATAATCAAAAACTTTAATAAAACCAAGAATTGTGATTACAGTCCCAGAACCATTTAAAAAGCGACAGAATAAATGTTCATCAATTGGTCGAGATAATGCATGAACTCATCTGAAAAGTTACACCAACAAGTGACTTTTCAATAATCAATAACTTTAAAAAAGCCAAAAATGATATCAGGGTCCAGAAATCATTAGGAGGCCGTCAGAGTAAATGTTCACCATTTGGTCGAGATAATACATGCACTCATCAGAAAAGTGACACCAACAAGTGACTTTTTAATAATCAATAACATTTAAAAAAGCAAAAAATGATATCAGGATCCAGAAATTATTTAGAGGCCGTCAGAGTAAGAGTTCACCATTTGGTCGAGATAATACATGCACTCATCAGAAAAGTGACATCATCATATGATACTTTTATAATAAAAAACTTGAAAACAGTCAAGAATTGAGATCACTGTTCAAAAACAAATAAAAATGTTTATCATTTGTTCGAGATAATGCATGCACTCATCAGAAAGTGACACCATCAGATGATACTTCTATAATCAAATACTTTGATTCAGCCAAGAAATGAAATAACAGTCCAAGAACCATTTAAAGAGCATCAGAATAAATGTTCATCATTTGGTCGAGATAATGCATGCACTCATCTGAAAAGTGACACCATCAGATGATACTTTTATAATGAAAAACTTGAATACAGTCAAGAATTGAGATCACTGTTCAAGAAACAACTAAAAAGCGTCACAATAAAAGTTCACCATTTGGTCGAGATAAAACATGCACTCATCAGAAAAGTGACATCATCAGATGATACTTTTATAATAAAAAACTTGAATACAATCAAGAATTGAGATCACTGTTCAAGAAACAACTAAAAAGCGTCAGAATAAAAGTTTAACATTTGGTCGAGATAATGCATGCACTCATCTGAAAAGTTACACCAACAAGTGACTTTTTAATAATCAATAACTTTAAAAAAGCCAAAAATGATATCAGGGTCCAGAAATCATTAGGAGGCCGTCAGAGTAAATGTTCACCATTTGGTCGAGATAATACATGCACTCATCAGAAAAGTGACATCATCATATGATACTTTTAAAATAAAAAACTTGAAAACAGTCAAGAATTGAGATCACTGTTCAAAAACAAATAAAAATGTTTATCACTTGGTCGAGATAATGCATGCACTCATCAGAAAGTGACACCATCAGATGATACTTCTATAATCAAATACTTTGATTCAGCCAAGAAATGAAATAACAGTCCAAGAACCATTTAAAGAGCATCAGAATAAATGTTCATCATTTGGTCGAGATAATGCATGCACTCATCTGAAAAGTGACACCATCAGATGATACTTTTATAATGAAAAACTTGAATACAGTCAAGAATTGAGATCACTGTTCAAGAAACAACTAAAAAGCGTCACAATAAAAGTTCACCATTTGGTCGAGATAAAACATGCACTCATCAGAAAAGTGACATCATCAGATGATACTTTTATAAAAAACTTGAAAACAGTCAAGAATTTTGATCACTGTTCAAAAAACAAATAAAAAGCGTCAGATTAAAAGTTCAACATTTGGTCGAGATAATGCATGCACTCATCAGAAAAGTGACACCAACAAGTGACTTTTTAATAATCAACAACTTTAAAAAAAGCCAAAAATGATATCAATGGCCCAGAAATCATTTAAAGGGCGTCAAAGTAAATGTTCATCATTTGGTCGAGATAATACATGCACTCATCAGAAAAGTAACATCAGATAATATTTAATAATCAAAAACTTTAATAAAACCAAGAATTGTGATTACAGTCCCAGAACCATTTAAAGAGCGACAGAATAAATGTTCATCATTTGGTCGAGATAATGCATGAACTCATCTGAAAAGTTACACCAACAAGTGACTTTTTAATAATCAATAACTTTAAAAAAGCCAAAAATGATATCAGGGTCCAGAAATCATTAGGAGGCCGTCAGAGTAAATGTTCACCATTTGGTCGAGATAATACATGCACTCATCAGAAAAGTGACACCAACAAGTGACTTTTTAATAATCAATAACATTTAAAAAAGCAAAAAATGATATCAGGATCCAGAAATTATTTAGAGGCCGTCAGAGTAAGAGTTCACCATTTGGTCGAGATAATACATGCACTCATCAGAAAAGTGACATCATCATATGATACTTTTATAATAAAAAACATGAAAACAGTCAAGAATTGAGATCACTGTTCAAAAAACAAATAAAAAAGTTTATCATTTGGTCGAGATAATGCATGCACTCATCAGAAAGTGACACCATCAGATGATACTTCTATAATCAAATACTTTGATTCAGCCAAGAATTGAAATAACAGTCCAAGAACCATTTAAAGAGCATCAGAATAAATGTTCATCATTTGGTCGAGATAATGCATGCACTCATCTGAAAAGTCACACCAACAAGTGACTTTTTAATAATCCTTTTTTAAAAAAGGATTAGAGGCCGTCAGATTAAATGTTCACCATTTGGTCGAGATATTACCTGCACTCATCAGAAAAGTGACAACATCAGATGATACTTTTATAATAAAAAACTTTAATACAGCCAAGAAGTGAAATAACAGTCCAAGAACCATTTAAAGAGCGTCAGAATATATTTTCACCACTTGGTCGAGATAATGCATGCACTCATCAGGAAAGTGACACCAACAAGTGACTCTTTAATAATCAATAACATTAAAAAAAGCAAAATGAAATATCAGGGTCCAGAAATTAATTAGAGGCCGTCAGAGTAAATTTTCACCATTTGGTCGAGATAAGGCAAGCACTCATCAGAAAAGTGACACCAACAGGTGAATCATAAAAAATCAATAATTTTAATAAAGCCAAAAAATGAGATCACAGTCCAAAAAAGCGAAGAGCGTCAGCATAAATGTTCATCTTTTGGAGGAGACAATGTATGAATTCATCAGAAAAGTGATACTATCAGATGATACATTACAAAACAATAACTTTATTCAAGCCCAAAATAGTGCCCTCAGTGCAGAAATCATGAGACCGTCAGAATAAATGTTCATCATTTGGTCGAGATAATGCATGCACTCATCAGAAAGTGACACTATCAGATGATACTTTTATAATAAAAAACTTTAATACAGCCAAGAATTGAAATAACAGTCCAAGAACCATTTAAAAAGCATCAGAATAAATGTTCATCATTTGGCCGAGACAATGCATGCACTCATCAGAAAAGTGACACCAACAAGTGACTTTTTAATAATCAATAACTTTAATAAATCCAAAAACGACATCACGGCCCAGAAATCATTTAAAGGGCGTCAGAGTAAATGTTCATCATTTGGTGGAGATAATGCATGTACTCATCAGAAAAGTGACATCAGATAATACTTTCATAATCAAAAACTTTAATAAAACCAAGAATTGAAATAACGGTCCAAGAACCATTTAAAGAGCGTCAGAATAAATATTCATCACTTGGTCGAGATAATGCACGCACTCATCAGGAAAGTGACACCAACAAGTGACTCTTTAATAATCAATAACATTAAAAAAAGCAAAAGTAAATATCAGGGTCCAGAAATTATTTAGAGGCCGTCAGAGTAAATGTTCACCATTTGGTCGAGATAATACGTGCACTCATCATAAAAATGACACTATCAGATGATACTTTTATAATAAAAAACTTTAATACAGCCAAGAATTGGGATCACAGTTCAAGAAACACTTAAAGAGCGTCAGAATAAAGGTTCATCATTTGCTCAAGATAATGCATGCACTCATCAGAAAGTGACACCATCAGAAGATACTTCTATAATAAAAAACTTTAATACAGCCAAGAATTGAAATAACAGTCCAAGAACCATTTAAAGAGCGTCAGAATAAATATTCATCACTTGGTCGAGATAATGCATGCACTCATCAGGAAAGTGACACCAACAAGTGACTCTTTAATAATCAATAACATTAAAAAAAGCAAAAGTAAATATCAGGGTCCAGAAATTATTTAGAGGCCGTCAGAGTAAATGTTTATCATTTGGTCGGGATAATGCAAGCACTCATCAGAAAGTGACACTATCAGATGATATTTTTATAATGAAAAACTTCAATACAGCCAAGAATTGGGATCACAGTTCAAGAAACACTTAAAGAGCGTCAGAATAAAGGTTCATCATTTGCTCAAGATAATGCATGCACTCATCAGAAAGTGACACCATCAGAAGATACTTCTATAATAAAAAACTTTAATACAGCCAAGAATTGAAATAACAGTCCCAGAACCATTTAAAGAGCGTCAGAATAAATATTCATCACTTGGTCGAGATAATGCATGCACTCATCAGGAAAGTGACACCAACAAGTGACTCTTTAATAATCAATAACATTAAAAAAAGCAAAATGAAATATCAGGGTCCAGAAATTATTTAGAGGCCGTCAGAGTAAATTTTTACCATTTGGTCGAGATATGGCAAGCACTCATCAGAAAAGTGAAACCAACAGGTGAATCGTAAAAAATCAATAATTTTAAAAAAGCCAAAAAATGATATCGCTGTCCAAAAAAGCGAAGAGCGTCAGCATAAATGTTCATCATTTGGAGGAGACAATGCATGCACTCATCAGAAAAGTGACACCAAAAAGTGACTTTTTAATAATCAATAACTTTAATAAAGCCATAAAAATATCACGGCCCAGAAATCATTTAAAGGGCGTCAGAATAAATGTTCATCATTTGGTCGAGATAATGCATGCACTCATCTGAAAAGTCACACCAACAAGTGACTTTTTAATAATCCTTTTTTAAAAAAGGATTAGAGGCCGTCAGATTAAATGTTCACCATTTGGTCAAGATATTACCTGCACTCATCAGAAAAGTGACAACATCAGATGATACTTTTATAATAAAAAACTTTAATACAGCCAAGAAGTGAAATAAAAGTCCAAGAACCATTTAAAGAGCGTCAGAATATATTTTCACCACTTGGTCGAGATAATGCATGCACTCATCAGGAAAGTGACACCAACAAGTGACTCTGAAATAATCAATAACATTAAAAAAAGCAAAATGAAATATCAGGGTCCAGAAATTAATTAGAGGCCGTCAGAGTAAATTTTCACCATTTGGTCGAGATAAGGCAAGCACTCATCAGAAAAGTGACACCAACAGGTGAATCATAAAAAATAAATAATTTTAATGAAGCCAAAAAATGAGATCACAGTCCAAAAAAGCGAAGAGCGTCAGCATAAATGTTCATCATTTGGAGGAGACCATGTATGAATTCATCAGAAAAGTGATACTATCAGATGATACATTACAAAACAATAACTTTATTCAAGCCCAAAATAGTGCCCTCAGTCCAGAAATCATGAGACCGTCAGAATAAATGTTCATCATTTGGTCGAGATAATGCATGCACTCATCAGAAAGTGACACTATCAGATGATACTTCTATAATCAAATACTTTGATTCAGCCAAGAATTGAAATAACAGTCCAAGAACCATTTAAAGAGCATCAGAATAAATGTTCATCATTTGGTCGAGATAATGCATGCACTCATCTGAAAAGTCACACCAACAAGTGACTTTTTAATAATCCTTTTTTAAAAAAGGATTAGAGGCCGTCAGATTAAATGTTCACCATTTGGTCGAGATATTACCTGCACTCATCAGAAAAGTGACAACATCAGATGATACTTTTATAATAAAAAAACTTTAATACAGCCAAGAAGTGAAATAACAGTCCAAGAACCATTTAAAGAGCGTCAGAATATATTTTCACCACTTGGTCGAGATAATGCATGCACTCATCAGGAAAGTGACACCAACAAGTGACTCTTTAATAATCAATAAAATTAAAAAAAGCAAAATGAAATATCAGGGTCCAGAAATTAATTAGAGGCCGTCAGAGTAAATTTTTACCATTTGGTCGAGATAAGGCAAGCACTCATCAGAAAAGTGTCACCAACAGGTGAATCATAAAAAATCAATAATTTTAATAAAGCCAAAAAATGAGATCACAGTCCAAAAAAGCGAAGAGCGTCAGCATAAATGTTCATCATTTGGAGGAGACAATGTATGAATTGTTCATCAGAATAAATGTTCATTATTTGGTCGAGACAATGCATGCACTCATCAGAAAAGTGACACCAACAAGTGACTTTTTAATAATCAATAACTTTAATAAATCCAAAAACCAAATCACGGCCCAGAAATCATTTAAAGGGCGTCAGAGTAAATGTTCATCATTTGGTGGAGATAATGCATGTACTCATCAGAAAAGTGACATCAGATAATACTTGAATAATCAAAAACTTTAATAAAACCAAGAATTGAAATAACGGTCCAAGAACCATTTAAAGAGCGTCAGAATAAATATTCATCACTTGGTCGAGATAATGCACGCACTCATCAGGAAAGTGACACCAACAAGTGACTCTTTAATAATCATTAACATTTAAAAAAGCAAAAGTAAATATCAGGGTCCAGAAATTATTTAGAGGCCGTCAGAGTAAATGTTCACCATTTGGTCGAGATAATACGTGCACTCATCATAAAAGTGACACTATCAGATGATACTTTTATAATAAAAAACTTTAATACAGCCAAGAATTGAGATTACAGTCCAAGAACCATCAGAGTAAATGTTTATCATTTGGTCGGGATAATGCAAGCACTCATCAGAAAGTGACACTATCAGATGATATTTTTATAATGAAAAACTTCAATACAGCCAAGAATTGAGATCACAGTTCAAGAAACACTTAAAGAGCGTCAGAATAAAGGTTCATCATTTGCTCAAGATAATGCATGCACTCATCAGAAAGTGACACCATCAGAAGATACTTCTATAATAAAAAACTTTAATACAGCCAAGAATTGAAATAACAGTCCAAGAAACATTTAAAGAGCGTCAGAATAAATATTCATCACTTGGTCGAGATAATGCATGCACTCATCAGGAAAGTGACACCAACAAGTGACTCTTTAATAATCAATAACATTAAAAAAAGCAAAATGAAATATCAGGGTCCAGAAATTATTTAGAGGCCGTCAGAGTAAATTTTTACCATTTGGTCGAGATATGGCAAGCACTCATCAGAAAAGTGACACCAACAGGTGAATCGTAAAAAATCTATAATTTTAAAAAAGCCAAAAAATGATATCACAGTCCAAAAAAGCGAAGAGCGTCAGCATAAATGTTCATCATTTGGAGGAGACAATGCATGCACTCATCAGAAAAGTGACACCAAAAAGTGACTTTCTAATAATCAATAACTTTAATAAAGCCATAAAAATATCATGGCTAAGAAATCATTCAAAGGGCGTCAGAATAAATGTTCATCATTTGGTCGAGATAATGCATGCACTCATCAGAAAGTGACACCATCAGAAGATACTTCTATAATCAAATACTTTGATACAGCCAAGAATTGAAATAACAGTCCAAGAACCATTTAAAGAGCATCAGAATAAATGTTCATCATTTGGTCGAGACAATGCATGCAATCATCAGAAAAGTGACACCAAAAAGTGACTTTTTAATAATCAATAACTTTAATAACGCCATAAAAATATCACGGCCCAGAAATCATTTAAAGGGCGTCAGAATAAATGTTCATCATTTGGTCGAGATAATGCATGCACTCATCAGAAAGTGACACTATCAGATGATACTTTTATAATTAAAAACTTCAATACAGCCAAGAATTGAGATCACAGTTCAAGAAACACTTAAAGAGCGTCCGAATAAAGGTTCATCATTTGGTCAAGATAATGCATGCACTCATCAGAAAAGTGACACCATTAGATGATACTTTTATAATGAAAAACTTCAATACAGCCAAGAATTGAGATCACAGTTCAAGAAACACTTAAAGAGCGTCAGAATAAAGGTTCATCATTTGCTGAAGATAATGCATGCACTCATCAGAAAAGTGACACCATCAGTGGATACTTTTATAATAAAAAACTTTAATACAGCCAAGAATTGAAATAACAGTCCAAGAACCATTTAAAGAGCGTCAGAGTAAATGTTCATCATTTGGTCGAGATAATGCATGCACTCATCAAAATAGTGAAACCAACAAGTGACTTGTTAATAATCAATAACTTTAATAAAGCCAAAAAAGATATCACGGCCCAGAAATCATTTAAAGGGCGTCAGAGTAAATGTTTATCATTTGATTGAGATAATGCATGCACTCATCAGAAAAGTAACATCAGATAATACTTTAATAATCAAAAACTCTAATAACACCAAGAATTGTGATTACAGTCCCAGAACCATTTAAAGAGCGACAGAACAAATGTTCATCATTTGGTCGAGGTAATGCATGCACTCATCAGAAAGTGACACTATCAGATGATACTTTTATAATGAAAAACTTCAATACAGCCAAGAATTGAGATCACAGTTCAAGAAACACTTAAAGAGCGTCAGAATAAAGGTTCATCATTTGCTCAAGATAATGCATGCACTCATCAGAAAGTGACACCATCAGAAGATACTTCTATAATCAAATACTTTGATACAGCCAAGAATTGAAATAACAGTCCAAGAACAAGTTAAAGAGCATCAGAATAAATGTTCATCATTTGGTCGAGACAATGCATGCACTCATCAGAAAAGTGACACGAAAAAGTGACTTTTTAATAATCAATAACTTTAATAAAGCCATAAAAATATCACGGCCCAGAAATCACTTAAAGGGCGTCAGAATAAATGTTCATCATTTGGTCGAGATAATGCATGCACTCATCAGAAAGTGACACTATCAGATGATAATTTTATAATGAAAAACTTCAATACAGCCAAGAATTGAGATCACAGTTCAAGAAACACTTAAAGAGCGTCAGAATAAAGGTTCATCATTTGCTCAAGATAATGCATGCACTCATCAGAAAAGTGACAGCATCAGATGATACTTTTATAATAAAAAACTTTAATACAGCCAAGAATTGAAATAACAGTCCAAGAACCATTTAAAGAGCGTCAGAATAAATGTTCATCATTTGGTCGAGATAATGCATGCACTCATCAAAATAGTGAAACCAACAAGTGACTTTTTAATAATCATTAACTTTAATAAAGCCAAAAAAGATATCACGGCCCAGAAATCATTTAAAGGGCGTCAGAGTAAATGTTCATCATTTGATTGAGATAATGCATGCAATCATCAGAAAAGTAACATCAGATAATACTTCAATAATCAAAAATTTTAATAAAACCAAGAATTGTGATTACAGTACCAGAACTATTTAAAGAGCAACAGAACAAATGTTCATCATTTGGTCGAGATAATGCATGCACTCATCTGAAAAGTCACACCAACAAGTGACTTTTTAATAATCCTTTTTTAAAAAAGGATTAGAGGCCGTCAGATTAAATGTTCACCATTTGGTCGAGATATTACCTGCACTCATCAGAAAAGTGACATCAAACAATACTTTAATAATCAAAAACTTTAATAAAACCAAGAATTGAAATAACGGTCCAAGAACCATTTAAAGAGCGTCAGAATAAATATTCATCACTTGGTCGAGATAATGCATGCACTCATCAGGAAAGTGACACCAACAAGTGACTCTTTAATAATCAATAAAATTAAAAAAAGCAAAATGAAATATCAGGGTCCAGAAATTATTTAGAGGCCGTCAGAGTAAATTTTCACCATTTGGTCGAGATAAGGCAAGCACTCATCAGAAAAGTGACACCAACAGGTGAATCATAAAAAATCAATAATTTTAATAAAGCCAAAAAATGAGATCACAGTCCGAAAAAGCGAAGAGCGTCAGCATAAATGTTCATCATTTGGAGGAGACAATGTATCAATTCATCAGAAAAGTGATACCATCAGATGATACATTACAAAACAATAACTTTATTCAAGCCCAAAATAGTGCCCTCAGTCCAGAAATCATGAGACCGTCAGAATAATTGTTCATCATTTGGTCGAGATAATGCATGCACTCATCAGAAAGTGACACTATCAGATGATACTTTTATAATTAAAAACTTCAATACAGCCAAGAATTGAGATCACAGTTCAAGAAACACTTAAAGAGCGTCAGAATAAAGGTTCATCATTTGGTCAAGATAATGTATGCACTCATCAGAAAAGTGACACCATCAGATGATACTTTTATAATAAAAAACTTCAAAACAGCCAAGAATTGAGATCACAGTTCAAGAAACACTTAAAGAGCGTTAGAATAAAGGTTCATCATTTGGTCAAGATAATGTATGCACTCATCAGAAAAGTGACACCATCAGATGATACTTTTATAATAAAAAAATTTTAATACAGCCAAGAAATGAAAAAACAGTCCAAGAACCATTTAAAAAGCATCAGATTAAATGTTCATCATTTGGTCGAGACAATGCATGCACTCATCAGAAAAGTGACACCAACAAGTGACTTTTTAATAATCAATAACTTTAATAAAGCCAAAAATGATATCACGGCCTAGAAATCATTTAAAGGGCGTCAGAGTTGGTCGTGGTCGAGATAATTTATGCTTTCATCAGAAAATTGACATCAGATATCACTTTAATAACCAAAAACTTAAATAAAACCAAGAACTGTGATTACAGTCCCAGAACCATTTAAAGAGCGACAGAATAAATGTTCATAATTGGGTCGAGATAATGCAAGCACTCATCAGAACAGTGACACCATCAGATGATACATTACAAAACAACAACTTTATTCCAGCCCAAAATAGTGCTCTCAGTCCAGAAATCATTGAGGCCGTCAGAGTAAATTTTATCATTTGTTCGAGATAATGCATGCACTCATCAGAAAGTGACACCATCAGATGAGACTTCTATAATCAAATACTTTGATACAGCCAAAAATTGAAATAACAGTCCAAGAACCATTTAAAGAGCATCAGAATAAATGTTCATCATTTGGTCGAGACAATACATGCACTCATCAGAAAAGTGACATCAAGTGACTTTTTAATAATCAATAATTTTAATGAAGCCATAAAAATATCCCGGCCCAGAAATCATTTAAAGGGCGTCAGAGTAAATGTTCATCATTTGGTCGAGATAATGCATGCTCTCATCAGAAAAGTGACATCAGATAATACTTTAATAATCAAAAACTTTAATAAAACCAAGAATTGTGATTACAATCCCAGAACCATTTAAAGAGCGACAGAATAAATGTTCATCATTGGATCGAGATAATGCATGCACTCATCAGAAAAGTGACACCAACAGGTGATTCATAAAAAATCAATAACGTTAATAAAGCCAAAAAATGAGATCACAGTCCAAAAAAATTTGAAGAGCGTCAGCATAAATGTTCATCATTTGGTGGAGATAATGTAGGAATTCATCAGAAAAGTGACACCATCAGATGATACATTACAAAACAACAACTTTATTCCAGCCCAAAATAGTGCTCTCAGTCCAGAAATCATTGAGGCCGTCCAAGTAAATGTTTATCATTTGGTCGAGATAATGCATGCACTCATCAGAAAGTGACACCATCAGATGATACTTCTATAATCAAATACTTTGATACAGCCAAGAATTGAAATAACAGTCCAAGAACCATTTAAAGAGCATCAGAATAAATGGTCATCATTTGGTCGAGACAATGCATGCACTGATCAAAAAAGTGACACCAAGTGACTTTTAAATAATCAATAACTTTAATAAACCCATAAAAATATCACGGCCCAGAAATCATTTAAAGGGCGTCAGAGTAAATGTTCATCATTTGGTCGAGATAATGCATGCTCTCATCAGAAAAGTGACATCAGATAATGCTTTAATAATCAAAAACTTCAATAAAACCAAGAATTGTGATTACAATCCCAGAACCATTTAAAGAGCGACAGAATAAATGTTCATCATTTGGTCGAGACAATGCATGCACTCATCAGAAAAGTGACACCAAGTGACTTTTTAATAATCAATAACTTTAATAAAGCCATAAAAATATCACGGCCCAGATCATTCAAAGGGCGTCAGAGTAAATGTTCATCATTTGGTCGAGATAATGCATGCTCTCATCAGAAAAGTGACATCAGATAATGCTTTAATAATCTAAAACTTTAATGAAACCAAAAATCATTTAAAGGGCGTCAGAGTAAATGTTCATCATTTGGTCGAGATAATGCATGCTCTCATCAGAAAAGTGACATCAGATAATAGTTTAATAATCAAAAACTTGAATAAAACCAAGAATTGTGATTACAGTCCCAGAACCATTTAAAGAGCGACAGAATAAATGTTCATCATTGGGTCGAGATAATGCATGCACACATCAGAAAAGTGGCACCAACAGGTGATTCATAAAAAATCAATAACTTTAAAAAAGGCAAAAAATGAGATCACAGTCCAAAAAAATTTGAAGAGCGTCAGCATAAATGTTCATTTGGTGGAGATAATGTAGGAATTCATCAGAAAAGTGACACCATCAGATGATATAATACAAAACAACAAATTTATTCCAGCCCAAAATAGTGCTCTCAGTCCAGAAATCATTGAGGCCGTCAGAGTAAATGTTTCATTCAGTCGAGATAATGCATGCACTCATCAGAAAAAGGCACCATTAGATGATACTTCTATCATCAAATCTTTTGATACAGCCAAGAATTGAAATAACAGTCAAAAGACCATTTAAAGAGCATCAGAATAAATGTTCATCATTTGGTCGAGACAATGCATGCACTCATCAGAAAAGTGACACCAACAAGTGACGTTTTAATAATCAATAACTTTAAAAAAATCAAAAATGATATCACGGCCTATAAATCATTTAAAGGGCGTAAGAGTATATGTTCATCAATTAGTCGAGATAATGCATGCTCTCATCAGAAAATTGACATCAGATAATACTTTAATAATCAAAAACTTAAAAAAAAACAAGAATTGTGATTAAAGTCCCAGAACCATTTAAAGAGCGACAGAATAAATGTTCATCATTGGGTCGAGATAATGCATGCACTCATCAGAAAAGTGACACCAACAGGTGATTCATAAAAAATCAATAACTTTGATTTTCAATAACTTTGTTATTAAAGTTCATCATTTGGTCGAGACAATGAATGCACTCATCAGAAAAGTGACACCAACAAGTGACTTTTTAATAATCAATAACTTTAATAAAGCCAAAAATGAGATCACAGTCCAATAAAAAAATTTGAAGAGCGTCAGCATAAATGTTCATCATTTGGTGAAGATAATGTATGATTTCAGCAGAAAAGTGACACCATCAGATGATACATTACAAAACAATAACTTTTTTCCAGCCCAAAAAAGAGCTCTCAATCCAGAAATCATTGAGGCCGTCAGAGTAAATGTTCATCATTTGGTCGAGATAATGCATGCACTCATCAGAAAGTGACACCACCAGATGACACTTTTATAATCAAAAATTTTGATACAGCCAAGAATTGAAACAACAGTCAAAGAACCATTTAAAGAGCATCAGAATAAAAGTTCATCATTTGGTCGAGACAATGAATGCACTCATCAGAAAAGTGACACCAACAGGTGATTCATAAAAAATCAATAACTTTGATTTTCAATAACATTGTTATTAAAGTTCATCATTTGGTCGAGACAATGAATGCACTCATCAGAAAAGTGACACCAACAAGTGACTTTTTAAAAATCAATAACTTTAATAAAGCCAAAAATGAGATCACAGTCCAATAAAAAAAATTTGAAGAGCGTCAGCATAAATGTTCATCATTTGGTGGAGATAATGTATGATTTCAGCAGAAAAGTGACACCATCAGATGATACATTACAAAACAATAACTTTTTTCCAGCCCGAAAAAGAGCTCTCAATCCAGAAATCATTGAGGCCGTCAGAGTAAATGTTCATCATTTGGTCGAGATAATGCATGCACTCATCAGAAAGTGACACCACCAGATAACACTTTTATAATCAAAAATTTTGATACAGCCAAGAATTGAACTAACAGTCAAAGAACCATTTAAAGAGCATCAGAATAAAAGTTGATAATTTGGTCGAGACAATGAATGCACTCATCAGAAAAGTGACACCAACAAGTGACTTTTTAATAATCAATAACTTTAATAAAGCCAAAAATGATATCACGGCCCATAAATCATTTAAAGAGGTAAGAGTATATGTTCATCAATTAGTCGAGATAATGCATGCTCTGATCAGAAAATTCACATCAGATAATACTTGAATAATCAAAAACTTAAAAAAAACAAGAATTGTTATTAAAGTCCCAGAACCACTTAAAGAGCGACAGAATAAATGTTCATCATTGGGTCGAGATAATGCAAGCACTCGTCAGAAAAGTGACACCAACAGGTGATTCAAAAAAAATCAATAACTTTAATAAAGCCAAAAATGAGATCACAGTCCAATAAAAAAATTTGAAGAGCGTCAGCATAAATGTTCATCATTTGGTGGAGATATTGTATGATTTCAGCAGAAAAGTGACACCATCAGATGACACATTACAAAACAATAACTTTTTTCCAGCCCAAAAAGCTCTCAATCCAGAAATCATTGAGGCCGTCAGAGTAAATGTTCATGATTTGGTCGAGATAATGCATGCACTCATCAGAAAGTGACACCACCAGATGACACTTTTATAATCAAAAACTTTAATACAGCCAAGAATTGAAACAATAGTCCAAGGACCAATTAAAGAGCATCAGAATAAATGTTCATCATTTGGTCGAGACAATGCATGCACACATCAGAAAAGTGACACCAACAAATGACTTTTTAATAATCAATAACTTTAATAAAGCCAAAAAAAAATGATATCACGGCCCAGAAATCATTTAAAGGGCGTCAGAGTAAATGTTCATCATTTGGTCGATATAATACATGCTCTCATCAGAAAATTGACATCAGATAATACTTTAATAATCAAAAACTTTAATAAAACCAAGAATTGTGATTACGGTCCCAGAACCATTTAAAGAGCGAAGGATGAATGTTCATCATTGGGTCGAGATAATGCATGCACTCATCAGAAAAGTGACACCAACAGGTGATTCATAAAAAAACAATAACTTTAACAAAGCCAAAAATGAGATCACAGTCCAAACAAAATTTTAAGAGCGTCAGCATAAATATTCATCATTTGGTGGAGATAATGTATGATTTCATCAGAAAAGTGACACCATCAGATGATACATTACAAAACAATAACTTTATTCCAGCCCAAATAAGTGCTCTCAGTCAAGAAATCACTGAGGCCGTCAGAGTAACTGAGGCCGTCGACATTTACTCGTCATCATTTGGTCGAGATAATGCATGCACTCATCAGAAAGTGACACCATCAGATGACACTTTTAAAATCAAAAATTTAATACAGCCAAGAAATGAGATCACACTTCAACAAACATTTAAAGTGCGTCAGAATAAGTGTTCATCATTTGGTCGAGATAATGCATGCATTCAGAAAAGTGACAACAACGAGGTACTTTTTAATCATCAATAACTTTAAAAAAAAAACAAAAATGATATCACGGTCCAGAAATCATTTAGAGGCCGTCACAGTAAACGTTCATCATTTGGTCGAGATAATACATGCACTCATCAGAAAAGTGACACCATCAGATGATACTTTTATAATAAAAAACTTTAATACAGCCAAGAAATGAAATAACAGTCCAAGAACCATTTAAAGATCATCAGAATAAAAGTTTATCATTTGGTCGAGACAATGCATGCACTCATCAGAAAAGTGACACCAACAAGTGACTTTTTAATAATCAATAATTTTAATAAAGCCAAAAAAGATGTCACGGCCCAGAAATCATTTAAAGGGCGTCAGAGTAAATGTTCATCATTTGGTCGAGATAATGCATGCTCTCATCAGAAAAGTGACATCAGATAATACTTTATTAATCAAAAATTTTAATAAAACCAAGAACTGTGATTACGGTCCCAGAACCATTTAAAGAGGGACGAATAAATGTTCATCATTGGGTCGAGATAATGCATGCACTCATCAGAAAAGTGACACCAACAGGTGATTCATAAAAAATCAATAACTTTAATAAAGCCAAAAAATGAGATGACAGTCCAAAAAAAAAAATTGAAGAGCGTCAGCATAAATGTTCATCATTTGGTGGAGATGTAGGAATTCATCAGAAAAGTGACACCATCAGATGATACATTACAAAACAATAACTTTATTTCAGCCCAAAATAGTGCTCACAGTCCAAAAATCATTGAGGCCGTCAGAGTAAATGTTTATCATTTGGTCGAGATAATGCAAGCACTCGTCAGAAAAGTGACACCAACAGGTGATTCATAAAAAATCAATAACTTTAATAAAGCCAAAAAATGAGATGACAGTCCAAAAAAAATTGAAGAGCGTCAGCATAAATGTTCATCATTTGGTGGAGATGTAGGAATTCATCAGAAAAGTGACACCATCAGATGATTCATTACAAAACAATAACTTTATTTCAGCCCAAAATAGTGCTCACAGTCCAAAAATCATTGAGGCCGTCAGAGTAAATGTTTATCATTTGGTCGAGATAATGCATGCACTCATCAGAAAGTGACACCATCAGATGACACTTTTAAAATCAAAAATTTAATACAGCCAAGAAATGAGATCACACTTCAACAAACATTTAAAGTGCGTCAGAATAAGTGTTCATCATTTGGTCGAGATAATGCATGCATTCAGAAAAGTGACAACAACGAGGTACTTTTTAATAATCAATAACTTTAAAAAAAACAAAAATGATATCACGGTCCAGAAATCATTTAGAGGCCGTCACAGTAAACGTTCATCATTTGGTCGAGATAATACATGCACTCATCAGAAAAGTGACACCATCAGATGATACTTTTATAATAAAAAACTTTAATACAGCCAAGAAATGAAATAACAGTCCAAGAACCATTTAAAGATCATCAGAATAAAAGTTTATCATTTGGTCGAGACAATGCATGCACTCATCAGAAAAGTGACACCAACAAGTGACTTTTTAATAATCAATAATTTTAATAAAGCCAAAAAAGATGTCACGGCCCAGAAATCATTTAAAGGGCGTCAGAGTAAATGTTCATCATTTGGTCGAGATAATGCATGCTCTCATCAGAAAAGTGACATCAGATAATACTTTATCAATCAAAAATTTTAATAAAACCAAGAACTGTGATTACGGTCCCAGAACCATTTAAAGAGGGACGAATAAATGTTCATCTTTGGGTCGAGATAATGCATGCACTCATCAGAAAAGTGACACCAACAGGTGATTCATAAAAAATCAATAACTTTAATAAAGCCAAAAAATGAGATGACAGTCCAAAAAAAAATTGAAGAGCGTCAGCATAAATGTTCATCATTTGGTGGAGATGTAGGAATTCATCAGAAAAGTGACACCATCAGATGATACATTACAAAACAATAACTTTATTTCAGCCCAAAATAGTGCTCACAGTCCAAAAATCATTGAGGCCGTCAGAGTAAATGTTCATCATTTGGTCGAGATAATGCAAGCACTCGTCAGAAAAGTGACACCAACAGGTGATTCATAAAAAATCAATAACTTTAATAAAGCCAAAAATGAGATCACAGTCCAATAAAAAAATTTGAAGAGCGTCAGCATAAATGTTCATCATTTGGTGGAGATATTGTATGATTTCAGCAGAAAAGTGACACCATCAGATGATACATTACAAAACAATAACTTTTTTCCAGCGCAAAAAGCTCTCAATCCAGAAATCATTGAGGCCGTCAGAGTAAATGTTCATCATTTGGTCGAGATAATGCATGCACTCATCAGAAAGTGACACCACCAGATGACACTTTTATAATCAAAAACTTTAATACAGCCAAGAATTGAAATAACAGTCCAAGGACCATTTAAAGAGCATCAGAATAAATGTTCATCATTTGGTCGAGACAATGCATGCACACATCAGAAAAGTGACACCAACAAATGACTTTTTAATAATCAATAACTTTAATAAAGCCAAAAAAAATGATATCACGGCCCAGAAATCATTTAAAGGGCGTCAGAGTAAATGTTCATCATTTGGTCGATATAATACATGCTCTCATCAGAAAATTGACATCAGATAATACTTTAATAATCAAAAACTTTAATAAAACCAAGAATTGTGATTACGGTCCCAGAACCATTTAAAGAGAGAAGGATGAATGTTCATCATTGGGTCGAGATAATGCATGCACTCATCAGAAAAGTGACACCAACAGGTGATTCATAAAAAAACAATAACTTTAACAAAGCCAAAAATGAGATCACAGTCCAAAAAAAATTTTAAGAGCGTCAGCATAAATGTTCATCATTTGGTGGAGATAATGTATGATTTCATCAGAAAAGTGACACCATCAGATGATACATTACAAAACAATAACTTTATTCCAGCCAAAATAAGTGCTCTCAGTCAAGAAATCACTGAGGCCGGCAGAGTAACTGAGGCCGTGGACATTTACTCGTCATCATTTGGTCGAGATAATGCATGCACTCAGAAAGTGACACCATCAGATGATACTTTTATAATAAAAAACTTTAATACAGCCAAGAAATGAAATAACAGTCCAAGAACCATTTAAAGATCATCAGAATAAAAGTTTATCATTTGGTCGAGACAATGCATGCACTCATCAGAAAAGTGACACCAACAAGTGACTTTTTAATAATCAATAACTTTAATAAAGCAAAAAATGATATCACGGCCCAGAAATCATTTAAAGGGCGTAAGAGTAAATGTTCATCATTTGGTCGAGATAATGCATGCTCATCAGAAAAATGACATCAGATAATACTTTAATAATCAAAAACTTTAAAAAAACCAAGAATTGTGATTACGGTCCCAGAACCATTTAAAGAGCGAGAGAATAAAAGTTTATCATTTGGTCGAGACAATGCATGCACTCATCAGAAAAGTGACACCAACAAGTGACTTTTTAATAATCAATAATTTTAATAAAGCCAAAAAAGATGTCACGGCCCAGAAATCATTTAAAGGGCGTCAGAGTAAATGTTCATCATTTGGTCGAGATAATGCATGCTCTCATCAGAAAAGTGACATCAGATAATACTTTATTAATCAAAAATTTTAATAAAACCAAGAACTGTGATTACGGTCCCAGAACCATTTAAAGAGGGACGAATAAATGTTCATCTTTGGGTCGAGATAATGCATGCACTCATCAGAAAAGTGACACCAACAGGTGATTCATAAAAAATCAATAACTTTAATAAAGCCAAAAAATGAGATGACAGTCCAAAAAAAAATTAAAGAGCGTCAGCATAAATGTTCATCATTTGGTGGAGATGTAGGAATTCATCAGAAAAGTGACACCATCAGATGATACATTACAAAACAATAACTTTATTTCAGCCCAAAATAGTGCTCACAGTCCAAAAATCATTGAGGCCGTCAGAGTAAATGTTCATCATTTGGTCGAGATAATGCAAGCACTCGTCAGAAAAGTGACACCAACAGGTGATTCATAAAAAATCAATAACTTTAATAAAGCCAAAAATGAGATCACAGTCCAATAAAAGAATTTGAAGAGCGTCAGCATAAATGTTCATCATTTGGTGGAGATATTGTATGATTTCAGCAGAAAAGTGACACCATCAGATGATACATTACAAAACAATAACTTTTTTCCAGCGCAAAAAGCTCTCAATCCAGAAATCATTGAGGCCGTCAGAGTAAATGTTCATCATTTGGTCGAGATAATGCATGCACTCATCAGAAAGTGACACCACCAGATGACACTTTTATAATCAAAAACTTTAATACAGCCAAGAATTGAAATAACAGTCCAAGGACCATTTAAAGAGCATCAGAATAAATGTTCATCATTTGGTCGAGACAATGCATGCACACATCAGAAAAGTGACACCAACAAATGACTTTTTAATAATCAATAACTTTAATAAAGCCAAAAAAAATGATATCACGGCCCAGAAATCATTTAAAGGGCGTCAGAGTAAATGTTCATCATTTGGTCGATATAATACATGCTCTCATCAGAAAATTGACATCAGATAATACTTTAATAATCAAAAACTTTAATAAAACCAAGAATTGTGATTACGGTCCCAGAACCATTTAAAGAGAGAAGGATGAATGTTCATCATTGGGTCGAGATAATGCATGCACTCATCAGAAAAGTGACACCAACAGGTGATTCATAAAAAAACAATAACTTTAACAAAGCCAAAAATGAGATCACAGTCCAAAAAAAATTTTAAGAGCGTCAGCATAAATGTTCATCATTTGGTGGAGATAATGTATGATTTCATCAGAAAAGTGACACCATCAGATGATACATTACAAAACAATAACTTTATTCCAGCCAAAATAAGTGCTCTCAGTCAAGAAATCACTGAGGCCGGCAGAGTAACTGAGGCCGTGGACATTTACTCGTCATCATTTGGTCGAGATAATGCATGCACTCAGAAAGTGACACCATCAGATGATACTTTTATAATAAAAAACTTTAATACAGCCAAGAAATGAAATAACAGTCCAAGAACCATTTAAAGATCATCAGAATAAAAGTTTATCATTTGGTCGAGACAATGCATGCACTCATCAGAAAAGTGACACCAACAAGTGACTTTTTAATAATCAATAACTTTAATAAAGCAAAAAATGATATCACGGCCCAGAAATCATTTAAAGGGCGTAAGAGTAAATGTTCATCATTTGGTCGAGATAATGCATGCTCATCAGAAAAATGACATCAGATAATACTTTAATAATCAAAAACTTTAAAAAAACCAAGAATTGTGATTACGGTCCCAGAACCATTTAAAGAGCGAGAGAATAAATGTTCATCATTGGGTCGAGATAATGCATGCACTCATCAGAAAAGTGACACCAACAGGAGATTCATAAAAAATCAATAGCTTTAATAAAGCTAAAAAATGGGATCAGTCCAAAAAATTTGAACAGCGTCAGCATAAATGTTCATCATTTGGTGGAGATAGTATTAATTCATCAGAAAAGTGACACCAACAGATGATACATTACAAAAGAATAACTTCATTCCAGCCCAAAAAAGTGCTCTCAGTCAAGAAATCATTGAGGCCGTCAGAGTAAACGTTCGACATTTACTCGTCATCATTTAGTCGAGATAATGCATGCACTCATCAAAAAGTGACACCATCAGATGACACTTTTATAATCAAATACTTTAATACAACCAAGAATTGAGATCACAGTTCAACAAACATTTAAAAGTGCGTCAGAATAAATGTTCATCATTTGGTCGAGATAATGCATGCTCTCATCAGAAAAGTGACATCAGATAATACTTTATTAATCAAAAATTTTAATAAAACCAAGAACTGTGATTACGGTCCCAGAACCATTTAAAGAGGGACGAATAAATGTTCATCATTGGGTCGAGATAATGCATGCACTCATCAGAAAAGTGACACCAACAGGTGATTCATAAAAAATCAATAATTTTAATAAAGCCAAAAAAGATGTCACGGTCCAGAAATCATTTAAAGGGCGTCAGAGTAAATGTTCATCATTTGGTCGAGATAATGCATGCTCTCATCAGAAAAGTGACATCAGATAATACTTTATTAATCAAAAATTTTAATAAAACCAAGAACTGTGATTACGGTCCCGGAACCATTTAAAGAGGGACGAATAAATGTTCATCATTGCGTCGAGATAATGCATGCACTCATCAGAAAAGTGACACCAACAGGTGATTCATAAAAAATCAATAACTTTAATAAAGCTAAAAAATGAGATGACAGTCCAAAAAAAATTGAAGAGCGTCAGCATAAATGTTCATCATTTGGTGGAGATAATGTAGGAATTCATCAGAAAAGTGGCAACATCAGATGATACATTACAAAACAATAACTTTATTCCAGCCCAAAATAGTGCTCTCAGTCCAAAAATCATTGAGGCCGTCAGAGTAAATGTTTATCATTTGGTCGAGATAATGCATGCACTCATCAGAAAGTGACACCATCAGATGATACTTCTATAATCGAATACTTTGATACAGCCAAGAATTGAAATAACAGTCCAAGAACCATATAAAGAGCATCAGAATAAAAGTTCATCATTTGGTCGAGACAATGCATGCACTCATCAGAAAAATGACACCGACAAGTGACTTTTTAATAATCAATAACTTTAATAAAGCGAAAAATGATATCACGGCCCAGAAATCATTTAAAGGGCGTCAGAGTAAATGTTCATCATTTGGTCGAGATAATGCATGCTCTCATCAGAAAAATGACATCAGATATTTTAATAATCAAAAACTTTAATAAAACCAAGAATTGTGATTACGGTCCCAGAACCATTTAAAGAGCGAGAGAATAAATGTTCATCATTGGGTCGAGATAATGCATGCACTCATCAGAAAAGTGACGCCAACAGGTGATTCATAAAAAATCAATAGCTTTAATAAAGCTAAAAAATGGGATCAGTCCAAAAAAATTTGAACAGCGTCAGCATATATGTTCATCATTTGGTGGAGATAGTATTAATTCATCAGAAAAGTGACACCAACAGATGATACATTACAAAAGAATAACTTTATTCCAGCCCAAAAAAGTGCTCTCAGTCAAGAAATCATTGAGGCCGTCAGAGTAAATGTTCGACATTTACTCGTCATCATTTGGTCGAGATAATGCATGCACTCATCAGAAAGTGACACCATCAGATGACACTTTTATAATCAAATACTTTAATACAACCAAGAATTGAGATCACAGTTCAACAAACATTTAAAGTGCGTCAGAATAAATGTTCATCATTTGGTCGAGATAATGCATGCAATCAGAAAAGTGACACCAACGAGTTCCTTTTTAATATTCAATAACTTAAAAAAAACAAAAATGATATCACGGTCCAGAAATCATTTAGAGGCCGTCACAGTAAATGTTCATCATTTGGTCGAGATAATGCATGCACTCATCAGAAAAGTGACACCAACAGGTGATTCATAAAAAATCAATAACTTTAATAAAGCCAAAAAATGAGATGACAGTCCAAAAAAAATTGAAGAGCGTCAGCATAAATGTTCATCATTTGGTGGAGATAATGTAGAAATTCATCAGAAAAGTGACACCATCAGATGATACATTACAAAACAATAACTTTATTCCAGCCCAAAATTCATTAGATAATACTTTAGATAATACATCAGATTCATTAGATAATAATTCATTAGATAATACATCAGATAATACTTTAATTATAAAAAACTTTTATAAAACCAAGAATTCTGATTATAGTCCCAGAACCATTTAAAGAGCGACAGAAAAAATGTTCATCATTTGGTCGAGATAATGCGTGCACTCATCAGAAAAGTGACACCAACAAGTGACATTTTAAAAATCAATAACTTTAATACAGCCAAAAATGATATCACAGCCCAGAAATCAATTAAATGCCATCAGAGTAAATGTTAATCATTTGGTCGAGATAATACACGCACTCATCAGAACAGTGACACCAGCAAGTAACTTTTTAACAGTCAATAACTTTTAAAGCCAAAAATGATATCAGGGTCCAGAAATCATTTAGAGGCCGTCAGAGTAAATGTTCACCATTTGGTCGAGATAATACATGCACTCATAAGAAAAGTGACACTATCAGATGATACTTTTATAATAAAAATTTTAATACAGTCAAGAATTGAGATTACAGTCCCAGAACCATCAGTAAATATTTATCATTTGGTCGGGATAAAGCAAGCACTCATCAGAAAGTGAAATCAGATAATACTTTAATAATCAAAAACATTAATATAACCAAGAATTGTGATTACAGTCCCAGAACCATTTAAAGAACGAAAGAATAAATGTTCATCATTTGCTCGAGATAAAGCATGCACTCATCAGAAAAGTGACACCAAGAAGTGACTTTTAAATAATCAATAACTTTAATACAGCCAAAAATGATATCACAGCCCAGAAATCAATTAAATGCCATCAGAGTAAATGTTCATCATTTGGTCGAGATAATGCACGCACTCATCAGAACAGTGACACCAGCAAGTAACTTTTTAATAGTCAATAACTTTTAAAAAAGCCAAAAATGATATCAGGGTCCAGCAATCATTTAGAGGCCGTCAGAGTAAATGTTCACCATTTGGTCGAGATAATACGTGCACTCATCATAAAAGTGACACTATCAGATGATACTTTTATAATAAAAACTTTAATACAGCCAAGAATTGAGATTACAGTCCAAGAACCATCAGAGTAAATGTTTATCATTTGTCGGGATAATGCAAGCACTCATCAGAAAAGTGACACTAACAGGTGATAGTTAAATAATCAAAAACTGTAATAAAGCCAAAGATGATATCACAGTCCAAAACTGAAGAGCGTCAAAAAAATGTTCATCATTTGGTGGACATAATGCATGCATTCATCAGAAAATTGACATCAGATGATGTATTAAAAAACAATAACTTCAATCAAGCCAAAAAATATTGCTCTCAGTCCAGAAATCATCAGAAAAGTGACACTATCAGATGATACTTTTATAATCAAAAACTTTAATACACTCCAGAATTGTGATTACAGTCCCAGAACCATTTAAAGAACGAAAGAATAAATGTTCATCATTTGGTCGAGATAATGCATGCACTCATCAGAAAAGTGACACCAAGAAGTGACTTTTTAATAATCAATAACTTAAAAAAGCCAAAAACGATATCAGGGTCCAGCAATCATTTAGAGGCCGTCAGAGTAAATGTTCACCATTTGGTCGAGATAATACATGCACTCATCATAAAAGTGACACTATCAGATAATACATTTATAACAAAAAACTTTAATACAGCCAAGAATTGAGATTACAGTTCCAGAACCATCAGAGTAAATGTTTATCATTTGGTCGGGATAATGCAAGCAATCATCAGAAAAGTGACACTAACAGGTGATAGTTAAATAATCAAAAACTGTAAAAAAGCCAAAATATGATATCACAGTCCAAAATTGAAGAGCGTCAACAAAAATGTTCATCATTTGGTGGACATAATGCATGCATTCATCAGAAAAGTGCCATCATCAGATGATGTATTAAAAAACTATAACTTTAATCAAGCCCAAAATATTGCTCTCAGTCCAGAAATCATCAGAAAAGTGACACTAACAGATGATACTTTTATAATAAAAAACTTTAATACAGCCAAGAATTGAGATCACAGTCCAAGAACCATTTAAAGAGCGCCAGAAAAAAAGTTCATCATTTGGTCGAGATAATGCATGCACTCATCAAAAAAGCGACACAATTAAGTGACTTTTCAAAAATCAATAAATTTAATAAAGCCGAAAATGATATCACGGCCCAGAAATCATTTAAAGGGCGACAGAGTAAAAGATGATTATTTGGCCGAGATAATGCATGCACTCATCAGAAAAGTGACATCAGATAATAATTTAATAATCAAAAACTTTAATAAAACCAAGAATTGTGGTTACAGTCCCAGAACCCTTTAATGAGCGTCAGAATGAATTTTCATCATTTGGTCGAGATAAGGCATGCACTCATCAGAAAAGTGACACTAACAGGTGATAGTTATATAATCAAAAACTGTAATAAAGCCAAAAAATGATATCACAGTCCAAAATTGAAGAGCGTCAACAAAAATGTTCATCATTTGGTGAACATAATGCATGCATTCATCAGAAAAATGACATCATCAGATGATGTATTAAAAAACAATAACTTCAATCAAGCCCAAAATATTGCTCTCTTTAAAAACTTTAATACAGCCAAAAACGATATCACAGCCCAGAAATCAATTAAATGCCATCAGAGTAAATGTCCATCATTTGGTCGAGATAATGAACGCACTCATCAGAACAGTGACACCAGCAAGTAACTTTTTAATAGTCAATAACTTAAAAAAAGCCAAAAAAGATATCAGGGTCCAGAAATCATTTAGATGCCGTCAGAGTAAATGTTCACCATTTGGTCGAGATAATACATGCAATCATCAGAAAAGTGACACTATCAGATGATACTTTTATAATAAAAAATTTTAATACAGCCAAGAATTGAGATTACAGTCCTAAAACCATCAGAGTAAATGTTTATCATTTGGTCGGGATAATGCAAGCACTCATCAGAAAAGTGACATCAGATAATACTTTAATAATCAAAAACTTTAATATAACCAAGAATTGTGATTACAGTCCCAGAACCATTTAAAGAACGAAAGAATAAATGTTCATCATTTGGTCGAGATAATACATGCACTCATCATAAAAGTGACACTATCAGATAATACATTTATAACAAAAAACTTTAATACAGCCAAGAATTGAGATTACAGTTCCAGAACCATCAGAGTAAATGTTTATCATTTGGTCGGGATAATGCAAGCAATCATCAGAAAAGTGACACTAACAGGTGATAGTTAAATAATCAAAAACTGTAAAAAAGCCAAAATATGATATCACAGTCCAAAATTGAAGAGCGTCAACAAAAATGTTCATCATTTGGTGGACATAATGCATGCATTCATCAGAAAAGTGCCATCATCAGATGATGTATTAAAAAACTATAACTTTAATCAAGCCCAAAATATTGCTCTCAGTCCAGAAATCATCAGAAAAGTGACACTAACAGATGATACTTTTATAATAAAAAACTTTAATACAGCCAAGAATTGAGATCACAGTCCAAGAACCATTTAAAGAGCGCCAGAAAAAAAGTTCATCATTTGGTCGAGATAATGCATGCACTCATCAAAAAAGCGACACAATTAAGTGACTTTTCAAAAATCAATAAATTTAATAAAGCCGAAAATGATATCACGGCCCAGAAATCATTTAAAGGGCGACAGAGTAAAAGATGATTATTTGGCCGAGATAATGCATGCACTCATCAGAAAAGTGACATCAGATAATAATTTAATAATCAAAAACTTTAATAAAACCAAGAATTGTGGTTACAGTCCCAGAACCCTTTAATGAGCGTCAGAATGAATTTTCATCATTTGGTCGAGATAAGGCATGCACTCATCAGAAAAGTGACACTAACAGGTGATAGTTATATAATCAAAAACTGTAATAAAGCCAAAAAATGATATCACAGTCCAAAATTGAAGAGCGTCAACAAAAATGTTCATCATTTGGTGAACATAATGCATGCATTCATCAGAAAAATGACATCATCAGATGATGTATTAAAAAACAATAACTTCAATCAAGCCCAAAATATTGCTCTCTTTAAAAACTTTAATACAGCCAAAAACGATATCACAGCCCAGAAATCAATTAAATGCCATCAGAGTAAATGTCCATCATTTGGTCGAGATAATGAACGCACTCATCAGAACAGTGACACCAGCAAGTAACTTTTTAATAGTCAATAACTTAAAAAAAGCCAAAAAAGATATCAGGGTCCAGAAATCATTTAGATGCCGTCAGAGTAAATGTTCACCATTTGGTCGAGATAATACATGCAATCATCAGAAAAGTGACACTATCAGATGATACTTTTATAATAAAAAATTTTAATACAGCCAAGAATTGAGATTACAGTCCTAAAACCATCAGAGTAAATGTTTATCATTTGGTCGGGATAATGCAAGCACTCATCAGAAAAGTGACATCAGATAATACTTTAATAATCAAAAACTTTAATATAACCAAGAATTGTGATTACAGTCCCAGAACCATTTAAAGAACGAAAGAATAAATGTTCATCATTTGGTCGAGATAATGCATGCACTCATCAGAAAAGTGACACCAAGAAGTGACTTTAATAATCAATAACTTAAAAAAGCCAAAAAAGATATCAGGGTCCAGTAATCATTTAGACGCCGTCAGAGTAAATGTTCACCATTTGGTCGAGATAATACATGCACTCATCATAAAAGTGACACTATCAGATAAAACTTTTATAATAAAAAACTTTAATACAGCCAAGAATTGAGATTACAGTCCCAGAACCATCAGAGTAAATGTTTATCATTTGTCGGGATAAGGCAAGCACTCATCAGAAAAGTAACACTAACAGGTGATAGTTAAATAATCAAAAGCTGTAAAAAAGCCAAAATATGGTATCACAGTCCAAAATTGAAGAGCGTCAACAAAAATGTTCATCATTTGGTGGACATAATGCATGCATTCATCAGAAAAGTGCCATCATCAGATGATGTATTAAAAAACTATAACTTCAATCAAGCCCAAAATATTGCTCTCAGTCAAGAAATCATCAGAAAATAGACACTAACAGATAATATTTTAATAAAAAACTTTAATACAGCCAAGAATTGAGATCACAGTCCAAGAACCATTTAAATAGCGCCAGAAAAATATTTCATCATTTGGTCGAGATAATGCATGCACTCATCAAAAAAGCGACACAATTAAGTGAATTTTCAAAAATCAATAAATTTAATAAAGCCGAAAATGATATCACGGCCCAGAAATCATTTAAAGGGCGACAGAGTAAAAGATGATTATTTGGTCGAGATAATGCATGCACTCATCAGAAAAGTGACACCAAGAAGTGACATTTTAATAATCAATAACTTTAATACAGCCAAAAATGATATCACAGCCCAGAAATCAATTCAAAGCCATCAGAGTAAAAGTTTATCATTTGGTCGAGATAATGCACGCACTCATCAGAACAGTGACACCAGCAAGTAACTTTTTATTAGTCAATAACTTTTAAAAAAGCCAAAAATGATATCAGGGTCCAGAAATCATTTAGAGGCCGTCAGAGTAAATGTTCACCATTTGGTCGAGATAATGCATGCACTCATCAGAAAAGTGACATCAGATAATACTTTATTAATCAAAAATTTTAATAAAACCAAGAACTGTGATTACGGTCCCAGAACCATTTAAAGAGGGACAGAATGAATGTTCATCATTTGGTCGAGATAAGGCATGCACTCATCAGAAAAGTGACACTAACAGGTAATAGTTAAATAATCAAAAACTGTAATAAAGCCAAAAAATGATATCACAGTCCAAAATTGAAGAGCGTCATTAAAAAATGTTCATCACTTGGTGGATATATTGCATGCACTCATCAGAAAAGTGACATCATCAGATTATGTATTAAAAACCTAGTCTCAATCAAGCCCAAAAAATTGCTCTCAGTCCCGAAATCATTTAACGGTCGTCAGAGTAAATGTTCATCATTTGATCGAGATAATGCATGCACTCATCAAAAAAGCGACACCATTAAGTGACTTTTCAAAAATCAAAAAATTTAAAAAAGCCAAAAAGGATATCACGGCCCAGAAATCATTTAAAGGGCATCAGAGTAAATGTTTATCATTTGGTCGGGATAATGCAAGCACTCATCAGAAAAATGACACCGACAAGTGACTTTTCAAAAATCAATAAATTTAAAAAAGCCAAAAAAGATATCACGGCCCAGAAATCATTTAAAGGGCATCAGAGTAAATGTTTATCATTTGGTCGGGATAATGCAAGCACTCATCAGAAAAGTGACACTAACAGGTGATAGTTAAATAATCAAAAACTGTAATAAAGTCAAAGATGATATCGCAGTCCAAAACTGAAGAGCGTCAAAAAAAATGTTCATCATTTGGTCGAGATAATGCATGCACTCATCAAAAAAGCGACACCATTAAGTGACTTTTCAAAAATCAAAAAATTTAAAAAAGCCAAAAAGGATATCACGGCCCAGAAATCATTTAAAGGGCATCAGAGTAAATGTTTATCATTTGGTCGGGATAATGCAAGCACTCATCAGAAAAATGACACCAACAAGTGACTTTTCAAAAATCAATAAATTTTAAAAAGCCAAAAAAGATATCACGGCCCAGAAATCATTTAAAGGGCGTCAGAGTAAATGTTTATCATTTGGTCGGGATAAGGCAAGCTTTCATCAGAAAAAAGACATCAGATAATGATTTAATAACCAAAAACTTTAATAAAACCAAGAATTGTGATAACAGTCCCAGAACCATTTAAAGAGCGTCAGAATGAATGTTCATCATTTGGTCGAGATAATGCATGCACTCATCAGATAAGTGACACTAACAGGTTATAGTTATATAATCAAAAACTGTAATAATGCCAAAAAATGATATCACAGTCCAAAATTGAAGAGCGTCAACAAAAATGTTCATCATTTGGTGGACATAATGCATGCATTCATCAGAAAAGTGACATCATCAGATGATGTATTAAAAAAACAATAACTTCAATCAAGCCCAAAACATTGCTCTCAGTCCAGAAACCATCGGAAAAGTGACACTATCAGATGACACTTTTATTATCAAAAACTTTAATACACTCCAGAATTGTGATTACAGTCCAAGAACCATTTAAAGACCGTCAGAATAAATCTTCGCCATTTGTTCGAGACAAAGCAGGCACTCATCACAAACGTAACACCATAAAATCATAAAATATTTCAAAAACTATGAAAAAAATTCAGAAACCAAAAATTGTTCAAAATCAGACCAAAAATTAGACATTTGACTTGGAAACAAAGACAATCAGATTAACAGGTTTCATTTGTTGCTGCACGCAACTTTGGTTAAATATGCCAACGAACAATTAATCATGAAAAAATGCCGTTTTAGGTTTGAAGAATATTTGGAAGTATCTTCTGGCGAAAACAAAAGCAACCCAAGAGCTTCCGCAAACAACACACCACTTAGCATAAATCTGACAGTTTGTTAACAATATATTATTCCAGTTCAAAAGCATTTGGGCACTTCGCAAAGACAGCAATCTCGATAAAAGACAAAACCAACAAACAATACTGTCAGGAGCAAAAACAAAACTCCAGTAAGCGCTAAGAAGACCACTCAAAACGATCATTTAATAAACATCAGCAACAGAAGAACAGCTTTCCAGCTGTAAATATACTTCAACGACAAGAACAAGCAGAACTCAGAGCGTCACAAAAAATTTTCACCATTTTTCCCCCGATAATGCAAACTTCAAAAATCTGCCTGGTTGCGATCAGAAATATGAAGTATTAGGAAAATGGTAACCAAGTAGAACTTTTTATAAAGCAAAAAACATTAGGAGAAATTAGCGTATCGAAACTAATTCCAAAGAATCTCTGTGTACGCATAATTTAAATTAGGAACAAAAAACGCAGAAATGCGCAGCAAAAATTTACATTTCGGGCACTTAATGACAAAAAATCTCATAAAAAAAAAGAAAAATAAAAACAATCTCATGGCTTTGGAAAAGTTGGCAAACACATTAGAAACCATTTGATAACCAAATAAAAGAGAACAACAAAGATAAGAGAGCACTAAGCGTTACACACAGATAATAGAACGTCAAAAATAAAGCACAAAGATTCAAAATGCATCAAAGCAGCAACCAAGCAACATGATTCAAATGGCTTCAGAATACGTGCTCATCGTTGGTCGAGATAATGCATGCACTCATTAGAAAAAAGACACCAAATGATACATTAATAGTAACTTTGAAAAAGCCAAAAGATTTGATCACAGTCCAAAAATGAATTAAAGAGCGTCGGACTAAATGTTCATCATTTGGTCCAGATAATTCATCGGAAAAGTGACATCAACAGGTGATACTTTAATATTCAATAATTTTATTCAAGCCAAAAATGATATGACGGTCCAGAAATCATTTAAAGGGCGTCAGAATAAATGTTCATCATTTGGTCCAGAATACATTAAGTGACTTTTTAATAATAACTTTAATAAAGCCAAAAATGATATCACGGCCCAGAAATCATTTAAAGGGCGTCAGAGAAAATGCTTATCATTTGGTCGAGATAATGCATGCACTCATCAGAAAAGTGACATCAGATAATACTTAAATAATCAAAAATTTTAATAAAACCAAGAATTGTGATAAATAGTCCCAGAACCATTCAAAGAGCGACAGTCTAAATGTTCATCATTTGGTCGAGATAATGCATGCACTCATCAGAAAAGTGACAGCAACAAGTGACATTTTAATAATGAATAACTTTAATTAAGCCAAAAATGATATCACGGTTCAAAAATCATTTAAAGGGCGTCAGAACAAATGTTAACCATTTGGTCGAAATAATGCCTGCACTCTTTAGAAAAATGACACTAACAAGTGATAGTTGAATGATCAAAAACTGTAATATAGCCAAAAAAACATCAGTCCAAAAAAATTGAAGAGCGTCAACAAAAATGTTCATCATTTGGTGGACATAATGCATACATTCATCAGAAAAGTGACATCATCAGATGATGCATTAAAAAACAACCACTTCAATCACGCCCAAAAAACTGCTCTCAGTCCAGAAATCATCAGAAAAGTTACACTATCAGATGATACTTTTATAATCAAAAACTTCAATACAGTCAAGAATTGTGACCACAGTCCAAGAAACATTTAAAGACCGTCAGAATAAATGTTCACCATTTGGTCGAAACAAAGCAGGCACTCAATACAAATGTAACAACAAAATATTTCAATAACTATAAAAAATTAAGGAACCAAAAAGTGTTCAAAATCAGACCAAAAATTAGACATTTGACTTGGAAACAAAGACAATCAGATTAACAAGTTTTATATGTCGCTCCACGCAACTTTGGTTAAATATGCCATCGAACAATTAATCATGAAAAATGCCGTTTTAAGTTTGAAAAATATTTGGAAGTATCTCCTGGCGAAAACTATATAAGAAACAAAAGAAATTTTTCTTTTGAGTACAAAAAGTTTCAGGGCTTAGCAACCCAAGAGCTTCCGCAAACAACACAGCACTAAACATAAATCTGACAGTTTCTTAACAATATACGATTCCAGTTCAAAAGCATTTGGGCACTTCGCAAATACAGAGCAATCTCGATAACAGACAAAACCAACAAACAATACTGTCAGGAGCAAAAACAAAACTCCAATAAGCGCTGGAAAGACCACTAAAAAAAGATCATTTAACAAACATCAGCAACAAAGGAACAGCATTCCAGCCGTAAATATACTTCAACGACAAGAACAAGCGTCAGAAAAATTTTCACCATTTTGCCCCGATAATGCAAACTTCCAAAATCTACCTGGTTGGGTAACCGGAATCTAAAGGGCGTCCGAGTAAATGTTCATCAATTGTTCGAGATAAAGCAGGCACTCATCAGAAAAGTGACACCAACAAGTGACTTTTTAATAATCAACAACTTAAAAAAACCAAAAATGATATCACGGCCCAGAAATCATTTAAAGGGCGTCAGAGTAAATGTTCATCAATTGTTCGAGATAAAGCAGGCACTCATCAGAAAAGTCACATCAGATAATACTTTAATAATACTTAAATAATCAAAAATTTTAATAAAACCAAGAATTGTGATAAATAGTCCCAGAACCATTCAAAGAGCGACAGTCTAAATGTTCATCATTTGGTCGAGATAATGCATGCACTCATCAGAAAAGTGACAGCAACAAGTGACATTTTAATAATGAATAACTTTAATTAAGCCAAAAATGATATCACGGTTCAAAAATCATTTAAAGGGCGTCAGAACAAATGTTAACCATTTGGTCGAAATAATGCCTGCACTCTTTAGAAAAATGACACTAACAAGTGATAGTTGAATGATCAAAAACTGTAATATAGCCAAAAAAACATCAGTCCAAAAAAATTGAAGAGCGTCAACAAAAATGTTCATCATTTGGTGGACATAATGCATACATTCATCAGAAAAGTGACATCATCAGATGATGCATTAAAAAACAACCACTTCAATCACGCCCAAAAAACTGCTCTCAGTCCAGAAATCATCAGAAAAGTTACACTATCAGATGATACTTTTATAATCAAAAACTTTAATACAGCCAAGAATTGAGATTACAGTTCCAGAACCATCAGAGTAAATGTTTATTATTTGGTCGGGATAATGCAAGCAATCATCAGAAAAGTGACACTAACAGGTGATAGTTAAATAATCAAAAACTGTAAAAAAGCCAAAATATGATATCACAGTCCAAAATTGAAGAGCGTCAACAAAAATGTTCATCATTTGGTGAACATAATGCATGCATTCATCAGAAAAATGACATCATCAGATGATGCATTAAAAAACAATAACTTCAATCAAGCCCAAAATATTGCTCTCTTTAAAAACTTTAATACAGCCAAAAACGATATCACAGCCCAGAAATCAATTAAATGCCATCAGAGTAAATGTCCATCATTTGGTCGAGATAATGAACGCACTCATCAGAACAGTGACACCAGCAAGTAACTTTTTAATAGTCAATAACTTAAAAAAAGCCAAAAAAGATATCAGGGTCCAGAAATCATTTAGATGCCGTCAGAGTAAATGTTCACCATTTGGTCGAGATAATACATGCAATCATCAGAAAAGTGACACTATCAGATGATACTTTTATAATAAAAATTTTAATACAGTCAAGAATTGAGATTACAGTCCCAGAACCATCAGTAAATATTTATCATTTGGTCGGGATAAAGCAAGCACTCATCAGAAAGTGAAATCAGATAATACTTTAATAATCAAAAACTTTAATAAAACCAAGAATTGTGGTTACAGTCCCAGAACCATTTAAAGAGCGACAGAATAAATGTTCATCATTTGGTCGAGATAATGCATGAACAAAAGTGACACAAGATATTTCAAAAACTATTTAAAAAAATGAGCCAAAAAAGTGTTCGAAATACCAAAAATCACACATCTGACTTTGATACAAAGAAAATGAGGTTAACAAATTTTACATTTTGCTGCACGTAACTACGGTTAAATATGCCAACAAAAAAATTCATCAAGCATCAAAAGTTTGAAAAATATTTGCACCTTGTAAAAACAATAAACAATCAAAAGAAATTCTACCTTTGAGTACAAAAAGTTTCAGAGCTTAGCAACCTAAGAGCTTCTGCAAACAAAACAACACTAACCCTAAATCAAACAATTGGTAAACAAAGTAAATACAATTAGTAGGCAAAAGCAGCTGTGAACTTCAAAAGATAGTAATAGATAGTAAGAAGTGGATAATAGACAAAACCAACCAACAATACTGCCAAGCAGACACGAGGCGCAAATTTCCAATAAAAGCTAAAAGACTACTCAAAAAGATCATTTAAAAACGATCAACAATAGAAGAATCACTTTCCAGCTGTAAAAAAACCTCAACGACAAGAACCAGCAGAAATCAAAGAACGTCAAAAAATATCATTTGGCCCAGATAATGCATACTTTTCAAAAATCTACCGGGAAATAGCATCCAACTTGAACTTTTAAAAAAGCAAAGAGACGTTAGGAGACAAAGCGTATTGAAACTAATTCAAAAGTGTATGCATCTCTGTGCACGCGTAATTCAAATTAGGAACAAAAAAAACACAGAAATCGGCAGCAAAAAATTTATATTTCGGGCACTTAATGATAAAAAAAATTAGTCAAAGACAAGAAAAAACAATCTCATCACTTAGACAAAGCTGACAAACGCATCAGAAAACGATTTAATTGCAAAAAAGAACAGCAAAGATAAAAGAGCACTAAGCGCCAGACATTGATAAAAGAACATTGAAAAACAAGCACAAAGATTCCAAATGCATCAAAGCAGCAACGAATTTAACAATTCAAATATGGTCAGAATAAATTTTCATCGTTTGTCCTGGATAACACATGCACTCATCCGAAGCAACATATGATACTTCAATAATCAACAACTTTAACAAATGAGCCGAAAAATGCGTTGAATATCACAGTCCAAAAACCATTTGAAGAACGTAAGAGAATTGTTCATCATTTGGTCTAGATAATGCATGCACTCATCAAAAAAGGCACCATAAATTGATATTTCAATAACTATAATAGAAATGAGCCAAAAAACAATTTGAATATTATATCAAAAAACATTTCACTTTGAAACACTGAGATTCAGTTTAACAAGTTTTACATGTTGATGCACGCACTGTGGAGAAAGAGGGTTGATTAAATAGAATCAAAACACCGTACTGAGGAACAAAAAAACCTAGCCGGTCCATTTCAAATTGAGTACTGGGAACAAAGCAAACACTAATCGACCAGGATAATCAAAAAATTATTTTAGAAGTTTAAGTCTACAAAAGAAGTTTCATATGATCGTGCGCTTAACTGTGGTTAAAAATACATAAGGTCAATTAAATAGCATCAAAAATACCGGCTTACGAAAAATGTACCTAGAGACTGCTCACTGTTCTAAAGAAACAACAGAACAAATTCTACCTTGGAGTACAAGAAACACAAAGTCTCGAGTTAATCAACAGAAGAAGAGCTTCCATAAACAACAAAGCACTCAACAAAAATAGTTTTTCAGAGGTAAAAAACCTCTGAGATGAAAAATTACAAATTAGAAATCATTAGAACAAAATTTCATCAATTCGTTGAGATAATGCTTTATTTTCAAACAATCAACAGGGTAAACACCAGAAAAACTCAAATGTAATGAATACTAGGAGTGAATAAAACAGAACTTTGGGGCAAACATTTACATTTCAGGCACCTAAAGATAAACTATATACAATTATTTAAAATACTCCCTTTAGAAAAATATGACAAACGCATCAAAAAGTGCCAACATGGAAGAAAGCAGCCCAGATAAAAATGGCACTTCACGCTAGACAAAGATAAAAGGACATGAAAAAAACAAAGCATTAAGATTGAAAATGCATCAAAGCACCGACATCAAAACACAACTCAGAGAGTCAGAAAAAATGTCCGAATTTGGGACATAATGCATGCACTCGGAACAGAATGGAAACTATTAGATGATATTTCAATAACTATATTAGAAAAAAAAAACGAGACAAATGATAATTTGCTGAACATCAGACAAAAACAAACAGAATATTTGACATTGTTTTAGTTTAACAATCAATTTGAAAAGTGTAATTTTGGCGAGCGCAACTTAGCTGAAAAGCAAAAGATCCATTAATCAGCATCAAAAACATCGTTTTATTTGAAAAAAAAAACAATTAAAAACTGGTCACTTTAAAAATCAGAAGTGCAGAAAAAACGAAAAAACTAGCTTTCAGTGTATTAACTTAAAGTCTCAGAGTTCATCAACACATTAAGAGCTTCCAACCATGAATAACACAATATTATTAATAAATCAAACAATTGGTAAAGGAAAGATTAAAATTTTATAACGAAAGCATTTACGCACTTCACCATAAAAGCAGCAATCTGGATAGTAGACAAAACCAACCAACAATAGTGCCGAGAGAAAGCACAAAACTAAATTTGAAGGCAATTTCAGAAAACCAATAAATAAGTGTCAAACTTTGTTTAATACAGGCACTTATCGACCAAATAATTATTTTTAATACAATTTTAAAACATCCCCGTTTCATGCAAACGAAAAATACAAGAAAAGTTTGCTGAATAGGCAAAAAACAAGAACAAAACTCCGAAAGAACTAAGCAGCATTTACCAATCAATTACAGAAACTTATCCATCAAGGAATTATGTTGAACATAGTTTGAAAACGTCCAGTTTATATGAAAACGAAGAAAAATACAACAAGAAACGTTTGCTGAACATGCAAAAATCAAGAATGAAACTTCATACGAACTAAGCAGCCATGAATCAGAGCAGCATTACAAAACAGTTTGTCATCTTGTTTAGAAGGTTCATGCACTCAACAGGTGACACCATCAGATATTTAGCTAACTAAACAAAATACTAAACTAGAAAACATCACGCACCAAAGCAGAAAGAAATTTGGCATAGCGAAAGTTATTAGACCAATCAAACAATATTATCTGCGAGTGAGCACAACTGTGGTGAAAATAGCAAGCCATCATTTAACTAGCATCAAGAAAACCATTTCAAGAATAAAAATCGTACCTATTATTCATTGTAAAGTTGACGCAACTCTAACATTAGTAAAACTCAAATCAATCCACTGAATCAAACCACATAAATCAAACCACTGACTCATATATCGACTCATAAGCCATCATTTAACTAGCATCAAGAAAACCATTTCAAGAATAAGAATCGTACCTATTATTCATTGTAAAGTTGACGCAACTCTAACATTAGTAAAACTCAAATCAATCCACTGAATCAAACCACATAAATCAAACCACTGACTCATATATCGAAATGAGAAGGCACTTCACAATATTAAAGAAAGGGCAATCAGGGTAGAAGACAACTCCAACAAGCACAATTACAGACATTTAACAAAAACTGAAAAACACTATTCCGGCTTATACAAGTTTCCCAGACAAAAAATTACTAAACTATTTGACTCAAATGAAAAACAATCCCTTCAACTGAAAAATAAGATAAAAACTTAGAAAACGTTTGTTGAATTTCTAAAGCTAAAAAAACAAGCTCCAAACAAGGATAAGGGCACTCAGGTTCAGTATCCAAATGAATCAAGAAAAAGCGTAAAAGTTAAAATGAAACATTTACCACAATTCCAAGAACGTCACAACAGCTGTCTATCATTTAGTCGAGATAAGCCATGCACTCAGAGAAATGGCACCATCCGATAACATTTAGATATCGGAGCAGAAGAATATGACATTAAAAAGTTACTAGATCACATTTCCAACTTTATCTGATGTTACGGGCATCTGTGGTGAAAAAGACAACGATAAAATAATCAGCACCAAAAAGACCGCAAAAAACACTAGGATATCAAAAACCGAGCATAAAAACTCATAAACATTATGCATCAAAGCAGCAGCGAATCACCACAATTCATAGAGCGTCAGAATAAATGTTCATCATTTTATCGAGGAATGCTTGCACTCATCACAGAATCAAAACATATTAGATGACATTTCAATATCTATGATCAAAAACGAACGCGCCAAAAACTTTCAAACAGCACAGACCAAAAACTAAAACAATTGACGTTGGAAAATTATAGATCTATTTTGCAAGTTTTATCTTTTGCTGCGCGAAACTGGTGAAAAAGAAGCATATGATCAATTTACGATACCGACACCAAAAAATTAGACATTGGTCATTGTAAACTCAACAGAACAAAAACAACAGAAAATGTCTATCTTTGAGTTTAAAAAATTCAGCACGAGGAGTTTCCATTCTATAAACAAAACACTGAACGTAAATCCAGCAAATGGTAAGCAATAGCTAACCGAGAAAAAACATCGAGAAATTTTTTATTGAATGCGCAGTATTGAAAAAATATGCAAGATGAAAGAAAAAAAATATGCAAGATAAAACACAGCATGACCCTCCAAATATTAGAGCAACCACTCACCACAATTCACAGAGCGTCAGAAAAAAAGTTCATTCTTTTGCTAATATAATCAATGCACTCAGAGAGTTAAAATGGGATAATATTTAGCTACCTATACCAAAAATGGTTCAATATCACGTACAGAAAAAAAGCGAAAATGTGGCATTTATAAAGTTTAGATCAAACAATTTTATCAGCGGTTGAAAGCGATCAATTTACTAACATTAGGAACACGGTTTTTAGTTTACAAACCCTATGCATTAGTCATTTTGAAAACACACGAAACAACAGAAAAATCTACCTTTGGGAATAAAGAAAACACAGCCTCAGTTGATCAACTAAGCACTAAAATTAGTAGTAAACCACTTTACAACACCAAAATTTTATGAAAAGCAAAAACGAAGCACAGTTTTAATTACAGAACATTTAACAAGAAACGTTTCAAAAACTTTGCAGCTTGAAAAAATATTGAGGAGAAACTAATAGCACAATTTACCGATTGTCCAAAAATTTAAAATTTGTCCCAGCAAACTTAATTTTTCCGAACAATCAACACGTGGAACAGATATACAAAGCAAAACAAAAATGAAACAGCAACAAACAAAAACATTATAAAAGCAGGGGAACAGCAAGAGATAGAACATTGAAATTAACTCAAAAGGCAGTTTAAAATTAGAGTACAGTCTCTCTAATCTATCAATGCAAAAATTCAACAGAAGCAATACTAGGAAAAAGAAAAAACAGAAAATGACGCCAATCGTTTTATATTGCAGGCACTACTCGGCCAATTTATATATAAACAATTTTAATACATCCCATTTAATTGAAAAACATTACATACATCGGAAGACATTTTTAAATGTGCAAAATTGAAAACAAGGGCAACGATGATAGGCCATCCAAATAAATCCAGAAAAAAATGTCAAAGATACCAAAAATATCAAAAAATAAATATCAAAGATTTCAAAAGAATCAAAGCAGCAAGGAATCACCAGAATTCACAGAATCTCAGATTAAATTTCCATTATTTTGTCGAAATAATGCACGCACTAATAAGAGAAATGAGACTGAGAAAATTATTTTAACTAATATTGAAGCCAAAAAATCATATTACAGACCAAAATTCAGAACATCTGACATTGGCTAATTTTATAGATCTATGTAGCAAAATTTATCTGTTGGTGTGGGAGACTTTGGTGAAAGCAAACGACTAATTAACCAGCATCAAAGCAAACTGACATAAGTGATTCTAAAATCAAACAAAAAAGAAACTTAGAAAAATGAACCTTTGATAGTAGAAGTCTCACGGTTGATGAACACGAGAAAAGGTTTCATTCAATAAACAACAGAATACTAACCATAAATCCAGCAATTGGTAAACAAAAGTTAAATGAGAAACCAGAAAAATACATCAAAAACATTTTTTGAATGCGGAGTATTGAAAAAACAGGGAAAGATAGCATTAAGAGTTGTTTAATGTGCAAGACAAGATAGCATTAAGCATTGATAAACAGATAGCAACATATAGCGTTAATGACAAACAAGGATCCTTAGACATCACAAAAATATAGCATGACAAAAATTAAGAAGCAACGACTCACCAATCACAGAACGTCAGACAAAAGTTCATTCTTTTGCTAATATAATGCATGCAATCAGAGAGTTAAAATGGGATGACATTTAGCTAACTATACCAAAAAACTGTTCAATATCACGTACAGAAAAGACGCGAAAATGTGGCATTTAAAAATTTTAGAACAAACAATTTTATCAGCGGTTGAAAGCGATCAATCTACTAATTTACTAACATCTAGAACACAGTTTTCAGTTTACAAACCCTATGAATTAGTCATTTTCAAAACACAAGAAACAACAGACAATTTGATCTTTGTGTAAAAGAAAACAACGCCTCAGAGTTGATCAACTAAGCACTAGTCTACGATCAAAACACTGAAGCTTAAACAAAATCAAGAAAAATTAACATTAAAATTTAACTGAGCAGAAGAAAAAGAAATTAAAAAGTTATTAAATCATTTTTCAACTTCAATTGATGTTACAGGCACCTGAGGGGAAAAGACAACGATGAATTGATTAGTATTAAGTATACCGCCAGAAAAAATCAAGGGGACAGAAAAAAACCGAGCATAAAAACTCTAAATGCATTAAAGCAGCAGCGAATCGCCACAATTCAAAGAGCGTCCGAACAAATTTTCATCATTTTGTCAAGTTAGGCAGGCACTCATCACAAAAACAAAAGATATAAGATAACATTTCAATAACTATGATCAAAAACAAGAGCAAAAAAAGTTCTTTGCTAATATAATGCATGCACTCAGTGAGTTAAAATGGGATAATATTTAGCTACCTAAAACAAAAAGTGTTCAATATCACGTACAGAAAAGATGCGAAAATGTGGCATTTATAAAGTTCAGATCAATCAATATTATCAGCGGTTGAAAGCGATCCATGTACTAATTAATTTACTAACATCAAGAACACAGTTTTCAGTTTACAAACCCTATACATTAGTCATTTTGAAAACACACGAAACAACAAAAAAATCGACCTTTGGGAATAAAGAAAACAAAGCCTCAGTTGATCAACTAAGCACTAGTATTAGTAGTAAACCACTTTACAACAGCGAAATTTTATGAAAAGCAAAAACGAAGCACAGTTTTAATTACAGAACATTTGACAAGAAACGTTTCAAAAACTTTGCAGCTTGAAAAAATATTATTGAGGAGAAACTAATAGCACAATTTGCCGATTGTCCAAAAATTTTAAATTTGTCCCAGGAAACTTAATTTTTCCGAACAATCAACACGTGGAACAGATATACAAAGCAAAACAAAAATGAAACAGCACCAAACAAAAACATTATAAAAGCAGGGGAACAGCAAGAGATAGAACATAGAAATTAACTCAAAAGACAGTTTAAAATTAGATTACAGTCTCTCTAATCTATCAATGCAAAAATTCAACAGAAGCAATACTAGGAAAAAGAAAAAACTGAAAATGATGCCAATCGTTTTATATTGCAGGCACTACTCGGCCAATTTATATATAAACAATTTTAATACATCCCATTTAATTGAAAAACATTACAAACATCGAAAGACATTTTTAAATGTGCAATATTGAAAACAAGGGCAACGATGATAGGCCATCCAAATAAATCCAGAAAAAAAATGTCAAAGATACCAAAAATATCAAAAAATAAATATCAAAGATTTCAAAAGAATCAAAGCAGCAATGAATCACCAGAATTCACAGAATGTCAGATTAAATTTCCATTATTTTGTCGAAATAATGCACGCACTAATCAGAGAAATGAGACTGAGAAAATTATTTTAACTAATATTGAAGCCAAAAAATCATATTACAGACCAAAATTCAGAACATTTGACATTGGCTAATTTTATAGATCTATGTAGCAAAATTTATCTGTTGGTGTGGGAGACTTTGGTGAGAGCAAACGACTAATTAACCAGCATCAAAGCAAACTGATTTAAGTGATTCTAAAATCAAACAAAACAGAAACTGTTAGAAAAATGAACCTTTGATAGTAGAAGTCTCACGGTTGATCAGCACGAGAAAAGCTTTCATTCAATAAACAACAAAATACTAACCGTAAATCCAGCAATTGGTAAACAAAAGTTAAATGAGAAACCAGAAAAAAACATCAAAAACATTTTTGAATGCGGAGTATTGAAAAACAGGGAAAGATAGCATTAAGAGTTGTTTAATGTGCAGTTTTGAAAAAACAGGCAAGACAGAAGATAGCATAAAGCATTGATAAACAGAAAGCAACATATAGCGTTAATGACAAACAAGGATCCTTAGACATCACAAAAATATAGCATGACAAAAATTAAGCAGCAACGACTCACCACAAATCACAGAACGTCAGACAAAAGTTCATTCTTTTGCTAATATAATGCATGCAATCAGAGAGTTAAAATGGTATGACATTTAGCTAACTATACCAAAAACTGTTCAATATCACGTACAGAAAAGACGCGAAAATGTGGCATTTAAAAATTTTAGATCAAACAATTTTATCAGCGGTTGAAAGCGATCAATCTACTAATTTACTAACATCTAGAACACAGTTTTCAGTTTACAAACCCTATGAATTAGTCATTTTCAAAACACAAGAAACAACAGACAATTTGATCTTTGTGTAAAAGAAAACAACGCCTCAGAGTTGATCAACTAAGCACTAGTCTACGATCAAAACACTGATTTACAAATCAAAAGCAGTAGAGAACATTACAAAAAACACTAGCAAACAATTTTGTGAAAATCGAACACGAAGCACAAAATTAATTACAGAAAGTTTAACAAGAAACATTTGAAAAAACTTTAAAGCTTAAACAAAATCAAGAAAAATTAACATTAAAATTTAACTGAGCAGAAGAAAAAGAAATTAAAAAGTTATTAAATCATTTTTCAACTTCAATTGATGTTACGGGCACCTGAGGGGAAAAGACAACGATCAATTGATTAGTATTAAGTATACCGCCAGAAAAAAACAAGGGGACAGCAAAAAACCGAGCATAAAAACTTTATATGCATTAAAGCAGCAGCGAATCGCCACAATTCAAAGAGCGTCCAAACAAATTTTCATCATTTTGTCAAGTTAGGCAAGCACTCATCACAAAAAAAAAGATATAAGATAACATTTCAATAACTATTATCAAAAACAAGAGCAAAAAACTTCTCAACATCGGACTCAAAATCAGAACATTTGACGTCGAAAAACTGTATATCTATTTAGCTAGTTTTATCTGGTGGTCCGCACAAATGCGGTGGGAAAAAAGCAAAAGATCAATTTACCAGCAGCAAAGAAAATTTACATAATGGTCGTTGTGAGATCAACAGAACACAAACAACAGAAAATGTCTAACGTTGAGTTTAAAAAAGTCAACACGAGTTGATCAACACGAGGAGTTTCCATTCTATAAACAAAACACTGAACGTATATCCATCAAATGGTAAGCAATAAGCAACCGAGAAAAAAAACAGGAAACTTTGGTGAATGCGCAGTATTGAAAAAATATGCAAGATGAAAGATACAAAATATGCAAGATAAAACACAGCATGACACTGCAAAAGTTTAGAGCAACCACTCACCACAAATCACAGAGCGTCAGACAAAAGTTTATTCTTTTGCTAAAATAATGCATGCACTCAGAGAGTTAAAATGGGATGACATTTAGCTAACTATGCCAAAAAGTGTTCAATATAACGTACAGAAAAGAAGCGAAAATGTGGCATTTATAAAGTTTAGCTGAAACAATTTTATCAGCGGTTGAAAGCGATCAATTTACTAACATCAAGAACAGAACACAGTTATCAGTTTACAAACCCTATACATTAGTCGTTTTGAAAACACAAGAAACAACAGAAAAATCGACCTTTGGGAATAAAGAAAACAAAGCCTCAGTTGATCAACTAAGCACTGGTATTAGTAGTAAATCACTTTACAACACCGAAATTTTATGAAGCAAAAACGAAGCACAGTTTTAATTACAGAACATTTAACAAGAAACGTTTCAAAAACTTTGCAGCTTGAAAAAATATTGAGGAGAAACTAATAGCACAATTTACTGATTGTCCGAAAATTTAAAATTTGTCCCAGGAAACTTAATTTTTCCGAACAATCAACACGTGGAACAGATATACAAAGCAAAATAAAAATGAAACAGCACCAAACGAAAACATTATAAAAGCAGGGGAACAGCAAGAGATAGAGCATAGAAATTAACTCAAAAGACAGTTTAAAATGAGAGTACAGTCTCTCTAATCTATCAATGCAAAAAGCGCAACAGAAGCAATACTAGGAAAAAGAAAAAACAGAAAATGACGCCAATCGTTTTATATTGCAGGCACTACTCGGCCAATTTATATATAAATAATTTTATTACATCCCATTTAATTGAAAAACATTACATACATCCAAAGACATTTTTAAATGTGCAATATTGAAAACAAGGGCAACGATGATAGGCCATCCAAATAAATCCAGAAAAAAAATGTCAAAGATACCAAAAATATCAAAAATAAATATCAAAGATTTCAAAAAATCAAAGCAGCAATGAATCACCAGAATTCACAGAATGTCAGATTAAATTTTCTTTATTTTGTCGAGATAATGCACGCACTAATCAGAAATGAGACTGAGAAAATTATTTTAACTAATATTGAAGCCAAAAAATCATATAACAGACCAAAATTCAGAACATTTGACATTGGCTAATTTTATAGATCTATGTAGCAAAATTTATCTGTTGGTGTGCGAGACTTTGGTGAAAGCAAACGACTAATTAACCAGCATCAAAGCAAACTGACATAAGTGATTCTAAAATCAACCAAACAGAAACAGTTAGAAAAATGAACCTTTGATAGTAGAAGTCTCACGGTTGATGAATACGAGAAAAGTTTTCATTCAATAAGCAACAAAATACTGACCGTAAATCTAGCAATTGGTAAACAAAAGTTAACTGAGAAACCAGAAAAATACATCGAAAACATTATTTGAATGCGGAGTATTGAAAAAACAGGGAAAGATAGCATTAAGAGTTGTTTAATGTGCAGTATTGAAAAAACAGGCAAGACAGAAGATAGCATTAAGCATTGATAAACAGATAGCAACATATGGCTTAATGAAAAACAAGAATCCTTAGACATCACAAAAATATAGCATGACAAAAATTAAGCAGCAACGACTCACCACAAATCACAGAACGTCAGACAAAAGTTCATTCTTTTGCTAATATAATGCAGGCAATCAGAGAGTTAAAACTGGGATGACATTTAGCTAACTATACCAAAAACTGTTCAATATCACGTACAGAAAAGACGCGAAAATGTGGCATTTAAAGAGTTTAGATCAAACAATTTTATCAGCGGTTGAAAGCGATCAATCTACTAATTTACTAACATCAAGAACACAGTTTTCAGTTTACAAACCCTATACATTAGTCATTTTCAAAACACAAGAAACAACAGAAAATTTGATCTTTGTGTAAAAGAAAACAACGCCTCAGAGTTGATCAACTAAGCACTAGTCTACAATCAAACCACTGATTTACAAATGAAAAGCAGTAGAGAACATTACAAAAATTACTAATAAACAATTTTGTGAAAATCGAACACGAAGCTCAAAATTAATTACAGAAAATTTAACAAGAAACACTTGAAAAAACTTTTAAGCTTAAACAAAATTAAGAAAAATTAACATTAAATTTAAACTGAGCAGGAGAAAATGAAATTAAAAAGTTATTAAATCATTTTTCAACTTCATTTGATGTTACGGGCACCTGAGGGGAAAAGACAACGATCAACTGATTAGTATTAAGTATACCGCCAGAAAAAAACAGGGGGACAGCAAAAAACCGAGCATAAAAACTCTAAATGCATTAAAGCAGCAGCGAATCGCCACAATTCAAAGAGCGTCCGAATAAATTTTCATCATTTTGTCAAGTTAGGCAAGCACTCATCACAAAAACAAAAGATATAAGATACCATTTCAATAACTAATATCAAAAACAAGAGCACAAAACTTCTCAACATCACAGACCAAAAATCAGAACATTTGACGTCGAAAAACTGTATATCTATTTAGCTAGTTTTATCTGGTGGTCCGCACAAATGCGGTGGGAAAAAAGCAAAAGATCAATTTACCAGCAGCAAAGAAAATTTACATAATGGTCGTTGTGAGATCAACAGAACACAAACGACAGAAAATGTCTACCTTTGAGTTAAAAAATTTCAACACGAGTTGATCAACACGAGGAGTTTCCATTCTATAAACAAAACACTGAACGTTTATCCATCAAATGGTAAGCAATAAGTAACCGAGAAAAAAACAGGAAACTTTGTTGAATGCACAGTATTGAAAAAATATGCAAGATGAAAGATAAAAAATATGCAAGATAAAACACAGCATGACACTGCAGAAGTTTAGAGCAACCACTCACCACAAATCAGAGAGCGTCAGACAAAAGTTTATTCTTTTGCTAAAATAATGCATGCACTCAGAGAGTTAAAATGGGATGATATTTAGCTAACTATGCCAAAAAGTGTTCAATATCACATACAGAAAAGAGTGACGAAAATGTGGCATTTATAAAGTTAAGATCAAACAATTTTATCAACGGTTGAAAGCGATCAATTTACTAACATCAGGAACAGAACACAGTTATCAGTTTACAAACCCTATACATTAGTCATTTTGAACATACAGAACTATACAGATAGAACATAGTGAAAATAACTCAAAAGACAGTTTTAAATTAGAGTACAGTCTCTGTAATCTATCAATGCAAAAAAAACGCAACAGAAGCTAAACAAGGACAAAGAACATACAGAAAATAGCGTCAATTGCTTTATATTGCAGGCACTACTCGCCCAATTATTTATATATAAACAATTTTAATACATCTCATTTAATTGAAAAACATTACATACATCAAAAGAAATGTTTAAATGTGCAATATTGAGAAAAAGGGCAACGATGATAGGCCATCCAAATATGTCCAGAAAAAAAATGTCAAAGATACCAAAAATATCAAAATAAATATCAAAGATTTCAAAAGAATCAAAGCAGCAATGAGTCACCAGAATTCACAGAATGTCAGATTAAATTTTCATTATTTTGTCGAGATAATGCACGCACTAACCAGAGAAATGAAAATAAGAAAATTATTTTAGCTAATATTAAAGCCAAAAAACCATATTACAGACCAGAAAATTTGACATTGGCTAATTTTTTAGATCTATTTAGCAAAATTTATCGGTTGGTGTGGGAGACTTTGTTTAAAAAAGCAAACGACCAATTAACCAACATCAAAGCAAACTGACATAAGTCATTCTAAAATCAACCAAACAGAAACAGTTAGAAAATTGAACCTTTGATAGTAGAAGTCTCACAGTTGATGAACACGAGAAAAACTTTCATTCAATAAACAATACTAACCGTAAATCCAGCAATTGGTAAACAAAAATTAACTGAGAAACCAGAAAAACACATCGAAAACGTTTTTTGAATGCGGAGTATTGAAAAAACAGGGAAAAAAAGAGGTCATTAAGAGTTGTTTAATGTGCAGTATTAAAAAACAGGCAAGATAAAGATAGCATTAAGAATTGATAAACAGATAGAAACAGATAGCATTGATGACAAACAAGGATCCTTAGACATCACAAAAATATAGAATAACAAAAATTAGGCAGCAACGACTCGCCACAAATCAGAGCGTCAAAATAAAAGCTGATTCTTATGTAAAGATTATGGATGCACTTAGTGAGTTGACAATATCAGATGATATTTAGCTAACTACACTAAAGAAGTGTTCAATATCAGGTAACGAAAAGCAGAAAAATTCTCATGGACAAAACTTATAGACCAATCAAACAATTTCATCAGCGGGTGAACGCAACTGTGGTGACAGAAGCAGGCGGTCGGTTAACTAGTATCAATATTTTTAGGGGAAAATGGCACAATGATGATAGCACCCATGATCTGATGGCACCCATCAGACTAAATGTAACCAATTGATCTCGGTAAAAAGTGCTGTCATCCCAAGATGGACCATTTAAGAAGTAAAAAAATAAGCATGTCCAGAATAGAAATTTGATTAAAGCGAAATAACCAGAAACAGAAAGACACAGATCTGGTTCAAATATTTGAGCAGATCCAAGCAAGTTGTTTTACAAGAAATTGAACTACATTCATCTTTTGAAGGGACTTTCCAGTTGAAGCGAGTTAAAACAATAACCTGCTGGATCTATAGAGCAAAGCAATAATTGAAGACGATTGACAAATTGGAGATGGCAACCGGAACAATGAGAGCTAGCAAAATTAAATAAACTAATTTAAGTCGGCCAAATTGCTCTCGGACAACAAACAGGGGATGTGCCAATTCTAGACCACTTCAATTGGTCTATACCTCACAAATAAAAATCGTAATTTTTAGGCTCATTTTCGATTAATTTCAGAATTTAAATGCCCCAAATTAGGTTCGCGGCTTAATTTCCGACAGAAATTTAGATCTCAGAACGCTAAAGAAGCCAGAGGTAAAAGTCCCTCGACAAGTCACATTATTGAATCAGGCTCAGGAATATTATAGAGAAAAAGTGGGGTTAAAATTGTCCGTGAAAGAGAAATGACATCAGAAGCTTCAAAATTTTTTCGGGAAAAAAGGAATACGGTTTCTCGCCAGAAAAAAATAGTGTGGCAACTGTAGGAGTATAAAAACAATGACTCCTTATTAGACTTAAGTAATTAACACACTTGTCACCAAAGCGACGCAATCACAACAGATTGAAAATCACAGACGGCTAAAACAAGTCCGACAAACAATATTGACCTTAAAAAGAAATGAAAAGCAGAAAAGGCTGCACTGCTGTTCCAGACAGACAGCTGTGGAGAAAAACGCATACATTCCATTAAGTGAAAACAAAAAAAACTTTTAAGACAAAAATAAAGGAAAATAGCACATTATGAGCATTAGAAAAATTACTATCATTTGTTGCTCCAAGTGCACTCAATCAGCATATAATGCGCATCTTAAGATCCGAAATAAAGAACTAATCATCTTATCAGGTTTCAATGACCGCAAAATACTCAAAATAAAAATAAACCAGTTGACATATTGTAGTAAACAATAGAAGGCTAGTGCCGTCTTAAACATTTGCTCATCTGCAAAAAAAAGGCCTCTATCAAAATAAGGAATGCGGTCACAAATAAAAACGAATGACTGAGCGAAATGCTCTCAAACGACCGGCGAGCGGTTGGCTTCGATAGTAAGCAGCTGGGGCTATGGGACAATAGCCCTGGTGAGGGATCATGCGAGGGGGGAGTGGAGGGCTGGATCAGAGGGGTCCAAACCGCACGGTTAATGGGGGGTATGGGTAAAAGTGTTTGGAGGTGTCCTAGGAGGTAGGTCAACCTTTTGAAATTATGAACTGCCCTTTAAACCAAAAAATTGTCTCTTCAAAACAGTTTAGTTGAATCACATACTTAGAGACTAAAGCTCGAAGAGCTGCTCAACCACTTAATGCCCTACGGTCCTTACCTTTTTGTCTCGCGACGAAAAATTAAACGGGTCAGAAAAAAATCAGTCAAGCAAATCGCATTTGAAAATGACCACAGGACCAATATAATTGCTACAAACTTCATTTCAGAACAATTAACAACTGAGGGAGTATCAGAAAAACTTATCGTCATTTGGTCGAGATAATGGATGCACTCATCACAAGATGGCCGCAACTAGAATAGACTCAAACACATAACCGGCTAACGTCGGTAGAATTGCTCTCGAACCACTAGCGAGAGCTCAAGTATATTGCCGCCTACTTTAGTCGGGTGTGGGGAGTAAATAAGTTCATTGAGGGGACTTCAAATGACGTCATCATAGGTTATTATACATCACCATAACTACTATTGAAATTTAAGGTGAAAAAAGTTGCACCAATTCCGGCGCTCTTTTCATTTGACTTTTTAATAGCCAACTGCCGCCCCTTGAGTCCAGGGACACCGTGAATGAGAGAGAAATTTAGCCTTACATGCAAAAAAGTAGGATATTAAAACCATGGGAATTTAAAATGGCAATTAAAATCAGAGTAGAAGCAATAAAACTGACCAACATTGCAAACCTAATTGCTATTTTAATTTGCTTGCCATCAATCGTACTGGAGTCAAGAGCAACCAGAGCTTTGCCCGCATCATCTTCACTCACGAACTCCACAAATGCGAGGCCCTTTGAGTTGCCATTTTTGTATGTCACAATTCGAACATCTTTCAATTCCCCGTACTTAGAGAACATTTCCTTCAAGGTTTCTCTCGAAGTTTCAGTGGAAAGTTCACTCACAAACAGTTTATGGCGCTCGAGGCCAGTCGTGTACACAAGTTTGCTTTCAGCAGATTGGGAACTTGAGCTATCATCAGTACTTTTAGCTAGCTTCTTCGAAGGCTTGTAATTTGAGACAAACACGGGTCTACCGCAAAGTAGTTCTCGATTCAACTTCAAGGCTTCTTTAACTGAATTCTGAGTCTTGAAAATACAGTTTGCAAAACCTTTCGATTTTCCAGCTGCATTTTTAGCAAGTGAAACACCAACAATTGCTCCACAGGACATTAAAAAAGCGCGGATGTCATCTTCTGTCGTTTTGAAATCTAAATTGCTCAAGAAGACTGAAACGTCCGCATTTTCTTCATTGCTAATTGGGATATCTTTCTGTATTTTTAGTATTTCACTGTTGTTAGCCTGAGAAGTCGTTGAATGAGTTCTGGAAACATTGAGAGTATCTTTTACTTTATCTATATCCTCGTTAGCAGAAACATTTTCTGAAACATGAGTATAACCGACCTTGTTCTTCTTGAAAGGATTTTTGCCCTCTAACTTTTGCTTCTTTGTTTCAGGTTGCTCCGTTTTGATAGCGCTCTTATTTGATTTCACTTCTCCATGAGGTCTCTTCAGAGCATTATAAGGCTTCTCAAACTTCTGTTTGGGTTCATTTTGGCGTTCCTCATTTATCCGATTAGCTTCCTTCACCTTTTCGACTTGACTTCTGAACAGTTCAGTTTTGTAGATAGCAATTTCTAGCGAAGCCAAATTTCCATTGACTCTTTCGTGGAGCAGATATTTCTCAATTAGCTTTTCAGGCTCGCTCATTCGCGGATACATGAAAGCTCTTTGATACAACTTCTGCAGATGAGCTGATGTCCCAAATTTCTCTTCAAGTGACAAATATTCAACCCACTTATCGCTATCAAGACTGTCGTCAATAACAACTTTATCAAATAACTTTCTAAAGACATCGAAGTTTTTAAAATATTTTGCTTCGACGTGCGCGACAAAGTTTTTGAGAGCAAAAAGAGAATCAGGAAATATTGCCAAATTTTCAAAAGCCTTGTGATAAACATCTCTAAATGTTTTCATTAGCTGCTTAGCCGATGCCTCATCACAAGATAAATAGAGTCTTCTGAGAAACGTCAAGTAAGCTAAATAAACATTTGATGAATCTTCTCCGTACAAAGAAGTTTGAGCTTCGGAAAATGTCTTCCTCACTTCGCTGGCTGATTTGTTCAGACGCTCGCAAATATTGATGTAATGTTGCCATATTACTGGTACCCATGGTACATTTCTTACAGCGCGTTTGCAAAGATTATCGGCAAGCTTATAATCTTTCAGTTTCATAGATGTATACTGGATGTATTTAGACCACAAATCGGGTTCTAAAGCGTTGTACATTATGGCACGTTCAAAAATGCAACGAATACGTGAAGGGTCACCAATTGTCATTTCAGCTTCCAGATATTCTCTAAAAACGTCCATCGTAGATTCTTCCGTATCAATAGCTTTATCTAGCTTCTGTTGAATAGGTTCAATTTTTTTCATAATTTTCAACGCTCGCTCGTAATTTTTCCGGACATTTTCATCTTGTCCGAATTCTTGAGTGAACTCTTTATAAACATTTTCCATTTGAAAAAAGGGAATTGAGAGCTGTCGTTGGTAATTTTTCAAGACACGGCATTTCTCATCGTCGTTTAAATCTCGATTGTCCTCCAGAACAGCACTGCGCTTTTCGAAACTTCGGTATTTGAGAAATATTAGAGGACTTAAGTTTGGTTCCAGTGATACTGCGATCAAAGCCCTTTCGTATACTGTCAGAACTTTGTCTGAATAATTGTCACCAAAAAACTGTTCACATTCATCTTCAACATAGCTGCAGTAGCTTATCCATACTTTTGGGTTTAGATAATCAGTTGTGGCCCTGTCATACAAGTCACACATTTCAGTAACTGTCATCTCCTTTAATGTTCTTTCCTGGTTTATCCAAGATAGCCACAATTCTTCCGTTAGCGGAAAAGTACTGCTCATTATCTCAAAAACACTTCTAAGCTTGTCCCACTTTTCAAAATCTTGGCATAATTTGATGAGATTTATGTGGGCTTGATAATCATAAATATTTGCGTCGACAGCCGCTTGCGCTTTTGCTATTAAATATCGAGGACTGTCACCTGGTTCTTCCTCATTCATTTGCTCTGCATCAGAGACCTCTTCATCGGAGCTATCGGAATCTGCCGTATCATCGTTGTTATTTCGCTTATCTTCGCTATCTTCCGTCAGTTGTTTTAGAGATGCGATCATACTGGAAGTGTAGTTATTGGACATTTTGAAAGCCAATCTGAAAATCAACTGAACCGTTCAATCACTAATCCTTTAAAATACGATTTTCATGGAATCATGATCTTTGACATGACAGCGGAGCTACAAAAAATGGCCATAAATTACGGTCATATGATCAAATAGATTCATTCTGAAGCTGTGATTGTAAAATTTGAAGCGGTATTACTTAAGCGGACAAAATAATCGGTATAGTTTCTATCAACTAGCGTAACGAAGGTCTATTCGTGGTTCTTTTTGAATGTCAATTCCCGCCCCAGGTACTCGTCGAGCGTATATAATTGCGGTTTCAGCTTTTGGATATAGATCGCTTCTATTGTCACTAGTTTTCAACCCCGCGACACGCATCTAGGATTTCCCATTCAATTTTATTCGCTGTACCACAACATTTAACGAGGTATTGTCCAACAGGAGAACCCTTCTTTTGATGCTCCGAAATTCTAAAGGTAACATGTCGGCTGGTTTGGCCAACATAGATGGAACTGCATCCATTGCATGTAACTTCTTATACCACATGGGATTTCAGATTCTTATCAAAAGATGGTTTCAGGGTGGGCAAGCATGTTCTTAGTTTTCTTTTAGTGAAAATGATTTGAACATCAATTTTTTTTCAGTCTACTTGCAACATATTGAGTGATGTTTCCTCTGTTTTGAACAAAAAACATGGTTTTAAGATCATTTTTGTTAAAAATTTTAAATGTTTTCTGATACTGTTCTTTTTTGGCGGGTTTTTTTGTAACTTTTCCATCGTGACTATTTAATCCAACGTCTCATTTACAATACTGGATGACCACTCAGTTGGTTACTGATTTTGAGTCCAGATTTTCTTGAGATCTACATCAAAGGATTGCCAGTCACTGGTTGCATTAAAAATCCTACGCCCAGTCCATTAATCACATTTTCTTATGTTGTAACGGAGCACAGCTAAGAAAATTAAGGATGATGCCGTTATCGGTCGATTTTTGGATACTATTGACAGCTAATGGAAGGGAATTTGGCTCTTCTTGACATTAACGTAAATGTGAGCAACAAAAGTAATCTCACCTGTCATTGGTATCAAAAACCAACTGACACTGTAATAGTACTCAATTTTCGCAGCTGTGCGCAGCTTCAGCATTAGGAAAATGTGATTCAAGGGACGGTTCATAGGGTTTTTAATGCTACCTCTAATTGGTTGTCCTTCTGTAATGTCCGTCCACTGTCTACGGTTACGGTTTGGGTTGGATGTTATTCTTAAGCACTTTAAACCTCGGAGTTACTGAGGAAAATTTTCCAAGTTTAAGACTTGAATTTAATTGAGCAGATGTAAATGTACAATCAGTTTAATACAAAATTAGATCTATTGCTTTTAAATATTAGAAGTTTTGTGAAGATAAGAGATGTAAGGCAATTAAAGAGAGGCAGCTCGAGTTTGTACGGTTTAGTTTTGAATATGTTCTTTGGTTTCAGTCCTATCAATGGTTAATTAATCTTAGTTGATTTTATCCATTTTCGTTAATCTCCTTGGGATTTCTCATAGTTATTTTCTAGCGCACGGGTCCCTGTTAGTTAAACTAACAGATAACAGGTTTACCTGCTTGACGAATCACGTCATGAACAAACATTCCTTGACGTGTCCCGTCAAAATGAAATTCCATGATGATTCCCATCAATATATATGACGCTTTCTCTATATTGTAAAAATCCGGTTTACTATTAGTAACCATCTTTTTTTGTTCCCCTATTTGTTTGTGAAAATTTTGAATTATGCGTTTAATATGTAATTTATGAGCATGTCATACATTATGGTTCACTATACTTCGATCAGGCTCTTGAAAAGAACAAAACCCGCTGGACCAAACATATATATCCAGACGATTGGTCTTCAAAAATAGTGAACCAGACTCTAGAAAAGATAATAAGTAGCGGTAAAGACCAATTGAGAGCAACACGAAAAGAGCATCAAAAAAGCAAGACTGGATCATACGATAATCAACTATTTTTCTACAATACAGAGGCAAACTTACCAAAAAAAATTAAAAACAAATTGAAGAAATAATGCAAATTGCTAGTGGTTTTTACAACGCGGAAATTAAGATCATGCCACCCCACCCTGAAATCATATTTCCACAGAGAACTGAAATCCCACGTGGTATATGAGATCAAACGTAATGGATGCGGATTCAGTTATGTTGGGCAAACAAGCCGGCATGTTACCTCAAGGATAAGAGAACATCAAAAGAAGGATACACAGGTGGGTCAACATCTGGTTGAATGTCGTGGCGCCACGAATGACATTGAATGGAAAATTCTGGACGCCTGTCCGACGGTAGAAAAACTAATGATTATCCAAGCTATACATCAGCAAGCTGAAGCCGGCACTAAACACACGCGATGAATATAGGGGCGGGATCTCACGTTAAAGTATTAGTTCAATTTATAATTTTGACTAGATGAGGATACACAGGACAAAAAAGTTTTTGTGCATGACAAAACGAAATTTAAAAACCTCCACAAGAACGATACTTAGGGCAAATTTGGAATAATCCTAAAAACACAAGAACATGGCCAAAATCGAAAAATCTGGAGTAGGAATGTTTTTAAATAAATTGATAATGGACGTAAATATGAGTTGCAAATAGGCTGAATACTGTATGGAGAAAATTTTTGATAGAATTTTTTAGAATAGTTCCTAGAAATGTTTTAAATGTGGTCTCAGACAAATGTAAATACATATTTATTTTATCTTTTAACAATTTGTAAAACAGTTTTAACCTGACAATGAACGTAAAGTTCGAAAACGTTTGTTTTAAATATCGCAATTAATTTTAATTTGACAAATCGGTTTCTTTAACACTCTCTATATTTGTTTATGTTTATGATTGGATCTAGGAATGCCAGGTCCCCACTACCATTCGGTGTCTCAAGAGTGAATTGCAAGCTATTGTGAAGAGAATTTGCGTACTCAAGCTAATCTAGAGCGTTCCCCTTTTACAGTGCACACTATGTCATCCACATAACTCTTGAAAAATTTCAATTCCCCTGTGTCCTCTGTCGTACCTTTCTCTTCACAATAAGAACAGATCCATACAACTTCCTGCATTTTCTTATACAACGTGGCAGTGATAACTTGGCAATTTTCATGAAACCAGTTTTTGCATGATTTGCAACCGACTCCTTTCCCTCGGAAAGTAACGCGTGGGTTACAATCAATGAACATTCCCTTCAATTCAAGGGTTTTTTTCTGCCGTCCCTCATCTGGTTTCTGCAAAAATTACCGCCAGCGAAGCACCCATTGCTAAACCGTCCGATTGAGTGTACCATGACTTAGTACACTTAAAGTGAACATTCGTTACGGCTAGTCTCTAAAAGCTCTTCATAGCTGACCTCAAAATCTCGGGCAACCCGTCACAGGAGTAAAGTACTTTAAGCGCATTTTCAATTGCCTCCACAACCGCTACATTGTTGTACAAGCTTTTAACATCGAGAGATACTACTAGCTCATCTTCCTCCAATTATACAGCCTCTAAAGGGGTTCTAGCATCTTTCGAGTTAATTTCTGTATTTGCACCTGGTAATCCCTCGAAAAAGGGAGACAGAAAATTATAGAGGTTCTCGTAACTGCTACAGGGTATTGACAGAACAGGCCGAAGCGGCATTTCGTTTTTATGTACTTAAGCAAGTCCATAAAGCCTGGCCGGTTGCAATCCAGTTGTCCTGAGTCTGTGATAAACGTTTTCACTTACCTTTCACTGTTTCATTAATTGATGCAAACTGCTATTCATCAGTTTCTCCACTTTTATTGTTAGTTCATCACCTTCTCCCTTACCAGACTCAAACGGACTGGCACTAAGGATTTCAGTTAATTTATTTGAGTATGTTGACTGTTTCATTACACAAAAACCACAACTTTTATCAAATGGTACAGCTAATAATTTTTGATCTCTCAAAAAATCATTAATTTTTTATCTTTTCTATCCATTGGTGTCTCACGTACGTTCTTGGCGTACCATTTGGCAGGAGATTCTGTTTCACATAACTTTTCACCATCAGTCCATCAGTGTTGTTCTCCCTTAATTCTCAAACTAATCTGTCGACAGCCGCAAAGAATTGCAATTCATTGGATTTGTCTCTGATCTGACGCTTTGGACTTAATGATAAGACGTCCAGGACAAATTTCGGCAGTTCAACACCGTCCAGTGTAACAACATTATTATGAGATCCATTCCGCACAGGCCTGTCCTGTCTCTCAGACAGCTTCGCTAACTTGTGATTTAGTCTACAACTAATCAACTCGGAATGGTATATCATTTCTTTTCTAATGCTGAACACAATTGAAGGAAAAAGTTCTGTTTTCACCTCTTTCCTGAGAATGTCTCCATCCTCCCCAAATTTTTCCTCGAACAAATATACGGCCATTTTTAGCACCAATTATTTCTTTTAAGCGGTTGTTGTGCCTGAGAATGTATCTGAGTTATGGTTGTGGTAAAATTTTGGACATCACGGAAGCTTGCTCAATGGCAGGGGGCAATGAAGCTCTATTATTTATGAGCTTCACTCTCGCTGTGTGTTTTTTCTGTCAGTCTTACCTTTGCTCTCGCCTTCCTCTGCCCTTTGCTGAGGTTTTTTCTTTTTTCTTTTTGTGCAGAGCTTTCAAGTTTCCTTGGTGGCCCAGAACAATGTCAAGTGACCTGATCTCACGTGCCGGTTCCTGGTGGAGCACATTGTAGTCTCCCGGATGTTTCTTCGCCTTCCGTTCCGAAATCAACTGCTTTGTCACCCTCAGATCTAGTATCTCAGTGCTCAACAATTCTTTAAAATTATCAGTGGGTTCCAGTGCGCTGGCAGCATACCAGCGTTTTAAACTTGTTGTTATTCCTGGTGAAGCAGTTGCTCAGCTTTTGCACAGTACCTGGTCTGTAGTTATTCGATTTATGGTTTGAGATGCTGTTGTTGATCAGATCATGCTACCCAACTATCTGAGTCCTCGTGCTCATTCGGCCCCTGACAAGAAAATTCTTCTCGTTTCTCAACTGATTCTTTGTTTGGGTTTGAAAGAAAGAAGAAGGTACTGTTGTTATCTTTTTCATGCGTTTCTTCTTTTCACTATATTGAACACTCTTTACCGCGTTGTGGAGTGATCTGACAGCTAAGATATGAACCATCCCGTCTGTAAAATTTCAAAAAATTGTTAAATTTCCGCGTTCTCTCGCCATTTCTGGGCCAGTTAATGATCGAATTGGCAAAGGTTAAAGATGCAGAGGAGAAAAAATTTTCAATTGAAACTAAAATGGATTTTAAAAAACAAACGCTTTCGAACATTTCGTTCATCGTCATGCTTAAAATCAAATTAAATCATTTACACAGTATATCAATTTGTCGTTCACTCTAATTCAAAGAAATGAGTTAAAATAACATCGAATCTTTAAAATTATGTACAGTAAAAATCATACTTACAACGACCTATGTACACTTATTACATTAAAATTACTTCAATCTTAATTTCGGAGTTTTTGAAAACACCGCTTGTATTTTTTTCCATTCCTAAAAAAAAATTTTACTTTCAATCCTATCTGTTGTCAGTATTTTAATTTTTTTATATTTGAACTAATACTTCAATTTCAATTCCCGCCCTAGATATTTAAACCTAGATGTCGTGAAACTTAGATGTTATGAAAATTAGATGTTGACGAAGCAGAGTGCAATTTCTTGACTTGAAGAACTGCGCAATAACATACAAAACCTCCAATTTTTCTATATATTTGTTTCCAAAAATACAAAAGGTTCAAAGGGAAAGGTTTCGTTACTTCAAAAGCTTTTAAAACAGCCTACTTGCAAAAATAATGTACGGTTCTCTAAAATCATCAACGAATATTGAAAGCTCAATTGCTCAATGATACTTTTTTAGTTTTACAACGGCAAAATTTCCCAAACGAACTATTTTAAAACTGTATATCCAATATAAAATAAGAGGGTCTAAGACCGATGCTTATAATTACTGCAAGGTTATTATTGCTGCCATGATATGAATTGTATAAAAAATTGTTACTCTGATTTTAATATATGTTGCACTGAAAGTTCTGTGTTTGCATTCCTTGTGATTAATTTGAACTGTGAAATTTGAATCACATAGTTTGAAAAGTCAACAACTTTCAGAAAAAAATAGAATTTACAATGAAGACAGACTATAATGGTAATTTAGAACTTTAAAAATGAGCTTTTGTGTGAATGGCTGTAGAGAAATGATCTGAGTGGTGTTTCCAGAAACTAACAGAACCTGGTTTGTTTTAAATTCCGCAGTTGTGCACCAAAACCACGTATTAAAAATTTTGGAGGGTGAACTGTTCACTGCATTTTTAGAAGCACCAGCTCAGGGCAAATCTTTTACAAAAATTTGAAGAAAAACGAAATTGGGTCAAAAACTCAATATCCTGAAGACTGGACCTCTAGAATCTTCAAAGATGCTTCACAAAAAAAAGAAGTAGCCTAACTTTTGTGATAAAATTAATAAATAGCGTTTGCTGTTTAATTTATAAAACAATTAAATTGTATTAAATAGCGTTTGCTATTTATTAAGTTAGTTCTTCAGATCTCATTTTGGCAATTCAGTGAGGGGAACTGCGACAGAACACACAATGAGACACCCGTCAGGCCTCAACATCACCGAAATGTTTCTTTTTATATCAAATTTTTCAATTGTTTCTTAAATATATATTTGAAAAAACTATTTGATCATTTGATCTCCATGTACTGCCATAGTCTTTCTTAGGTGACCTTGACACCGCGCTTCAAGCCAAAGTGAATTCCAGGCTCCTCAAGGAAATTGCTCATCGGAACATTGCGGATGAATCACCTGGACCTTAAGCAGACAAAAGCGACGAAACACTCTATCAGAGGGGCTACGCTTGAGAAATTGACCAGAACTCTTCTACAGTATAGACCAAAGAATTTACACACAGTAACTGTAATAGTTGGTTTTAGTGATCACGACACAGGCGCATATCTCTGGCGAAAATTAATAAACACAATCTTTGACAAATTTCAACCACGCTTCATCTTCTGTTCCAAAAAACCATTGGATCAACAGATAAAGGTTTTAAAAGTCGTTTTATAAAAATCGAAATAAAAAAATAAATTGTGCACTATGTAATTTATTTAAGAGTTTTTTCATCCTACCATTCAAATTTTGTCCCCATACTTCAATTTCCCTTTAAAACCTTTTCTAGAGATGGTATAATTTTGGCTTTCTATGGTAACCATTTGTTTGCTTGTTATTTAGCCCACATGTTTGAATTTTTCACTCGTTAGTTAATCATATGATTTCAGAACACTAGCAGCCTCCATTATTTATATGCGAACCCCATGTCCGAGCAGTCACAGTGCTCAAAATGTTCAGACCATCTCGGGGATGAACTGATTTGGTGTTCATCATGCGCCACTTACCAGCACGTAAAGTGTAACTTCGCTAGGCGAAAACACCATGAGAACTTCCGCTGCGTACGCTGCCAAACGAAAGCAACTCTAATGTCCTCAGCAGCAACAACTCTGAGTCATGCAGCAGCCGATAGCCAGACATAGCAAGCTCCTAGGAAAACCTGCCTTGAACCCTGCAGTTAGTGCCTCAACCTTAAAGAAAGCAAGAAAAGAGCTCATGAAGAACATCTACAAACAAGTTGTTCATTAAAAAGCAATCTTTTTTACGCTGCCAAGAAACAAGACCGGCCTTAAGTTCACCGATACCTTAATTGAAATCATGTCTGCCACTTAAATCAATTCTAACGCGGAAACGGCAAGGTACTGCTCAATGGTGATGTCTTATCTCATTCTTGCGAGAACAGGAACGTAGGATGACGCCTCAAATAACAAAACCATTGCAAGACGTTTATATCAATGGATGAAGTGAGACATAGATTCCTTGTTTTTCGAAGCAAAATTTTAATAGGAACGTATGAGCAGAAGTAAAGCAAAACGATCTTTCGATGAATACAAAGAAATTGATAAATACATATCAACAGGAAAAATTTCCAATGCCATTCGAATTCTTACAGAAGAAGCAAAAAGTGATGTTCTTTCTTTAATTGACAAATTTAACATGAAAACAGACCTTGATGTCTTACGCGAGAAACACCCGAAACCAAGCAAAGCAAATTTGAATTATATATTAAGCAATAAACATCCAAAAATTTCATCATATCAACAATTCATATTTGAAGAACTCAATGCCTCAATGGTTATAAAGTCTGCCATGGGAGTCTTGGCTCTTCCAGTCTTGATGCCAACGAACGCCGCAGGCTTCTGACTTCCTTTAAATTGTTCTCATCTGATCTTTGCACATCAATTGCTAAACTAGCAAAACGCTTAGCTAGGTCTCATTTGATTTTCCTCGTTCCATAAAATTCATGTCGGTTGACAGCTCCTGTTAAATGCCCCGGTGTACGAATTGGGAAAGTCTTTAGGCGAATTATTGGCAGAAATTTGTCAAATGAGTTAAAACAACCATAAGATATTAAGCCCCTGAGCAACTATGAATGGGTCAAAAAGGAGAATTGAACATGCATCCATTCTTCGAATGCTGCTTTTAAAGAAACAGATTTGGAGAATATCTTGCTGATTGCCCCAACAAGCGCTATCAAGTAGTATGCGGACGATGGCAACGCTGTTGGTTGTCTTGATAACTTGAAAAAACTAATTGAGTTGTTGAAAAAACATGCTCCTGCATTCAATTATCATCTTACTAAATGCCACATCATTACCAAAGAACATCTTTTTGAAAAAACATCAGATTCTTGTTAGCGGCGAAGTGGAAGTAGTTGACGGTTGCAGAGCACTCGGTAGTGTAATAATTTCTGATAATGCAGAAAAAAACTTGTAGAAAAATTACAAAACATCAAAAATTGTTGTTAAAAAAGCTGACCGCTCATAACAATGTTTCACCTCAAGATGTTTATAAATCGTTCACTTCATCGGTTTAGAATAAACTGATTATATTAGCACGTACAACACCAAAAAATCATGAGTTTAAAAAAATGTGAGATATCAGTCAACGATGAGCTAATACCAAATCCATAAAAGATTCCCGCGTACAAAGCAAAATACTTGAATAATATCTCGTTGCCAATAAGGGAGAGCTTCCTTAACATCCTTAAACCCAATTACCGCTTTACCAAATATGAACGATCAGTCCAACTGTTAAGTCCCTTATACCTATCTTTGCCTGAAGCTAGCAAAAGGGGAGCAAGAAGCTGGTTGAACGCTATGCCATTGATGCGATATCAGTCTGACCTAGGAAAAAGCAAGTTTCGTGATTGCATTGACCTTCGCTATGACTGGGACCCAGTGAAAATGCCATCACTATTCGCATTCAGTGAAAACTTCAATGTTGCACCTGCCCTCCACTGTCAAAAAGAAAGATACAAGGATATGAGATATGATGAACTCCGCGATTCAATTGCGAACTTCTTAAGTGTTGTCTGTCATAATATCGAGATTAAACTTCATGTTCAGCAGTTGCAAGGGGAAACCTTCGCTCTTAAATAAACGACAACTGATGATGATGCAAGATTAGATATCAAGGCCAACGGACTTTTGGAATCGAAGTTCAACAAAACCTATTTTGATGTAAAATTTTTTACCCCGCTGGCAAAAAGTGGTCCTGAGAGCAGTAGCCAACAGTACAAGTATCATTAATCTACCAAACAAAACAAATACGAACGGAGAAAAACTCAGATTGAGAAAGCAGCATTTTCTTTGCTTGTCTTTGCATAGAATGGTGGAGTTGGCCCACCAGCTTCAAAAGCGCTGAAACAACTGGCATCAAAACCCGCTGCGCAAAAAGACGACAACTACGCTGATATCGTATCATATCTAAGAACGAAAATCGGCCTTGCTCTCCTGAAGGAGTTCCATCTTTTGCATTCGCGGGTCAAAACGCTTAGGCGGCTCAAAATATTTGATACTGCGATAAGAGCTGTGGTTGAAGAAGGGAGGCTGTTAGTTTGCCTCATCTACTTTTGTCATTAGTTGTTTGTTTTCTAGTGCTGTCTAAGTTTTGTCTTACTTCCTCAGTTGATGTTTATATATATATAATCATTTTATTGATAGATTTAAACAATATGTAGTTCTTTATGATGAATTAGAGCTCGGAGGGTCCCGGAACAACCAACATTCACCCGGTGCTGTGGAGGGGCTTTGTCAGACACCCTGAGACACCCGTCAGACATCCACAGCACCAAGTTGTATCCTATTATATAAAACTTTTCAATTGTTTCATAAGTATACATAATCATAGTTCATTTGATCACTTGTTCTCCATCTACTGCCATAGTGTTTCTTAGGTGATCTTGATTCCGCGTTTCAGGCCAACGAAAATTTCAGACTCCTCAAGCAGATTGGTCATCGGAACATTGCGGATGAAGTATCTGGATCATAAGCAGACAAAAGCGACGATAAACTCATTCAGAGGGGCTAACCTTGAGAAGTTGACCAGAACTCTTCTACAGTATAGACCATAGAAACTACACAATGTAACTATAATTGCTGGCTTTAATGATCACGACACATGCGCAAATGACTTTTGTAAAAACTGGAGAAAAATTTTGAACACAACCTTTAACAAATTTCATCCACGCTTCATCTTCTGTTCCAAAAACCATTGGCTCTAGAGATAATCGTTTTAATAATCGTTTTAAAAAAATTGAAATAACAAAATAATTGTGCTCTATGTAATTTAATTAAGAGTTTCTTCATCCTACCATTCAAACTGTGTCCCCGTAATTAAATCTTCTTTATAGTAACTTTTGTAAAGATGGTATACATTTCGCTTTCTCTGGTAACCATATGTTTGCTTGTTAATTAGCCCAAATGTTTGATTTCTTCACTCGTTAGTTAATCATATGATTTCAGACCCCTAACAGCCTCCATTATTTATATCCCACCCCATGTCCGAGCAGTTACAGTGCCCAAAATGTTCAGACCAACTCGGGGGTGGATTGATTTGGTGTTCATCATGCGCCACTTACCAGCACGTAAAGTGTAGTGGACACATCGCTAGGTGAAAACACCTTGAGAACTTCCGCAGCGTACGCTGCAAAACGAAAGCAACTCTAATCTCCCCAGCGGCAACAACTCTGAGTCATGTAGCGGCCAAGAGCCAGAAAATGTAAGCTTCTAGGCAAACTCGCCTTGATTCCCGCAGCTAGTGGCTCAACCTCAAGGAAAGCGAAAAAGAGGACATCAAGAACACCTATAAACAAGTTGCTCATTAGAAAGCAATCTTTTTACGCTGCCAAGAAACAAGACAGCCCTTAGGTTCATCGATACCTTGAATAAAACCTTGTCTGGCGCTTAATAAAATAATCAAAACGCGGAAACGGCAATGTACCGCCCAATGGTGATGCTTCATCTCATTCTTGCAAGAATATAAACAAAGGATGACGCCTCAAATAACAAAATCATTGCAAGAGGGTTAGATCAATGGATAAAGTTGGAAATAGATTCCTTGTTTCTTGATGCAAAATCTTTCTAGGAACATATGAGCCGAACTAAAGCAAAAAGGTCTTTTGATGGATACAAAGAATTTGATAAACACATATCAACAAGAAAAATTTCCAATGCCATTCGAATTCTTACAGAAGAAGCAAAAGGTGGTTTTATTTCTTTTATTGACATTTTTAATATAAAAAAGTCCTTGAGGTCTTACGCCAGAAACACCCGGACCCAAGCAAAGTAAATTTGAATTATATAGTGAGCAATGAATGTTCAAAACAGTTTATTCAAAACAGTTCAGCGTACCGTCAATCCACACTTGAAAAAAATTAAACGCCTCAATGGTTAGAACGGCCGCCATGGGAATCAGGGCCCTTGCGGTCTTGATGCCAACAAATGTCGAAGACTGACTTCCTTCAAATCGTTCTCAACTGATCTATGCAAAACAATTGATAAATTAGCAAAACGCATAGCTACGTCTCATTTGATTTTCCTCTTTCCATTCAATTAATGTCTGTTGACAGCTCCTGATAAATGCCCCGGTGTACGACCGATAGGATCTGAGAACGTCTTTAGGCGAATTATGGGCAGAACTATTGTCAAATGTGTTAAAACCAACCATACGATATTAAGCCCATAAGCAACTACGAATGGGTCAAAAAAGAGGAGAATTGAACATGCATCCATTCTTCGAATGCTGCTTTTAAAGAAACCGTTTCGGAGGCAATCTTGGTGATTGATGCAACAAACGCTTTCAATGGTCTCAATCGTGATCTCTCCTTACGAAACATTGAGAAATTACGCCCATGTCTCTATCATTTTATATGTAATTCATATCTGAACCATCAAATTTGTTCATTAACAAACAAACAATATTCTCTCAGGAACGTAAAATCCCAGGCAACCCCCTTGCGATGTCAACATATGGAATTGCCTTTATCACCCTATTTGAACTTCTTGACGATTGCTTCACAATTCAAAAGTAGAAAAAAGTGCAGATTCTTGTTAAAGACAAAAATGAATTAGTTGACGTCTGTAGAGCTCTCGGCAGTGTAATAGGTTCTGATAATGCAGACAAAACTTGTAGAAAAATCACTGAAACAGCAGAAATTCCTGATAAAATGCTGGCCGCTCAAACCAATGTTTCACATCGAGATGTATATAAATCGTTCACATCATCGGCTTAGCATGTTGACTTTTTTAGCACGTACAACACTCAAAAACACTCAACACTTGAAGACTTTTTTAAAGAATGTGCGATATCAATCAACAATTAGCTATTACTTACTTCACTGTTGCACCTGCCCTCCACTGTCCGGAAGGAAGATAGAAGCATATGGGACATGATGTACTCCGCGACAACTTCTTAAGTGTTGTCTGTCATGATATTGAGACCAAACTTCATCTTCAGCAGTTGCAAGGGGAAACCTTTGCTCTTAAATAGACGACAACTGATGATGATGCAAGATTAGATATCAAGGCCAACGGACTTTGGGAATCGAAGTTCAACAAAACCTAAATTGATGTAAAAATTTTTAACCCGCTGGCAAAAATTGGCCCTGAAAGCAGTAGCGAACTCAACAAAAATCATGAATCTATTTAAAAAATGTGTGAACGGAGAATAACTGAGGTTGAGAAAGCATTTTCTCTCCTTGTCTTTGCATGGAATGTTGGAGCTGGCCCATCAGCTTCAAAAGCACTGAAACAACTGGCATCAAAAATCTCTGTGCAAAAAGAAGACAACTGCGCTTATATTGTATCATATCTAAGAACGAAAATCAGCTTTGCTCACCTGAGGAGTTCCCTCCTTTGCATTCGCGGGTCAAAACGTTTAGGCGGCGCGAAATATTTGATGCTCCGATAAGAACAGTGGTTGAAGAAGGGAGGCTGTTATTTTGACTCATCTACTTTTGTCATTATATATTTGTTTTCTAGTGCTGTCTCCCTTGTGTTTCACTCCTTCAGCTGATGTTTATATATATATATATATATATATATATATATATATATATATATATATATATATATATATATATATATATATATATATATAAATAATCATTTGATTGATAGATTTAAAAAATAAGAAAAACTTTATGATGAAGCAGTGCTGGGAGGGCCCCGGACCAACCACCATTCAACCTGTGCGGGAAGGGGCAATGTCAGACACCCTGAGATACCCGTTAGTCTTAAACATCCACAGGTTGTTTCTTTTCACATCAAATTTTTCAATTGTTTCATTAATATATATTCAAAAAATCCATTTGTTCACTTGTTCTCCATGTACTGCCATAGTCTTTCTTAGGTGATCTTGACTCCGCGCTTTGTGTCAAAAAGAATTCCAGGCTCCTCAAAGAGATTGGTCATCGGAACTTTGCGGATGAACTATCTGGACCCTAAGCAGACAAAAGCGACGATACACTCATTCATAGGGGCTACCCCTGAGAATTTGATCAGAAATCCTGTACAGTATAGACCAAAGAAACTACACACTGTAACTCTAAATGCTGGTTTTAATGATCACGACAATGCGCCGATGACTTTTCTAAAAACTTGGGAAAATTAATAAACGCAATCGTTGACAAATTTCATCGGGGCTCCATCTTCTGCTCCAAAAACCATTGGCTCCACAGATAATCGTTTTAATAATCGTTTTACAAAAAATCGAAATAATAAAATAAATTGTACTCTATGTGATTTATTTAAGAGTTTCTTCATCCTACCGTTCAAATTTTGTCCCCATACTTCAATCTCCCTTTTAAAATCTTTTCTAAAGTAAAATTGGAAAAATGAAAGCAAAATTTCCAATGCCATTTGAATTCTTACAGAAGAAGCAAAAAGTGGTGTTCTTTCTTTAATTGACAAAGTTAACATGAAAACAGTCCTTGCTGTCTTAAGCGAGAAAGACCCGGAACCAAGCAATGCAAAATTGAATTATATAGTGAAGAATGAACATCCAAAACAGTTCTGCATTCCATCAATCCATACTTGAAAAAACTCAGTGCTTAAATGGATAGAAAGTCTGCCATGGGAGTCTTGGCCCTTCCTTCAAGTCGTTCTCAACCGATCTATGCAAAACAATTGCTAAATTAGCAAAACGCGTAGCTACCTCTCATTTGATTTTCCTCCTCCCATATAATTCATGTCAGTTGACAGCTCCTGATAAATGCCACGGTGTACGACCGATAGGAATTCGGAACGTTTTCAGGAGAATTATTGGAAGATATATTGTCAAATGTGTTCAAACCAACCTTAAGATATTAAGCCCATAAACCACTTGTTTGGGTCAAAAATGAGGAGAATCGAAAATGCATCCATTCTTCGAATGCTGCTTTTAAAGAAACAGATTCGGAGGCAATCCTGGTGATTGACGCAACAAACGCATTCAGTTGTCTCAATTGTGATCTCGTCATAAGAAACATCGAGAAACTACGTCCGTGTCTCTATCATTCTATATGTAAATCGTATCGTGAACCATTAAAATTGTGCATTAACAAACAAACAATATTCTGTCAGGAACGTAAAACCCAAGGCAACCCCCTTGCGATGTCAATATATGGAATTGCCTTTATCCCCCTAATTGAACTTCTTGACGATTGCTTCAAAGTTCAAAAGTAGAATGCGGACGGTGGCAACGCTGTCGGTTCTCTTGGTAACTTGAAAAAACTGTTTGAATTATTGAAAAAACATGGTCCTGCATTCGATTATCATCTTACTAAATGCCACATCATTACCAAAGAACATTTTTTTTGAAAAAACAGCAGATTCTTTTTGGCGACAAAGTGGAAGTAGTTGACGTTTGTAGAGCACTCGGTAGTGTGATAGGTTCTGATAATGAAGAAAAAACTTGTAGAAAAATCACTAAAACAGCATAAAATATTCTTAAAAAAGCTGGCCGCACATGCCAATGTTTCACCTGAACATAAATCAATTATAAATCGTTCACTTCATCGGTTCAGACAAAATTGACTTTTTTAGCATGTACAACACCCAAAACTGATGATTTTTTTTAAAAATGTGAGATATCAGTCAACAATGAGCTATTACCCAATCTATTAAAGAATCCCGCGTAAAAAATACAGGAATATCTTCTCGTTGCCGATAAGGGGGGCGGCCTGAACATCCTTAAACCCGAAGAAGGCTTTAACGAATTTGAACGATCAGTCCAACTGTCAAGTCCCTTATCCCTATCTTTGCCTAAATCTAGTAAAAGGGGAGCATGAAGCTGGTTGAGCGCTATGCCATTTATGCGTTATCACTTTGACCTAAGAAAATGCGAGTTTTGTGATCGCCTTGCCCTTTGCTATGGCTGGGACCCAGTGAAGATGCCATCACTATGCGCATGCAATGAAAACTTCACTGTTGCACCTGCCCTCCACTGTCCGAAAGAAAGATACAAGCATATGAGATATGATGAACTCCGCGATTCAATTGCGAACTTCTTAAGTGTTGTGTGTCATGATATCGAGATCAAACTTCATCTTCAACAGTTGCAAGGGGAAACCTTTGCTCTTAAATAAACGACAACTGATGATGATGCAAGATTAGATGTCAAGGCCAACGGACTTTAGGAATCGAAGTTCAACAAAACCTATTTTAATGTAAAATTTTTTATCCCGCTGGCAAAAAGTGATCCTGAGAGCAGTAGCGAACTCTACAAGTATCATGAATCTATCAAAAACAAAACATATATTGGATCTATAAAAAAATGTGTGCTTCAAAAGCGCTAAAACAACTGGCATCAAAATCCTCAGCACAAAAAAGAAGACCACTAGGTTGATATCATATCAAATCTAAGAACGAAAATAAGCTCTGCTCTCCGGATGAGTTCCATTCACTGCGTTCGCGGGGTCAAAGACGCAAAAGCGGTTCAAACTTTTTGATGCTTCGATAAGAGCTGTGGTTGAAGAAGCGAGGCTGTTAGTTTGCCTCATCTACTTTTGTCATTAGTTGTTTGTTTTCTAGTGCGGTCTCCCTTTTTTCGTACTTCCTCAGCTGATGTTGTTAAATAATTATTTTATTGATAGAATTAAACAATATGAAGTTTTCTATGATGAGGTAGTGCTGGTAGGGTCTCAGACAAACAAAAATTAACCCAGTGTAGGGGAGGGGCATTTCATAATTTAAGTTTTTTAAATATTTTTCCTGGTTGATCGCCACAATACTTCCGTTATGGAGAAATACCTCCATACTGCTCATTATCTCAAAAACACTTCTAAGCTTGTCCCACTTTTCAAAATCTTGGCATAATGTGATAAAATTTATTTGGGCTTGATAATCATAAATTTTTGCGTCGACCGCCGCTTGTGCTTTTGCTATTAAATATCGAGGACAGTCAACTGGTTCTTCCTCATTCAATTGCTCTGCATCAGAGACCTCTTCATCAGAGCTCCGGATTCTGCCGTATCATCGTTGTTATTGCGCTTATCTTCGCTATCTTCTGTCAGTTGCATTAGAGATGCGATCATACTGGATGTATAGTTATTGGACATTTTGAAAGCCAATCTGAAAATCAACTGAACCGTTCAATCACTAATCCTTTAAAATACGATTTTCATGGAATCATGATCTTTGACATGACAGCGGAGCTACAAAAATGGCCATAAATTACGGTCATATGATCAAATAGATTCATTCTGAAGCTGTGATTGTAAAATTTGAAGCGGTATTACTTAAGCGGACAAAATAATCTGTATAGTTTCTATCAACTAGCGTAATGAAGGTCTATTCGTGGTTGCACCCTACTCCTACCTCTGCCAGGGGGTGCAGCCGCGTAGATGCTACGTGGAGCTCCATTCGACCGCGCAACCATTCGACCGCACAACCGTGGTTGCCAGCATTTCATTTTGGCAGAGTAACATATTTTGCTTAAAGACAGGGAGAGAGGAGTTTTTGTAAAAAGTAAGGTTATTCAACCTCGTGTTTTACTAGAAATTATGAGTTGCCTAAAGTTACCTAAACGATAGAAATGGAAAACATTGCCTCTGCCACTTAAGTTTCTGCGTTATGAAACCTAGATAATGACAAAGCAGAACACAATTTCGTGAATCGACGTACCGCGTAATAACATACAAAACCTCCAATAATAGTTTATTTCCAAAAAGACGAGAGGTGCAGAAAAAAAACGTTTCGTTACTTCAAAAGCTTTCAAATCAGCCTACCTGCAAATATAATGTATGGTTCTCTAAAATCAACAAATAACATTGAAAACTCAATTGTTCAACGAAACCTTTATAGTTTTGCATCGGCAAAATTTCCAAAAAAACTAACTTAAAATTGTATATCCAATATAAAAAGAAGAGGGTCTAAGACCGTTGCAAATAAATACTGCAAGGTTATTATTGCTGCCATGTTATGATTTGTATAAAAAATTGCTACTCTGATTTTAATTTATGTTGCATTGAAAGTGCTGAGTTTGCATTCGGTGTGATTAATTTGAACTGTGAAATTTGAAACAGATAGTTTGAAAAGTCAACAACCTTCAGAAAAAATTAGAATTTACAATGAAGACAGACTATAATGGTAATTTAGAACTTTAGAAATGAGCTTTAGTATGAATGGCTGTAGAGAAATGATCTGAGTTGTTCCAGAAACTAACAGAAACGTGGGCTGTTTTAAATTTCCTAGTTGTGCAACATTACGACGTATGAACAATATCGTAGGGTGAACTTTTCAGCGTATTGTTAGAAGCACCAGCGCAAACTAAAATTTTTACAAAAAATCTATTGGAAAACAAAATTGAGTCAAAAACTCAATATCTTGAAGGCTGGTCCTCTAGAATTATCGAAAATGCTTCATAAAATTATAATTAAATCACAACTGGAGGATGGAGGCAAATTATATCAAAGACGACACGAATAAAAAGCGGAGGACGTTAAACCATTTTTTAATGCAGAACCACAGTAATATCAGCCTGCAATTGTAATAGCACAGCTGGTGGTATATTAAGGTAGCAAAGTTGCAGAGCTTTGGTGCAACAGTAGCAAGCCAGGTGGTGGTTCTGGAGATGCTAGGTTCGGGTCCTCTTAAATCGAAATATTTACGAATATGTAGTGTTATCTAATACCTTAGTTGGGTTGTTACCATTAGAAGATTCTAACTAAAAGACTCCAACCGTGTGTTGAGTGTACTCTTAGTTGATTTGGAGTTTGCGTTGAGTGGTTCCAACTCGTTTGAGAGTGGAATAGTGTAATAAACCAGCTGGGAGTATATCAATTAACAATGATGTTACTTCAACAGAGCTTTGGTGCAACGGTAGCATGTCTGGCCGCCGTATTGGAGATAGCTCGTACGAGTCCCCACTACTTCAAGTTTTTAGGAATACGTGGAGTTAGCGAAAGCCACATTTGCGTTCTTACAATTGTCACAGCCGTGTTGTACTACCACAATTGGTTTATAACGAGGTTGCGATTGGGCTATAACGAGACCAACAGGTTGCTATGAAACGCAGAGAAAAAGCGGGAGTCTTACAGGAGGCAGATTGAATTGTTAAAGGAATTGGAAGAAAATGCAAACGTAGATGAAGCCAAAACAAGGGAATGTATCGCTCTGATAGAAGAGCGGAAGTGTTTAGTTCAGGAGCTGGAGAATGCCGACGAAGATATGAGAAAACTCAGAAGTAGCGTGAGAACCGAACAGACGTTAAAAAAGATCATCCAATGGAGACTGGAAACAATCAACGCAGAGCTCTTTCATTGCTTCTCCAAATCTTTATGAGTTTCTGTTCCTGCCTCAGGGGGCAGCAACAAACGCAATTTAGAATTAATTCTAAACTTTATCGCCGCTTAGTCATCCGGACAAGGATGATCGGCAGGCATACTGAAAGCAAAGAAAAACAAGGAATACGAGGAGCCCCGGAACCTATATTGTAAAAACAGATCTCAAAAAGCTGAAGACTTTTTGAATCGAAAACTGACCCATATAAAGAACCTTCTGAGTGAATAGTACAACCAAATTGTATTAAGAGGTAGGCAGTGTAGTAACTCATTAGAAAAAAACGTGTGATACGGTTTTAAAATACGAGCTGGAAACGCAATTCAAAAAGTTCACAACGAAAATTCACAATATTAAAAAATTTTCAAGTTATATGTTTATTGGCGTACCCATGGTGATCCCTTAATGGCATTGATAATTGGAGCAAATTCAGTGCATCAAGCCATTGGTTCAATAAGTGTTGATTGACCTAGTAAACAATCTTCTGCCAGAAAAAAAAGGACGCAGAACCAGTGAAAGAGTATCATCATCTGCACCAGATTGATTTTCTTGGATCGAAAACTCTCGAAAATGTTGTTAACACCGACCTTGACCTCAGCAAACTTCTAACTAAGAAAGAGAAGCCTTCACCAAAACAAAGTGCCAAACAACAAAAGATAGCGAAAGTTGAAAAAAAAGAGTCTTAGAAACTGGGCTTTGTTGTTCAGGTCCGAACGTTATCATACAGGGGAATAAGAACTATTTTTTTTGCGCGGGTCCTGAGTCGAGGGAAATTAGTCCATTCAATGAAAAGGAACTGACCTTCGTTGTTCAGGTCTGCTTCTCCACCTAGAGATACAAATTCTTTTGACTTCTTATTTTTCAAAATAAAAAAACTGTGTTAAATGCAAAATGCCGATAAGTCAGTCCGCTAAAAAATACGTTTGAGTAACAAGCAATGCCCCAATGCTTATAGAACCCATCTGAACTGGTTTATATCAGGTTGCAATAAACGGAATGAAGGAACTAGGAACTAGCAATGTTGCCCTGCAACACCTGTGTGGAGAATAACGAGAAAGAATGCTTCATAAGTTGCAGGATCGTAGATAAAATGAATGAGAATCTAGAGGAGGAAACCAAGGAATTAAATTACCGACTATTGTCATTGGAAGATAGCCTTTTCGGTTGCAGGTAAAGTGGATTCGGCAGCCAAAACAACCTGCGAAAAAATTGGTAAGAGTAACGCTGAGGCCATTACCGTGCAGCCAACAAATTCTGCGAAGCCAAGAAATGGGTTAGACAAAGAACAAAATGAGAACGAAGATCACAATATCGGAAAATCAATGAGATTTCAAGGGATAACTGAAGATGCGGAGAAGAGCCAGCCAGAAAGTTCTTTCTCGACAACAAAAAGGTGAGATAAGTGTTGAATGAAATAGGAGTGAGAGCCCAAATAACAGAACTGAAAAGGTTGAGAAAGTTTGAAAAAAAACTGAGCCAAACACGCATGTTTATGTACACTTTTCCAGACGAATATGCTGCCAGACTGGTACTGGATAAAACGCATGAAAACAGTAAACAACTGGCTGAAAATGAATTGTATCTCCTCCCAGAGCTAGCCAAGGAGGAATCTGTCAGAAAGAACTTATGTCTAAAGAAGTGGAGAGAACTCATAAACGATGGTGTTCCAAATGAGAAACTGAAAGTTCAAAACTTTGATCTCTTCAATGGTGGAGAAAAGTGGAGATAGAATCGAGCAAAAGGATGGATGTGTGACTAAACCTTGTTAATATTCTTTACATGAACACAAGAAGCCTGCTAAACATAACAAGAAGCCGCAAATTATCAAATGTTGTCACTCTCTTTAATTACAACATAGTCTGTTTCAAAAACACGTGACTAACCAAAAATTATGAGTCATCCGAATTACTGCTCAATAGTTACTCAATGCAAGGGTCAGAAAGAGAAGGTAAAGTTGACGAGAAGTGTGCACACGGCGGTGTCCTGATAGCAGTAAAAACCGACAATTACTCAGAATCAATCCAAATTGAATTACCAGAATGCTGTATTGCAGTTAAAATAAAAATTGAAAATACAGAAACAGTCATCTGTATATTTTTTAATCTTCCGATATCGTCATATACAGATAAATGAATACCAGCAAGCGATCAAATTTCAGACCAGTTCACAATTGACTTTGCCTTTTTCAAAAACTGCCATGTATTTGCCTCAAATGAATCAGACTTGACTTCCCGAAAATCTTCAGTTCAGAATAACGAGGCAATAAACATCTTACTAGAGTGCTCTCATAGGCAGCCAAAACTGTGGATTAGAATTTTTTGGAGTTTCAGAAATGGTGATTACGAAAAAATGAAGGAGTCTCTAGATTTTAAAGAGGTTTTACCATTCTGTCACACTAACATAAACAAAATGTGCCAGGAGACCTATAAAAATCTTGACGGAAAGACTGACATCCATGTTCCCCGACAAACAAGCCAACGCCAAAACTTTAGTCTTTGGATATCATCTGGGACATCTAATAAAAAAACTCAGGACACAAAAAAATGGTTAGGTTAAAGACAAAAAGCGAAGGGAGAAATGAAGTTACGAGCTCCAAAACATGATCTTATATTATCAAAAAGAAAAAATTGAGAACAAGAAAAATCTCATGTCATCACGGGATACAAACACACTTATCAAACAACTAAAAAGTCTCCATAAACCAGAAAATCTACGAAAAGTGATTGTATAGTATGGAAAATCTACGTCCATTCGTCAGGAACCGGCTAAATTTTTCAATTTTCAATCGTTCGATCTTCTCACCTATTACTAATTTCAATATTGAGGACATAACATGCAAAGACATAGAACTGACAAACTTCAACACTTCAAGAGTAGTAATTTTTTAAAAGATCTTGACGCTCGGAAAACACGGGGTCCAAATGGCTACCTACCCGTGTTAGCCAAAAAACTGTGAAATCACTATGCAAAATCATGCTTAAAATAGTCGATAAGATCAAACGACTAAGGAAAATTCCGGACCGTTGGAAAGTTGTCAAACGTCTTGTAGAAAACTACCGCTCTTTTTTTCTGCTAAACATAGATAGTAGGGTACTGGAAAATTTAAAAAGAATTCTATCAACACTTCAAGAAACACTTTTGCGCAAACCAACACGGTTTTGTAAGGAAAAGATCAGTTCTGACAAATATGTTGTATTTTTGAAACAAACATAAGAAGCGATAGAAAATAGTGTAGATAATGAGATTCTTCCTTTTGACGCCAACATTTCAAAGGCATTTAACGGAGTACACTTTTATGAGCTCATGAAAAAAAAGAGCAATATTGGAGTTGAAGGGTGTATCTTGGAAATGCGTTTCGACTAATTAACGGAAAGGAAACAATAAGTAAGGCTGGAGAACTTCAAATGAGATGAACTCACAAGTGGCACACCACAAGGACATCTGCTAGAACCGCTACTCTTTTGCACTTTCATATATAACTTACCAGAGGTACAAAAGTTCAGCGAGCCCTACATCTTTGCTGACGATTTCAACCCTTAGTTTGCAAAAAGCGTGAAGATGTACAGGAAGACTTGAATTCGATCGAAAGCTGGATAGCAGAAAAAAATGCCCTTGGACCTAGACAAATGTACAAATTTAATGTTCAAACGAAAGTATGAAATATACCAAATAAGAGACGAAAAATTGAAACAACTACCAGAAATTTTAGATGTAATGGTATGTGGAAAGTTGAACTGGTCATATCATAGTGAAAAACGGCCGACGAAAGCGAACAAAGTGTTCTTTAGTCTAAAATTAAATGTTGCGAAAGAAGTAAAATCATTCAATAAACAGGGTCTGTAAAAGTCTGTGTTACCAGTCTGTGTTACCAGTCCTAATGTTTGTGGTAATTGAGCGCAGATCAGAAGAAAAGATATGGTAAAACTGTAAAATTTTCAAAAGAAAGCCGTTGCTTGGATCTTAGGTCCATGCCATGAACGATATATCAACCAACCTAGGACACTGAATGTCTTACCCCTTCCTATGTATATCCACTTGATGGTTATCCTCACACTTCCTAAACTTAAGAACGACAAAAGCGAACGCATCCTCTTCCCAAAAAAAACGAGCTTCCGGGAAGAAGCAAACGGCTGTTTAATTTACGAAAAACCCGAACTGAAAAGGCAAAATGCGGAGTAGTTTTCAAGACATTCGAAATAGTTAATTGATTGAACAGAAAAATATATTTCCTCAACCCGAAGGGATTGAAAAATCCTGTGTTAAAGGAAAAGAGGTTGTTTTTTTAATGAAAGTTTTGCGTTCAAAACATCTGCACATGACAGCTTCATTGCGACTGCAGAACGTGCTGAGAGAAATGGACAAACTTTTAACGTGTAGTTATAAGGAAAAATTACCCCAGTCGTAACTGAAAATCATCAAAACAAACAAACAAACTATTCAGGGAAAAAAGAGATAGTCACCAACAGCAAACCGGATTTTCACAAAAAAAATGAAAAGCATCCTAAAACTTGCTATCTTATAGTTTATCTAACAGAGACCCATGTGGTGAAAATGATCATGAGGAAATCCCAAACTGATTAGAGAAAGGGGTGGAAATAACCAAAGATAAATTGACCATTGATATGATCGCAATCAACAATCATAATCAAAACATTAACTCAGAAAACCCCACTCTCTTTTTGAAATAAAATGATAGAGTTTTACATCTTTACTAATCTGCCCGTAATTTCGTTCAATAACATTAACTCGATCCAGCTTCAATGAAACCCTTTGAGTACTTCCATTTCAAAAAAAATTACATTGACTTTAGGAATTATCTACTAGTAAACTCGAGGTTTGAAGTGCTTTAATCCCCCAAACAGAAAAAACATAAAATGCACGGACACAATTGAAGTGCAATTCAAAACAAAAAGGTTGAATTGAGTACCATCACCCAGGTCTAAGTACAGACTTAAGAAAAGACAATGCTCGACCCAAATGTAGAATGAAAAGCCCAAACTCGACTGATTTGAGCTCTGAAAAGATTTTAGCTGAACTTTAAGACATTCTGGACTTTAGCTCGACTAAGGTTATTTGCTAAAAGACGTTAGCTGGACCCAAAATTTTTTAAAAGATTTCAGCTCGAACCAATATTTTGGCTGGACTTAGGCTCGACACAATGTTTGCAAACAACGACGAGTTAAAGTCTTTTCATGGATCCGTCATTGGTCTTTTCTTAAGTCCGCTTTTTTGCCATTAAAATTTTTCGTGCAATATTGCATATAACCTAGTCAGCGTGTATGCTCCTTCATTTTTTACAATTCAGACGAACCAGTAATCCCTCAGAAACCTGCATTACTTTTTAAAAAAAGATAGTTCATAATTTTGGAATGGAAAGCAAACTAAATAAAGCCAAAATTTCCCATGGCTAATGAGACTAGGACCAATACACTTAAGTTAGCTGCTTTCGTTGAATCACGTAAAGTGGTAATATACTCGAGCTGCCATAACTCTTTATCTTAAGATTTTACGCAGATCTTGAAGCTTTTGGCAGTTTTTCAACTGTCTCTTAAGTTGGACTTCTCTGGTGCAAAGCTATTTAGTCTTGCTTCGGCTCTACTTCCGTATGTACAGAAGCAGAAAAAATAGGAAAATTTTGGATTTTGAAAAAAAACGGACCCATGAAAAGACTAATGATGGACCCATGAAAAGACCCCAATTCGACTTTGTTGGCAATGAAATTACTAATGGTGGACCCATGAACAGACCTTAGCTGGACTTTTTTTAATGAAAAGACTTAAGCTCGACCCATAAAAAGATACTAGCTCGGCTTTAACTACGAAGCTCGATCGTGTAATTATAGTCAATATTGGCCCCCATTCTAGACTTTTAAAGTCTTTTCATAGCTCGAGGCCTAGGCCTGGGCATCACCACGCGTAAACATTGAACATGATTCTGTCCGTGAATGCAAGTTGCGATAGCAATCTGAAATCTAAGAACTCAATTTTTTTTAATGCAACTCCACCAAGAATTTGATACAACAGTAGTTGAAAATGTGGTGGAATGCTGTGGCGCACTGACAGCGTTTAAATATAATATAATAGATAATTGCCAAGATGCAGCATAACTTTAAGCCTAGAAAATTTATCATCAACGATGAAGATTTTATGGTTCTAAAGTTTGCGCAATCTTGTTAACTCCATGTTTTTTAAGTGCAAATAAATTTGTATTTTATTGAATTGCCATAAAAACATCAATAACTAGGGCAATTCTTGAAAAAACAAATATCAAAGTGGTAAACGATTTTGAAAGTATAACAAAGTCTTGAAACTTTTGAAAGACACTTTGATCCGACAAAGTGTACTCTTTGTTCTGACCCCTCATGAGAAGGGAGGAATTATATACTCAAACGGGTGTTTTTGTTCAGACAATTTTCGCCGATCGATATATTCATCGTAGAGAGTTGAAACTGGTATTTTTAGAAAGTTCGTTCAGCGTAGAAAATGGAATTAAGAATTTTTTTTAAATTTCTACAGGGAGTTATTGAGGTTTAATATTCTGAGAAAACTAGAGTGAATTCAATTGTTTTTTTTCACATTATCCCGAATTTTTGCCTAAATTTTCGCCAATCAAGCTAAATTTTGTTAAAAATTTCAAAAGTTGTTGTTGTTATTATTTTTAAAGACAAAAAATATTGATGATTATTTTGATTTAAACTTTTCGCCAAAAATTCGGGCTAAATATTTCAAAAGTCAGCTTTTTTCATCAAAAACAGCACGAAATAAGCTTCTTTAGTCCACTTTGACTAAATTTGCCAGAAGTACACCCCCAGACAACACTAAAACAATCTTCTAGACTCAAAAAGGGCTATTACTACTTTAGCTTCTGTTGAGAGTACTGTGTTATTCAAACTTTGCCGTTTTTTGCTAATTTTAAGCGTTGATGATCAAAAACGCAGTATTTATATTTGATTTTTTTAACTAACAATTTATTTATATCTACAACATTCCAAATATTAACTGTTCCCGAAGGACGATAAGCAATAGCAGGGCTACTTTTGTACCACTCTTGGGCTGTTACAATCCAGAAAGAGTTCGGATTATAATCAGTGGGTCTCTTTTTTTAAAAAAATGATCTTTTTCATAGCACTTGAAGAACAGAACATATTAAATCAAAGCTCAGGAGTGATAGGTCCAAGACGCTCCCTAAGGAGCTCGAAGCTCATGCATTTAATTATTTGCGTGAAAGCTTTTGGTGGTTTTGAAACAACAACCAGAAGGTTTAAATGTAATGATATGTGGAAAGTTGAACTGGTCATGTCATAGTGAAAAACGGCCGATGAAAGCGAACAAAGGGTTCTTTAGTCTAAAATTAAAAGTTGCGAAAGAAGTAAAATCATTCAATAAACAGGGTCTGTAAAAATCTCTGGTGTTACTAGTCCTAATGTTTGTCGTAATTGAGCGGAGATCAGAGGAACAGATATGGTAAAATTGGAAAATTTTCAAAAGAAAGCCGTTGCTTGGATCTTGGGTCCATGCCATGAACGATATATCAACCAACCTAGGACACTGAATGTCTTACCCCTTCCTATGTATATCCACTTGAAGGATATCCTCACACTTCCTAAACTTAAGAACGACAAAAGCGAACACATCCTCTTCCCAAAAAAAACAAGCTTCCGGGAAGAAGCAAACAGCTGTTTAATTTACGAAAAACCCGAACTGAAAAGGCAAAAGGCGGAGTAGTTTTCAAGACATTCGAAATAGTTAATTGATTGAACAGAAAAATATATTTCCTCAACCCGAAGGGATTGAAAAATCCTGTGTTAAAGGAAAAGAGGTTGTTTTTTTAATGAAAGTTTTGCGATCAAAACATCTGCACATGACAGCTTCATTGAGGTTGCAGAACGTGCTGAGAGAATTGGACAAATTTTAAACGTGTAGTTATAAGAAAATATTCCCCCAGTGATAACTGAAAATCCTCAAAACAGACAAACAAACAATTCAGGGAAAGAAGAGATAGTCACCACCAGCAAACCGGATTTTGGCAAAAATATGGAAAGCATCCTAAAACTTGCTATCTGATACTTTATCTAACAGAGACCCATGTGGTGAAAATAATCATGAGAAAATCCCAAACTGATTAGAGAAAGGGGTAGAAATAACCAAAGATAAATTGACCAATGATACGATCGCAATCATCAATCATAATCAAAACATTAACTCATAAAACCGCACTCTCTTTTTGCAATAAAATGATCGAGTTTTGCATCTTTAATAATCTGCCCGTAATTTCATTCAAAAACTTTAACTCGATCCAACTTCAATGAAAACCTTTGAGTACTTCCATTTCAAAAAAAATTACATTGACTTTAGTAATTATCTACTAGTAAACTCGAGGTTTGAAGTGCTTTAATCCCCCAAACAGAAAAAACATAAAATGCACGGATACAATTGAAGTGCAATTCAAAACAAAAAAGTTGAATTGAGTACCATCGCCCAGGTCTAAGTACAGACTTAAGAAAAGACAATGCTCGACCCAAATGTACAATGAAAAGACCAAACTCGACTGATTTGAGCTCTGAAAAGCTTTTAGCTGAACTTTAAGACATTCTGGACTTTAGCTCGACTAAGGTTATTTGCTAAAAGACTTTAGCTGGACCCAAAATTTTTTAAAAGACTTTAGCTCGAACCATTATTTTGGCTGGACTTAGGCTCGACACAATGTTTGCAAACAACGACGAGTTAAAGTCTTTTCATGGATCCATCATTGGTCTTTTCTTAAGTCCGCTTTTTTGCCATTAAAATTTTTGTGCAATATTGCATATAACCTAGTCAGCGTGTATGCTCCTTCATTTTTTACAATTCAGAAGAACCAGTAATCCCTCAGAAACCTGCATTACTTTTAAAAAAAGATGGTTCATAATTTTGGAATGGAAAGCAAACTAAATAAAGCCGAAATTTTCCCATGGCTAATGAGACTAGGAGCAATACAATTAAGTTAGCTGCTTTCGTTGAATCACGTAAAGTGGTAATACACTCGAGCTGCCATAACTCTTTATCTTAAGATTTTACGAAGATCTTGAAGCTTTTGGCAGTTTTTCAACTGTCTCTTAAGTTGGACTTCTCTGGTGCAAAGCTATTTAGTCTTGCTTCGGCTCTACTTCTGTATGTACAGAAGCAGAAAAAATAGAAAAATTTTGGATTTTGAAAAAGAACGGACCCATGAAAAGACTAATGATGGACCCATGAAAAGACCCCAATTCGTCTTTGTTGGCTATGAAATTACTAATGGTGGACCCATGAACAGACCTTAGCTGGACTTTTTTTAATGAAAAGACTTAAGCTCGACCCATGAAAAGATACTAGCTCGGCTTTAACTAGGAAACCCGATCGTGTAATTATAGTCAATATTGGCCCCCATACTAGACTTTTAAAGTTTTTCATAACTCGAGGCCTAGGCCTGGGCATCACCACGCGTAAACATCGAACATGATCCTGTCCGTGAATGCAAGTAGCGATAGCAATCTGAAATCTAAGAAATCAATTTTTTTAATGCAACTCTACCAAGAAGTTGATACAACAGTAGTTGAAATTGTTGTTGAATGCTGTGGCGCACTGACAGCGTTTAACAATAAGGTAATAGATAATTGCCAAGATGCAGCAGAACTTTAAACCTAGAAAATTTATCATCAACCAGGAAGATTTTATTGTTTTAAAATTTGCGCAATCTTGTTAACTCCATGTTTGTCAAGTGCAAATAAATTTGTATTTTATTGAATTGTCATAAAAACATCAATAACTAGGGCAATTCTTGAAAAAACAATTATCAGAGTGGTAAACGATTTTGAAAGTATTTCAAATTCTTGAAACTTTTGAAAGACACTTTGAGCCGACAAATTGTACTATTTGTTCTGACCCCTCATGAGGGGGGAGGAACTATATACTCAAACGTTTTTTTTGTTCAGAAACTTTTCGCCGATCGATATATTCATCGTAGAGAGTTGAAACTGGTATTATTAGAAAGTTCGTTCAGCGTAGAAAATGGAATTAAAAAACTTTTTTTAGATTTTTACAGGGAAATATCGAGGTTTAAAATTCTGAGAAATCAAGAGTGAATTCCATTTTCTTATTCACATTTTCCCGAATTTTTGCCTAATATTTTGCCAATTATGCTAAAAATTGTTAAAAATTTTAAAAGTTGTTGTTGATAATATTTTTAAAGACAAAAAATATTGATGATTATTTTGATTTAATTTTTTCGCCAAAAAATTGGTCTAAATATTTCAAATGTCAGCTTTTTTCATCAAAAACAGCACGAAATAAGCTTCTTCAGACCACTTGGACTAAATTTGTCAGAAATATAACCCCAGAGAACACTAAAACAATCTTCGTAGACTCAAAGGGGGCTATTACTAATTTAGCTTACGTTGAGAGTACTGTGTAATTCAAACTTTGCCGTTTTTTGCTAATTTTACGCGTTAATGATCAAAAACGCAGTATTATTTTTGATTTCTTTAACTAACAATTTATTTATAACCACAACATTCCAAATATTAACTGTTCCTAATGAACGATAAGCACTAGCAGGGCTACTTTTGAACCACTCTTGGACTGTTACAATCCAAAAACTGTTCGAATTATAATCAGTCGGTCTTTTTTTCTTAAAAAAATGATCTTTCTTATATTACTTGAAGAACAGAACATGTTAAATCAAAGCTCAGGAGTAATAGGTCCAAGACGCTCCCTAAGGAGCTCGAAGCTCATGCATTTAATTATTTGCGTGAAAGCTTTTGGTGGTTTTGAAACAACAACCAGAAATTTTAGATGTAATGGTATGTGGAAAGTTGAACTGGTCATGTCATAGTGAAAAACGGCCGATGAAAGCGAACAAAGGGTTCTACAGTCTAAAATTAAAAGTTGCGAAAGAAGTAAAATCATTCAATAAACAGGGTCTGTAAAAATCTCTGGTGTTACCAGTCCTAATGTTTGTCGTAATTGAGCGGAGATCAGAAGAATAGATATGGTAAAATTGGAAAATTTTCAAAAGAAAGCCGTTGCTTGGATCTTGGGTCCATGCCATGAACGATATATCAACCAACCTTGGACACTGAATGTCTTACCCCTTCCTATGTATATCCACTTGAAGGATATCCTCACACTTCCTAAACTTAGGAACGACAAAAGCGAACACATCCTCTTCCCAAAAAAAACGAGCTTCCGGGATGAAGCAAACAGCTGTTTAATTTACGAAAAACCCGAACTGAAAAAGCAAAAGGCGGAGTAGTTTTCAAGACATTCGAAATAGTCAATCCCTCGAAGGGATTGAAAAATCCTGTGTTAAAGGAAAAGAGGTTGTTTTTTTAATGAAAGTTTTGCGATCAAAACATCTGCACATGACAGCTTCATTGCGACTGCAGAACGAGCTTAGGGAATTGGACAAACTTTAAACGTGTAGTTATAGGAAAATATTCCCCAAGTGATAACTGAAAATCCTCAAAACAAACAAACAAACAATTCAGGGAAAGAAGAGATAGTCACCACCAGCAAACCGGATTTTGGCAATAATATGGAAAGCATCCTAAAACTTGCTATCTCATACTTTATCTAACAGAGACCCATGTGGTGAAAATAATCATAAGGAAATCCCAAACTGATTAGAGAAAGGGGTAGAAATAACCAAAGATAAATTGAGCAATGATACGATCGCAATTATCAATCATAATCAAAACATTAACTCATAAAACCGCACTCTCTTTTTGCAATAAAATGATCGAGTTTTGCATCTTTACTAATCTGCCCGTAATTTCATTCAATAACTTTAACTCGATCCAACTTCAATGAAACCCCCATTCTAGACTTTTAAAGTCTTTTCATAACTCGAGGCCTAGGCCTGGGCATCACCACGCGTAAACATTGAACATGATTCTGTCCGTGAATGCAAGTTGCGATAGCAATCTGAAATCTAAGAACTCAATTTTTTTAAATGCAACTCCTCCAAGAATTTGATTCAACAGTAGTTGAAAATGTTGTGGAATGCTGTGGCGCACTGACAGCGTTTAAATATAATGTAACAGATAATTGCCAAGATGCAGCATAACTTTAAGCCTAGAAAATTTATCATCAACGATGAAGATTTTATGGTTCTAAAGTTTGCGCAATCTTGTTAACTCCATGTTTTTCAAGTGCAAATAAATTTGTATTTTTTTGAATTGTCATAAAAACATCAATAACTAGGGCAATTCTTGAAAAAACAAATATCAAAGTGGTAAACGATTTTGAAAGTATAACAAAGTCTTGAAACTTTTGAAAGACACTTTGATCCGACAAAGTGTACTCTTTGTTCTGACGCCTCATGAGAAGGGAGGAATTATATACTCAAACAGGTTTTTTTGTTCAGACAATTTTCGCCGATCGATATATTCATCGTAGAGAGTTGAAACTGGTATTATAAGAAAGTTCGTTCAGCGTAGAAAATGGAATTAAGAATTTTTTTTTTAAAATTTCTACAGGGAGTTATTGAGGTTTAATATTCTGAGAAAACTAGAGTGAATTCAATTGTTTTTATTCACATTTTCCCGAATTTTTGCCTAAATTTTCGCCAATCATGCTAAATTTTGTTAAAAATTTTAAAAGTTGTTGTTGTTATTATTTTTAAAGACAAAAAATATTGATGATTATTTTGCTTTAATTTTTTTGCCAAAAATTCGGGCTAAATATTTCAAAAGTCAGCTTTTTTCATCAAAAACAGCACGAAATAGGCTTCTTTAGTCCACTTTGACTAAATTTGCCAGAAGTACACCCCCAGACAACACTAAGACAATCTTCGTAGACTCAAAAAGGGCTATTACTACTTTAGCTTCTGTTCAGAGTACTGTGTTATTCAAACTTTGCCGTTTTTTGCTAATTTTACGCGTTGATGATCAAAAACGCAGTATTTATATTTGATTTTTTTAACTAACAATTTATTTATATCTGAAACATTCCAAATATTAACTGTTCCTGAAGGACGATAAGCACTAGCAGGGCTACTTTTGTACCACTCTTGGACTGTTACAATCCAGAAAGAGTTCGGATTATAATCAGTGGGTCTCTTTTTTTTAAAAAAATGATCTTTCTTATATTACTTGAAGAACAGAACATATTAAATCAAAGCTCGGGAGTGATAGGTCCGAGTGGCTCCCTAAGGAGCTTCAAGCTCATGCATTTAATTATTTGCGTGAAAGCCTATGGTGGTTTTGAATTTTAAAAATAATTGATTTTGAAATAATAATGGCTCCATGAACTTTTTCTTCTTTTTTTCTTAATTTGGTGAACTTGTCGCATAGTCTCAGTAAAGAAAGATTGCTTCTTATTTCTACTGATTTAAAAATTAATCTTTTGTTTGCAGTTTTAAGCCTTAGGTTATCGTTTTCTGGCTTTGATACTACTAGGTTTCAGACTTTTTTTTGTTTTTAGATATTTGCCAGTTTATCATGGTTTCTAGTTTTGTCACATTATCACGCTATTGACAGTTCTCATATCACATTGTTTGCGTTCAAAATAAGGCACAATTGGACATACTGAAATCTATAAAGATGTATATTATCGTTTTAACGGCTTCGACATTTCTTTCTTGAAGAACTTAATTGATTTTTTTACTTTTGTTTTTCACTGTTGTTTTTACTCTTTCGTTTTAGTTGTATCTATTTTCCTTTATAAAGAAAAGTCTCATTGGCTTCTGATGGAAAAATAGACAAGCTAATTTTCTGATATTAATAGATGGCTTACGGTTTTCATGACTTTGAAAACAATTGTCAAAAAGAAAATTCTCAACGTCCCAATTTTGTTCTTTATATTTTCTTTTTGTTACCTATCCTCGTTAATTACAGGTCGAATAAGACATTATTGGTTTCAGGGGAAGGTATCAAAAGAATCTAATATTAATAGATTCAGGGGAAAGGTTTCAGGGGAAAGGATTGGTGTCACAGAATCTAATATTAATAGAGAGTTCGTTATGACCTTACTGGCTTCGACACCGGTTTTTCACAAAAAAAGGTAAATTAATTTGATTTTTGTCATATTTGAAATTCTTTTTGTAGACGCACGAAATATTCTGGATAATTGTAGATTTCAAGGGTTTTCTTTCGACGAATAAGCGAACCTATTTAATTATCTCATTTTTTATTTATTGGCTTTGTTGACTTTGGAAATAATTTTGTTTCGAAAAATTTCAAAAGTATTACTTACTTTTGCCCTTTTTTCTTGTTTGACTACATTTTAACTAACCTCAGTAATAAAAAACCACATGCTACATTATTAATGTTTGAAAAGGGGGCAATCGAACATATTTTGAGGGCCAAAAATGGCTTTACGGCTTTGACAGCTTTTTCTGGAAATTTTCAAACTAACTTTTGTTTGTTGTCTTTTTGTTATTCTTTTTAGCCGCATAAAATATTGAAAGAGGACAGGTCTTAATGCCGTTCTATAGAAGCATTGATAATCAAAAGCGTTTGGGATAATTTACTTGGTTTCTAATGGTTTTCATTGCTTTGAAGTTAATTGTTTTAGTTATCTTTTTATTTAATTATTTTTACTGTTTTTGTTCTTTTTTCTAGTTGTCACCAAACAATTTTATGGACTGGTCCCATATATTTTCTGGTGATATATAAGTTATTTTGTTTAGTTTCAGTTTTCTCTGACGGTATGTTGACTTTATTATTAAGTTTTGTTTTTTAAAACGGACATAAGTTTTTTGATGTAATTAATGTTTGTTGTTGCTGTTTGAGTTTGCCGTTCGTCTTAACTCGCTTGCTTAATTATGGCATATCTCATCATTCTAGAGCATCTTTTTTTCCACTGAGTTAATTGCTTTGGAGGCTATCTTTTCGTTCATACACTTTTTTTTAAATACTTGGGCATTTTGGGTTTTTTGGGACTCCCAAAAATAATTTTCTATCTGTTCCTTATTTGGCAGACAATTATGCCAAATGTGTGAATGAGCGGGGTCAGAACCTTGTGTGCAATCGCACATTACCGAGCCTCCTTGTTCGATTAAAGCTCAATTAATCGAAACAAATATGGTACTAATACTATTACATATATCAAATTTTCCTAAATAAGTTACGCACAATATCTCTGGACTATTAGGTTCTCCATACTGGTCTGACCTTTTACACGACCCACTGTAACAGCCTCTTAAAATAGCTTAGTTTTCTGTTAACGCCATAGCATCATTGTTTCAGGATCTAACGGCGAAATGAAAACGCAAAGTTTAGCAGCAAAAAACAACCAAATCTTATAGGCACAAAAATTTCGTGAAAGGTTTGAAACATACAAGCGAACCTGAGGCTTAAAAAAAACGCATTATTATTTTCTAAGAAAACAACACACTCTTTTTTGGAGTTTTACACTGTAGATACTGATCTAAAGTTGAAAAATATGCTCAGTTTGACAGGGCGGGGTTCATATTTCGCGGTAATTGTTATCAAATAACAGACAAAGTTAATAGAAACAACGAGCGCCAGATACTTGGTCTATCGGACCAAAAAATTCATAATTCCCGTTCCGCTGAGTGAATTACTTCATCATAAGCATGCCAGCAGGGGGGTTGTGGTCATTTGCAGAGTAGGAATTTGACCCATTGGATTTCAGAAAAGCGTAAACAAAATATGACAGGTGAGGAGTCACAGTTTTCTCTCACTAAAAAAGGACTTCAAGACACCTGTTTTCGCAAAAAGAATCAACATTTTTGAAGTTTTATAAGTATAAAGACGAAACTTACTGGATGCTAAATTGTCAAAACTGGCTTTTTTGGGATTTAACATCAACAAAAAGCGACCAATTTTCTTCTTTCGGGTGCAGTATTTGGGGTGATATTGCCAAGCCATTAAGCAGTGTCCAATTTTTAGTCAATAAGCAAAGCTCATATTCAACGAACCTCAAAAAGTTGCCTTAAACAGCCATGCTAGCATGTTTCTTGTGTTTACCCGAGCCATTGAAGGTTACTTTGAACAAAAAACTTTAATTATGAGGTGGGAAGAGACTTTGCAAATTTTCATTAGGATTCGATGGTTTAGGGTCAGATTTGCACTAGAAAAACACTTCAATAAAAAAGTTGAGAAGATAAAACAACCTCAAACAATCTCAACTCTAACTCAGGGAAACCACCAATAAAATTTCATTTAAATGCCTAATTGATGAAAAAATAATTGATCTAATCAAACAAATAATTTCATGCTCGTTAGCATTTACTTTGCATATATCAACTGTGCAGCATTCAATTCACCTATTCCTAGGTAACAAAAAACTTTCCGTTGATGACATAGCTATTAAATAAGTGAAAAACAACTTGCTGCACGCTAAATTGGCTTTCAATTCCTTGCTTCCATCTTTTTCATAATGAATGAAATTGCGACATGTTCACATTGGGATGTTATCTTCTAAAACGTTCAATTTGCAACTCTCATCAGAGTACTGATGAGTAAAGCTTCACGGTTTACTTCTATATACAAAATACATGTTCCAACCAGAAGACGGCATACCATTGCGCAAAACACTAAATAGATGCGATTCAAAGAAAAGTTAAGTTATTAGGTTTTGAGAAGGTGTTTTGTGTACAGAAATTGCAGTAAATCAAAGAAAAACACAAAAAAAATTAATATTCTGTAATTGAAGAGCAGAATGTCGCCACTATCAAAATTTTCTCACACTGGTTAACTCCATTTTTGTCAACTATCAGTCAATTTGCAGAATAATGAAACGTCATAATATCCTAAATAATTGTGTCGACCGAAGCCGTGTCCTTTTTTTCCTTGACAGGGCTGTCGTAGTTCCAATCAGATTCTGAAAAATTTTTGTGCAATTCTTTTCCAAAAATTGAAACATACAAGCGAGATTGAGACTAAAAAAACACACATAGTTTTTTTCTAAAAAAGCAGCAAACACTTTTTGGATTTTTACACTGCATGTACTGGTGTAAAAAAAAATATGCACAATTGGACGAAACTGCAAAATGACAAGTTACATATTAGCGCTCCAGCATTAAAGTTCGAGGACCAAGAGAGAAAGAGATAGAAGAACTGAGTGCTGTAGCATGTGACAACTTGACAGGGCGAGGTTCATATCTCGCTGAAACAGCTATTTGTTATCAATCAACAGCGGCTACAACCAAAATTAATGGGAACAACGAGAGCCAGATACTGGGTCTATCAGACGGAACTAATCCATTATCTAATTTCGCTAAGTGAATTACTTCGTCATAAGCATGTAGGCAAGGCGGTTGGCTTCATTTGCAGAGTAAAAAATGACCCTATGAATATCAAAAAATCCTGCATGGTATTCGAATGATGAGTTTTCACAGTTTTCCCCCGCTAAAAATGGACTTCAAGGCATCTTTTCTTGCTAACAGAAACGACAAATTTTAGCATTCCACAGGTGTAATCGTGAAATTTTATGGTTGCTAATTTATCACAATTAGTGATTTGAGGTGATTTGTTGCTAAATTCACACAATCTATGATTTGAGGTGCATCCAATTTCTCTGAAACGGAAAAAAGAATCAAAAAGCGAAAAAGTGACCTTTTGCTAATATTGACAACTTTAAATACGGATAGGTGGAATAAAAAAGGATCTATTGGAGACTCGTCACTAACTCAAGAATCTAAAGTATTTGTTTTGTAGCCTAAATCGGGTAATTTGGAAAATCAATTTTTGAGTAACATGCCCAAAATATCAATTTCTTTTTACATGCCCAAAGCAATGAACAAACAAAAAAGCAGGAAAGGAAGATTTTAGCGACCACGTTCGTTCAATCTGGCGCAGTAGTTGTAGTAGTAAAAGACTTTATTAGCTGCATTGAAAGCTCAAATACAAAAGTATGGACTAAAATAGTGAAAATTTTACATTTAACATGACAGAAATTAAAAAAATTGAGGAGTATGTAAAATCCAAAAACACCATAAACCGTTTCTTCAGCTTTTTCTTAAACGGTTTAGGTTCTTCAAAATGACGAGTTCACTGAACCGTTGCAAGAAGTTTCCACATTTTAATTCGCTCTCGAAGAAATCGGAGTCAACCAGTTTGCACGTAGTCTTAGGGACTTTTAGCTGTTGTGTTGTTTTTGTCGAAGAAAATAGTCACCTTTCGGATCATCAACTGGAACAAGCTCAAGAGGAAAATCAATTAGGAGGAAAATATTAGCCAGTTGATGAGCAGTGCCTTCAATGAGATTTTAAGCCACAAGCAATGCCTAAACTCAGCAAATATCAACCAAAGTTACATTAAGCATTTAGGCACGCATGTTTCTTTTGTTTATCCGAATATAAAAATAAACCTTAATCATGAGGCAGGAGGAAACAGCAACTCCACATCAACGTTTTGATATATTTTTTTTATTTTGACAGAAATCAACAAAATAAAAGTTGTGAATTCATGAAGTAGAAAATTGTTGAAACAGCGGCGACCATTGGCACAGTGTGTTTTAGAAGCTCAAAATTTGTCAGGAGGTCCTAAATTTCACGCTGAAAAACTAGTTCAATGTCGTGAAACGCCAGTTAAGCAAAAATTTTTCGAGAAATTTCTACATTTTCATCAGAATCACATTTCAACAATTAATTCAAAACAAGATAAAAATGTTTTCTAACAATCACAACTCAAACTGAGAGAATCCGCCTATAAAAGTTCAATTGAAAACAAAATTGATCGAAGATGTATGCTCTATTTTGTATGATGATAAAGTATATTTTTTGTTGCTCATGAGAAGATGCTTTGCATATATCAACGGTGCATAAATCTTTTCACCTATTCCTAGATACCAAAAATAGTTTCCGTCAATGTCATTTTTTATTAAATAACTAAAAAGATTGTTTGCTGCATGCAAAATTGGCTTTCCACGACGTGTTTCACTTGTTTTCATAATAGAAAAAATGCCACGTTTTTACATCGGGTCGCCTTGTTCTTGAATATTCATTTTGCAACTATCATGAGATTACTTGTCAGGAGAACTTCACGGCTATATTTTTTCAAAAAAAGATACAATCTTCAAGCAAAAGAAGACGTACAAGTGATAAAAGTCTACTCAGATAACAAGACTCGAAGAAAAGGAAAAATTTTCACATTTATGCATCAATTTTTATACATCATTCCTCATTTTGTTGCAAAAATAAACAGCCCTTGGCAAAACAGTTTGAAAAACCAAAATTATCATGGATAAATCACTGGGACGGACATGGAAATAGTTTGGTAAGACAAATCATAAATTTGTCGGAACTTCATTTATCTATTAATTTACTAAGTTAAACTCCTTAGAAAAACATGGCTGAAGCTTTTTTGACACTGGCTTTGCGAAATATTACGGTTGGACAAGTGAAAACCATTAAATTACACAAAATTGTATGGAACCTTTCACAAGATCAATTGTGGTTGACATGATCGATAATAGTTTTTGTAATTATTTACAACAGCTTTATAATTTTGTTGTTTCGTTAACACCCGTGACAGGATGAAGCATCTACAGAATTAACGAGTTGACGACGTCTTTTTTGTTCTGATGGGGACATTTTAAATTTATAGCGTCCTTTTTTCGTTCAGCTGTTTTTTTAAAAAGTTTTTAAACCTATCAAATGATAGCATATTTCATGGGCTTTAAATATCGCCCCAAGTGTTCTTGAAAAATGCTAACTCTAATGATGCGGTGCGAAAATTTTTTGATGCTGCTATTGCCCGGACTAAGGTTTCAGAGTAAATCAGTAATGAATCATGGAATTTGAATTCTGTATTTTAACACTAGCCATATTATGATCATGTCACTTTTTACTCTGCGCAGGCAAAAATCAGAATAAAAAATCAGATGTCTGAAGAGAAACTGATCATGATCAAATCTAATTCTTGAGTTCTTATGAACAGCCTAAATTTTAATACTGTATAAACTCTGGTCAGAAAAAAACATTGCTTTTTTGAAGAAAAAAGATGCATAACGTTGAATTACGAACAAATCAAAGAAAAATCGTGAACTCCAGTAGTATTTATTCTGTACAATCTACATTTAGCTTGAAATTGGCTGCTGAATCTTTTCCCCTTTGCACCCCTCTCCACTTACACCCCTTTTTTAATACTTTTTGCAATATCCATTCACACTTGTTACAAAAAACCAGATCAAGTCCTTTACCAAGAGAATAAATATTCTCTGGGGGAGGGGGAGGGGGGGTGGGGTTGTGGAGAGGGGGCAACAGAGCAATTTTTTAAGGTTTTTTGTCCATTTAACTACATTGACTTAAATCACTTCTTCATCGCTGAAATAAGTGGCCGCGGTAATCCGTTTCGATGTTGTGCAACTGGGGTTAGCTCCAACACATGTAGCACCAAGCACCAAGTTGGCATCTCCACATGGTGGACCACTTTGGCTGAAGATTCGAGGAGGACCATGTTGACTACATGCGTACAGGTAGATGAACAGATCCAATTGTTCACTCCAACCAACTGGGACGAATCTAAAAAAACCAATAGTGTTGAAATGATCTCTCAAGTATTATACCAAAGTATTATACCAAAGTAATCCAGGGATACCGAATGCAAGGATACCAATAACACGATCATACAGATGTGGAACGTTTATAAATTTTGTACTGATTTTGATTTAAAGTATTATCAATTCATATAAGCATCGATGGATCAAGCTCAAAGTAGTTTCTTAGGAGACAACGAGATGAGATGCAGTGATTTGAATTAATAAAACAAAACTTGCAAAGGTACATTTTGTACCCAACCATGCCCCTGACTTCACTGGATGGCCATCCCGATCTCACTGCCATCCCGGTCTCTGCAATGCTTATTGGAGTCTTTCAATGTAAACTTTTCTCGAAGACATTATTTAGCAGACTGATCTGAAAAGGTATTAAACTTTTGCTAAGATGTCTCACAAACAAGCTCGGATAAACTGATTAATTGCAATTAGTGTAGTAGTAAAAGTAGTGGTAGTAGTAGTAGTAGTAGTAGTAGTAGTAGTAGTAGTAGTAGTAGTAGTAGTAGTAGTAGTAGTAGTAGTAGTAGTAGTAGTAGTAGTAGTAGTAGTAGTAGTAGTAGTAGTAGTAGTAGTAGTAGTAGTAGTAGTAGTAGTAGTAGTAGTAGTAGTAGTAGTAGTAGTAGTAGTAGTAGTAGTAGTAGTAGTAGTAGTAGTAGTAGTAGTAGTAGTAGTAGTAGTAGTAGTAGTAGTAGTAGTAGTAGTAGTAGTAGTAGTAGTAGTAGTAGTAGTAGTAGTAGTAGTAGTAGTAGTAGTAGTAGTAGTAGTAGTAGTAGTAGTAGTAGTAGTAGTAGTAGTAGTAGTAGTAGTAGTAGTAGTAGTAGTAGTAGTAGTAGTAGTAGTAGTAGTAGTAGTAGTAGTAGTAGTAGTAGTAGTAGTAGTAGTAGTAGTAGTAGTAGTAGTAGTAGTAGTAGTAGTAGTAGTAGTAGTAGTAGTAGTAGTAGTAGTAGTAGTAGTAGTAGTAGTAGTAGTGGGGGACAAAATCCAACCTCACCTCCACGTGGTGTCCCCTGGGGGTAGGTCATGTGCTGCGGCTCTACGCTCACATGGTCGAGCTAACGAGGCACTGGTCTTCTAGTTTGTGGCGCAACTAGTCGTATCTCAGCCTTCAAACACCAAAGCAATGAGTACAATCAACCATGGCCCCGAGTCTCGGGTAAGGGGTGCTAAGAATCTCCCGAGGAACCAACTCAGAATTGCAACTTTAAACGTCAGAACACTGACCCAAGCCGGATCTCTAGAGGCTTTGAAAATGGATCTGGCGCGATACAAGTTGGATATTCTGGGAGTGCAGGAGACGAGATTGCAGGAGCAAGAAATTGATCTCGGAGACCACAAGCTCTACCTGTCTGACTCGTGGTTGTCTGGTGTAAAGTCGAGACAAGGAGGAGTGGGCGTTGCTGTAAAGAGGTCATTGATAAACAGCATCGTAGAACAAGTGGCTCTAAGTGAACGTATTTGCTACGTCAAGTTCGCGGCTCAGAGGAGAGCCAATCTAGCTGTTGTTGTCTGCTACGCACCTACGAATGAAGCTAGTCTCCAAGAGAAGGATTTGTTTTGGAGTCAAGTTTCAGACCTAGCTTCCAGTTTCAAACATAGGGAGCGTATTTGTGTCATCGGTGACCTCAATGCAGAGCCTGGACACCAGTTGAATGACACCATGAGCTGTAGAGGCCCGTTTGGAATGGGTGAAGAAAATGAAAACTCTGAAAAGTTGTTATCATTTTGCACTTCACACATATTGCTCGTAGGTGGTACATGGTTCCAGCATCGACAAGTGCATCGGTACACCTTCAACCCTCCCGATCCGAGTTGTCGAAAAAAGATGCTGGATCACATTCTGTTTGCAGAGAGATACAGAGGATGTCTGACGAATGTGAGGTCCAGAAGAGGGAAAACCACAATTACCGATCACGAACTGGTCATTGCGGAAGTATCTATGAAACTTTTGTCTAAAAAGTCATGCTTCACGCCCAGAATCAGTTCTGCAAAGCTGCAAGATGAAACAACGCGTGACTTATTCACGCAGGAGGTCAAGTTACATCTTGATAAGAGCGGCGATTTCGAGAATACAGAGCAGTCTTGGGACAATTTTCGAAAAGCCCTGAACCAAGCAGCAGTGAAATGCCTCCTTCCGGACAAGCGAGTGAACAAACCTTGGATTTCTCCAGATTCTCTGGAACTTATCCGGAAACGAGCCGATCTACAGTTAAAGAAACACAGCAGCGCGGAGGCGCTGTTAGAGTTCACAAACTGCTGTAAGGAAGTCAGAAAAGCTCTACGTGCAGACAAACGGGCATGGCTTGAACGCAAAGGCCAAGAAGTGCAGAGCTTCGCGGACAGAGGCAACTTAAAGGAGGTTTTCGGGGCATCACAGCAGATTTGCCGAAACTGGAGGCCCCAGTTGACCAAATTAGTTTCAAGCACTGGCGTCAACTTACGGACGAAAGAGGAACGACTTGAACGCTGGACGGAACATTTTAGTCAACTCCTGAATCCCTCAACATTCAGTTGCAGTACGAGATTGGATCCCGAAGAAGCAGCTGAAAGCTTGCCGATTGACCTGAGCCCAATTCGATTTGAAGAAGTGCTTGAAGCTGTCCGCAGGTTGAAGAATGGCAAGGCAAGTGGACCCGATAACATTTCCTGTGAGATGTTGAAAGCACACAAGGGTATTGTCGAGTGGCTCTGGGACATCATAGATAAATGTTGGTCGACGGAAGTTCTGCCCGATGACTGGAAGGTAGCAGAAATTGTCCCATTATACAAGAGTAAAGGAAAGAGGTCAGAGTGTTCGAACCACCGAGGGATCTCTCTATTGTCAGTACCAGGCAAAGTGTTCGCTTCCGTTACTCTCAATCGATGCAAAGACTCAGTGGATCGCGTCTTAAGGGAAGAGCAGTGCGGCTTCAGAAAAAGCAGAGGATGCGCCGATCAACTCTTTGCCTTGCGTCAAATAATAGAGAAATCAATGGCGTTTCAATTGGATATTAGCTTTTGTTTCATAGACTTTCGAGCGGCATTCGATTCTGTCGATCGTGAGCAGATGTACCAGATAATGAAACACTATGGTCTGCCGCAAAAAGTGATAAACATCATAAGAAACAGCTATGATGGATTCAAATGTCGAGTCAAAGCCGAAGGTGAGAAGGGACGCTTATTTGATGTCAGAACAGGCGTTAGGCAGGGTGATGTGTGGTCCCCAATCCTATTCGGCCTTGTCATCAACTACATTTTAGCTAACTCGGTGCATGGAGGATTAGACATTGGGAGATTGGTGGCTGACTTAGATTTTGCTGATGATGTTGCCCTCGTGGGGGTCTCAGACAGTGAGGTGCAGGAAAACCTACATCGAATCGAGGCCCTAGCGGAAGCCGCTGGTCTGAAGATTAATGTGGCCAAAACAAAGAATATGGGCGTAAAATGCGACAGCCCAAATGTTGTTGCAGTGCCTAGTATCCAACAGAACGTGGAGATACTCACTGGAACACATAAAGGCAAACTAGGACTCCTGGCAGAGACATCTAGCCAGTCACGACTAACCATCGGCACGGAGGTGCTGCTGGGAACGAAAAAGAAAGCGGGCTGGTTCGAAACACAAGATGGCCGGAAGCTCAGATTGAAAAGCTTAGCGGAGGCTAAGCCAGCGTTGGTAGCTTCACAACAACAATCTGCAGTAGCGGATTTAGAGTCGCTAGAAAATGAGAGTGGGTCAGCGGTGGCTGATCAAGAGTCTTTAAGATGTCAGAACTGTCAGCGGCAATTCAGTACAGTTACCGGACGCAAAGTGCACCAAACAAGATTCTGCAAAGCCGGTTTGTCAAAGAATGTCGTCGACAAGTCAAAGTTCGAGCAACTAGAGGCGAGCCTCACCTGTGACAAGTGTGAAAGGAAGTTCAAAACAGTCAATGGCCGAAAAGTTCACCAATCGAGATACTGTGGCAAACCTAAAGCAGCTGCCACACGCGTGTTTTCCTGCAAAGTACAAGATGTTATCGGAAACGAGTTTGAAAACATAGAAGCGTTCAAGTATCTCGGATCATATGTCAGCCTCAAGCATGGAGACCTCCAGGAAGTCAATTGCAAGCTTGCAGAAGCTAGACAACGGTTTGCTAACTTCCAAAATCTCTGGAAGAGCAAGCAGCTCAGCGTGCACCTCAAGTGCAATTTGTACAAAGCACTCGTTTTATCAGCCGTGCTGTACAGCTCAGAGACTTGGACTCTTTCGAAATTAATGGAGAGAAAACTTGAGAGTTTCCACTGTGGTTGTCTTCGGAGAATTCTACGTGTGTCATATCTGGAGAAAGCAACGAACGATGAAATTATGTCAAGATCGCGAATGCCCCAACTATCCACGATGATCATGCTCAAACGGATAAAATGGTACGGTCACATCCAGAGAATGGAACCAGGAAGATTAGCCCGCAGTGCCTTCGATTGGGACCCGCCCGATCAATACGCCCATGCCAGACGCGCTCCTGGGGGGCAACGGAAAACGTGGATGAGTCAAATCGAAGGAGACTGTGTACGAAACAAAGTATCGTTCACCAGATTGCAGGAGAAAGCGGCAACCGGGTCAAAGAATGCCTTCAACAATTTCGTCGTACAGCACTTCACAGAATAACCAAACAAATAACTCTTCTTGTTTTGTTTGTATTTGTATTTGTATTTGTATTTGTTGCCAACCGTGCCTTTATTTCATATTTGGAATTAAAGTGTTGAAACAGTAGTAGTAGTAGTAGTAGTAGTAGTAGTAGTAGTAGTAGTAGTAGTAGTAGTAGTAGTAGTAGTAGTAGTAGTAGTAGTAGTAGTAGTAGTAGTAATAGTAGTATTAGTAGTGGGGGGCAAAATCCAACCTCCCCTCCCCGCGGTGTCCCCTGGGGTAAGTGGTGCAGCAGCTGATCGTAGGGCAGATGCATAGTACCACCGAGCTAACGAGGCAAGGGTCCTCTAGTTGGTGGCGCGACTAGTTGTATATTAGCCTTAAAACCCAATGCAATGAGTTCAAACACAAATGGCCCCGAGTCCCGGGTAAGGGGTGCGAAGAATCTCCCGTGGAATAATCTCAGAATTGGAACCCTCAATGTCAGGACACTGGCTCAATCAGGTTCACTGGAAAGCCTGAAAATGGACCTGAAGAAGTACAAGTTGGACGTTCTGGGAGTGCAAGAAACGAGACTGGAGGAGCAGGAAATAGATCTTGGCGACCACAAGCTCTTCCTCACTGACTCCTGGCTATCGACTGCAAAAGCGAGAGTTGGTATTGCAGTGACGAAAAGACTTGTCGGTAGCTTAATTGAGCAAGTTGCTGTTAGTGAGCGAATGGCTTATGTGAAGTTTGCAGCTCAGAGACGAGCTAACCTTGTTGTGATTGTGTGTTATGCGCCCACAAATGAAGCTGACGACTTAGCGAAAGACAATTTTTGGAATCAGTTGAGCAGCTTGGTATCCAGTTTCAAACAAAGAGAGAGAGTCTGCCTCGTCGGAGACTTCAATGCGGAACCTGGTCAACAATCAGATGTCAACATGCCTTGCCGAGGCCCCTTTGGAATGGGCGAGGAGAATGATAACTCAGAAAAATTGTTGTCCTTTTGTGTCTCTCATGACCTGTTGGTTGGTGGAACCTGGTTTCGACACCGGTTAGTGCACCGGTATACATTTAACCCACCTGACCAACAGATGCGAAAGAAGATGTTAGATCATATCTTATTCGGTTCGAGGCACAGGAGTTGTTTGCACAACGTTAGGACAAGGAGGGGAAAGATCACTCTCACCGATCACGAAATGGTCATTGCCGAAGTGCGATTCAAAGTAGTGGCACATAAGCCACGCAGTCAACCGAAAGTCTGCTCTACCAAGTTAAGCGATGAAGTCACGCGTGAAGCTTTCTGCGCAGAAGTGAAACGCTATCTTGATGAGAGCGATATTGTTGAAGGCGTAGAACAATCTTGGGCAAATTTTCGATTGACTTCCGGGCTGCATTCGATTCGGTGGACCGCGAGATGATGTACAAGATAATGAAACATTACGGTCTCCCACAAAAAGTTGTGAATGTCATCCGCAACAGTTACGAAGGCTTCAAGTGCTGCGTCAAGACAGAGGGCGAGAAGGGCCAGATGTTCGACGTAAAAATTGGTGTTCGCCAGGGTGATGTATGGTCGCCTATTCTCTTTGGCCTTGTGATAAACTATGTGTTGGCTAATTCAGTTCAAGGAGGAATCGACATTGGACGCTGTGTTGCTGATCTTGACTTCGCCGATGATGTTGCCCTATTGGGCGTCTCTGATTCCGAAGTTCAAGCAAATCTACATAGAATTGAATCTTTAGCCGAGGCTGTTGGCCTAATGATCAATGTTGGGAAGACAAAGAATATGGGTGTTAAATGCTTCGACACTGCAAGAGGCTGCAAAGTGCATGAAGCCAGATTCTACAAGTCTAAGAATTCGAAGAGGGTCGAAGACAGCGCGTCAAAGTTTGTTGGGCTAGAGAAAAGCCTCACTTGTCAGAAGTGCACTAGGAAATTCGCAACTGTGAAAGGCCGACGAATTCACGAGTCACGATACTGCGGCAGAGAAAAGGCTGGAAGATCTCGCATTTTCTCCTGCAATGTCCAGATGGAGTGGAGTTCGAAAATGTAGAAGCTTTCAAGTATCTCGGTTCCTTCGTGAGCTTGCAACATGGTGACCTAAAGGAAATCAGTGTCAAGCTGGCGGAAGGGAGACAGCGATTTGCGAGCTTTCAGAAGCTTTGGAAGAGCAAACAACTTAGTTTTCCCCTCAAATGCAAGTTATACAGAGCTCTCGTGTTATCAGTGGTCTTATATAGCTCTGAAACGTGGACCATGAATAAATCAACGCAAAGGAAACTTAAGAGTTTTCACACCAGTTGTCTGCGAAGGATACTATGTTTTTCATATCTGGAGAGGGTGACAAATGAAGAAGTACTGGCTAGATCACGTATGTCGACACTTTCTGCAATGATCATGATTAAACGGTTGAAATGATTTGGCCATATCCTGAGGATGAATGACAATCGTCTAACGCTCCGAGCTTTCACCTGGGAGCCGACAGAAAAATATCGATATGCCAAACGAGCTCCAGGGGGTCAACGCAAGACGTGGATGGATCAACTTGAAGAAGATTGCTCAAGGAACAACATGAGCTACATCACCTTACGACAGAAAGCGAAAAGAGAGTCTAAATCCCGCTTCAACAGTTTTGTCGAACGGCATTTCCTGGATTAAATAAACCCAGATAAGCTCAAACTTATATGCATTCTATTAACTTGTTTGTACTTATTGTCATTGTTCCTTTATTTCTTTATGGAATTTAAGTGTTCAAACAGTAGTAGTAGTAGTGGTAGTAGTAGTAGTAGTAGTAGTAGTAGTAGTAGTAGTAGTAGTAGTAGTAGTAGTAGTAGTAGTAGTAGTAGTAGTAGTAGTAGTAGTAGTAGTAGTAGTAGTACTGGAAGGTAGCAGAAATTGTCCCATTATACAAGAGTAAAGGAAAGAGGTCAGAGTGTTCGAACCACCGAGGGATCTCTCTATTGTCAGTACCAGGCAAAGTGTTCGCTTCCGTTATTCTCAATCGATGCAAAGATTCAGTGGATCGCGTCTTAAGGGAAGAGCAGTGCGGCTTCAGAAAAAGCAGAGGATGCGCCGACCAACTCTTTGCCCTGCGTCAAATAATAGAGAAATCAATGGCGTTTCAATTGGATATTAGCTTTTGTTTCATAGACCTTCGAGCGGCATTCCATTCTGTCGATCGTGAGCAGATGTACCAGATAATGAAACACTATGGTCTTCCGCAAAAAGTGATAAACATCATAAGAAACAGCTATGATGGATTCAAATGTCGAGTCAAAGCCGAAGGTGAGAAAGGACGCTTATTTGATGTCAGAACGGGCGTTAGGCAGGGTGATGTGTGGTCCCCAATCCTATTCGGCCTTGTCATCAACTACATTTTGGCTAACTCGGTGTATGGAGGATTAGACATTGGGAGATTGGTGGCTGACTTAGATTTTGCTGATGATGTTGCTCTCGTGGGGGTCTCAGACAGTGAGGTGCAGGAAAACCTACATCGAATCGAGGCCCTTGCGGAAGCCGCTGGTCTGAAGATTAATGGGGCCAAGACAAAGAATATGGGCGTAAAATGCGACAGCCCAAATGTTGTTGCAGTGCCTAGTATCCAACAGAACGTGGAGATACTCACTGGAACACATAAAGGCAAACTAGGACTCCTGGCAGAGACATCTAGCCAGTCACGACTAACCATCAGCACGGAGGTGCTGCTGGGAACGAAAAAGAGAGCGGGCTGGTTCGAAACACAAGATGGCCGGAAGCTAAGATTGAAAAGCTTAGCGGTGGCTAAGCCAGCGTTGGTAGCTTCACAACAACAATCTACGGTAGCAGATTCAGAGTCGCTAGAAAATGAGAGTCGGTCAGTGGTGGCTGACCAAGAGTCTTTAAGATGTCAGAATTGTCAGCGGCAATTCAGTACAGTTACCGGACGCAAAGTGCACCAAACAAGATTCTGCAAAGCCGGTTTGTCAAAGAATGTCGTCGACAAGTCAAAGTTCGAGCAACTAGAGGCGAGCCTTACCTGTGACAAGTGTGAAAGAAAGTTCAAAACAGTCAATGGCCGAAAAGTTCACCAATCGAGATACTGTGGCAAACCTAAAGCAGTTGCCACACGCGTGTTTTCCTGCAAAGTACAAGATGTTCTCGGAAACGAGTTTGAAAACATAGAAGCGTTCAAGTATCTCGGATCATATGTCAGCCTCAAGCATGGAGACCTGCAGGAAGTCAATTGCAAACTTGCAGAAGGTAGACAACGGTTTGCTAACTTCCAAAATCTCTGGAAGAGCAAGCAGCTCAGCGTGCACCTCAAGTGCAATTTGTACAAAGCACTCGTTTTATCAGCCGTGCTGTACAGCTCAGAGACTTGGACTCTTTCGAAATTAATGGAGAGAAAACTTGAGAGTTTCCACTGTTGTTGTCTTCGGAGAGTTCTACGTGTGTCATATCTGGAGAAAGCAACGAACGAAGAAATTAGGTCAAGATCACGAATGCCCCAACTATCCACGATGATCATGCTCAAACGGATAAAATGGTACGGACACATCCAGAGAATGGAACCAGGAAGATTAGCCCGCAGTGCCTTCGATTGGGACCCGCCCGATCAATACGTCCATGCTAGACGCGCTCCTGGGGGGCAACGGAAAACGTGGATGAGTCAAATCGAAGGAGACTGTGTACGAAACAAAGTATCGTTCACCAGATTGCAGGAGAAAGCAGCAACCGGGTCAAAGAATGCCTTCAACAATTTCGTCGTACAGCACTTCACAGAATAACCAAACAAATAACTCTTCTTGTTTTGTTTGTATTTGTTGCCAACCGTGCCTTTATTTCATATTTGGAATTAAAGTGTTGAAACAGTAGTAGTAGTAGTAGTAGTAGTATTGGGGGATCCTCTTCCACAATTGAGAACCCCCCAGTGTGTTCTTCCCACCAGTGAGTTCCTCCCCCCAGTCGGTTCTTCCCCCCGCCAGAGTGTTCTTTCAACAACTCAACTGATTTAAAAAGATAACTGAATATTAGAACATTCAAAATAATTGAATATAACCCGTGGGGGTACAGTTGCAGGAAAATCAGGGAGAAACAGTGGGGCGGGGGGGTAACTAGCGATATCAAACAGATTTATACTGGAAAATGAGGTAATGTGTCGCTTCTACAATCGCAAAGTCAGGTTACAGAATTTTGGCAAAATCTATGCAGGTTTTCGAAATTTTCAAATTTTTCATGTAGTAATTCTGTACAGTGAAATGTTTTGAGGGGACAACATCAGATTTTATGAATCAGTACTGAAGTGATATTTTACAATTGGGATATACTGATTCAGTACATTTATACTATGAGACAAAACTCCGGCTGAGTTCATGCTTTTTTAAACGTTTTGAATGAAAAAGAACAGACACAGAAATAGTGGAGTTCTGAAAAAAAACTTGATGAGTTGCAAACATTAGCGGCAACTATTGGTTCAGTTACCTTAAGGGACATGAAATTGTTTGAAAATTACAAATTTAACGCAAAACACAACTTAAGCAACAAAGTTTGAGAAGAGAGTTTTTTCGAACAATGGCAAACATGATGAATTTTCAAAACAAGCAACATGTGATATAGAATTAAATTGTCTGAAAAAAAGTTTTTGGTAGCCACTAGTACGCAATAATTATACAATACAGTGCACAATTTTTTTAAAAAAAGTACGAGAGACCGTGCAATGGAACATGGTAATTTTTTTCTTTCAGTTGGTACTTGGTCGAGGCTTTCATAGTTGTCACTACATTGTCAAACGCTTCATCGACCAAAACACTTTATGGGGTTGACTTTTTTGTGTTTATATACAGTAGAAGCTCTCGCTGAGTTAGAAGACAGTGTTTTCACGAGTCCAGATTTTAGCAACTGAATCGTTGCTCGAAAGGTGCTAAGAGCTTGTGCAAGCATGTTTCACCTTAACCTCTGCAGAAACAATTCGTATCATCAACAATTAAGAGGATAAAAGACATTTTTTAACAATTATTTTTATACAAATTGCAGCTATACACCAACGAGTTAGATTTCCAATAGCTGCCGTCTCAAGAAAAAACAGTATGGGCAAAGACTATCGCCGAAGTTAATTAGCTAGAACTTGGAGAAATTTTGCTTCCGATTAACAATGCGAGCAATTGAAGCCTAATTACTACTTAATCAAAATAATGCAACTGGTTTTGACATTTATCTGCAAAAAATTCCAAAATGACGGAAACTTAATTTTGCACAATTTTATGCCGAGTTGACTTTTAAATGCATCAGAAATACTGTGTTCGTTTCATAAAACAATTACATGAATGGCTCTAGATTTTTTGTCAGTTGAAATAAGCTAAACAAAGCTTGAATTGAGCAAAGTGTAGAGAAAATGCATTTTTTAAACAGAAGTCATAATCTCAAAAAAATTGAATGATCTCGGATGCCAATTTCTCAAAGCCCTGCAATAAACTAATTTCAAACCCAGGGAAGGTTGAGTTTGTATTCTATCAGGCGCCTGTATACCTTTATCATTGGTTAAAAGAGTTGGCACGAAAGAGCGTGAAAAAAAATTTTTTAGAAAACTTTAGGGGTAATTTATACAGAGTTTTGGGAACAGTCCGTAGATTTTGAAAGCGTTGAGATAAAATTAACAATGTTGAACTAAACGAACAAAGAGGATGGCTTCCCTAGTCAAGACCAGGTGGTTATCTTGCAAGATCTTCCAAGATTCTGACAAAAAATGGTTATCTTGCACGATCTTGCAAGAAAACGTTTATCTTGCAAGATCTTGCAAGACGATGGCTATCTTGCAAGATCTTGCAAGAAGAATGGTTATCTTGCAAAATTCTTGCAAGTTCGTTCCGGTCGAGCTCTGCTATCATTGGATGTTTTAGACGCATTATCTTTCATTAAGCGCAAACTATTACCAAAACATAGTGGAATGAGTTTTCAGAGATCATTTAAAACAAAATTTATACCAGATATCGGTATTTTATTACAGCCGTTGATATTAATACTGGTTACTCTCATTTATTTAAATTAATCCGTGCTTCAAATTTCTTGTTTTGCTGCTATGGAAAACAATTTACTTTCTTTTTCTAAATTGATTCAATTTTTAGTTTGAGCGGACGAAAACAAACTTGATGCTATTTTGGTTGTAATTATGTATCACAATGTGAAAAAAATTGATGGGAAGCAATGTTCGCGTCTCATTTTGATCTTGTTCGATCAAGTTCTATTTATTTGCATATTTGCAAGATGAATGGATATCTTGCAAGATTCTTGCAAGACAAAGGGTTATCTTGCAAGATCTTGCAAGATTTTGGAAGAAAATCTTGCAAGACGATGTATCGTCTTGCAAGATTTTGCCAGAATCTTGCAAGATCTTGCAAGATAACCATTCGTTGTCGACTGGGGTTACCAGGAAAAAATAGCGCACGATTAAACCACATTCAAAACAAAATTTGCTCAAACTCTTCTTGTTTTCAAAATGAGAACATCGATTGTGCGATTGATTATTCTGAATGAAACAAAAAATCATGAATCTAAATCAGTTAATCAGATTTAAAAATTGAATGGAAAAATGAATGCATGTAGTGCAGCTGGCAGAAAAATATAATTAAAATGCCTGTAAAAAAGTAAATGTTTTTTAGCCCAATTTGATCTATAAGACGAGTTTACTGCTGGTTTTATTTTTGGAAAGCATCCAATAATTCGACAGGAGTTCTTGGTCCTCATTTCGATGCTCCAAAATCTCTACTGGTTGTTTTGTGGATCAAATATGTTGAAACCCTTGGGCTCTTTAATGACGAAAGCCTTCACAAGGACTAAAATAAACGTCAAAACCCCTACATAAACACCCTCAAAATTCGAAACCAGCTGAAAAATTTGGTGTTTTTTGGTAACCATGGTCACCAGAAAGCAAATTTTGAGTGATAGATGGAAAACGCCATCTAAATTCAACGGGAAAACTCTTTTTTTCAAATTTCTTTATAAATTGCAGCTAAACACCAACCAGTTATCCCTAGTTTTTGAGTACCATTTTAATAATTACTTTTGAACTCGTACGTAGGCAAAACTAATTGAATCAGCAGTATTAAATAATACACAAAAAGCAATTTAAAAAATGTCAACAAATGTAAGCAAGGCGGCTCAGCAATGTGCGATGGCACATAAGGCTCCGACCCCGCCCATCCACAATTTTGGCATAATTGTCTATCAAATGAGGAACAGATAGAAAAACCCAAAAATTATTTTTTGGGAATCCCAAAAAACCCAAAAAAGCCCAAGTATTTTTCGAAAAAATTGTGTATGAACGAAAAGATAACCTCCGGAGCAAATAACTCAGTGGAATAAAAAATGATGCAATAGATTGATGATATATGCCATAATTAAGAAAGAGAGTTAAGACGAACAGCAAAATCAAACGACAACAACAAACATAAATCACTTCAAAAACCATAAGTCGGTTTTAAGAAACAAAATTTAATAACAAAATCAACATACCGTCAGATGAACCTAAAACTAAACAAAATAACTTATAAATCACCAGAACAGATATGGACCAGTCCATAAAAAAGTTTGGTAACAATTAGACAAAAAAGAACAAAAATAGTAAAGTTAAAAAATTCGCTTATTTTAATAAAAACAATTAACTTCAAAGTAATTAAAATCATTAGAAATCAAGCAATATATCCCAAAGGTTTACGATTACCAATGTTTCAATAGAAGGGCATTAGGACCTGTCCTTATTCATTTCTTTAAGCGGTTAAAAAGAACAACAAAAAACAACAAACAAAAATTCAATTGAAACTTGCTTGAAAACTCTGTCAAAACCCTCAAGCCATATTTCAGCCCTCAAAATATATTCTTTTGAGCCTTCTTTAGCCACCGATAATGTAGTAATTGGCCATTTATTAGTGAGACTAGGTAACAAGTAAACAGATAAGAGAAATGGGCAAAAGTATGTAATAATTTTGATCTTTTTTTGAAACAAAATTTTATCCAAAGTCATGAAAAACATTAATTACTAATTGAAATATTTAAATAGGGTTGTTTATTCATCCAATGGAACTCTCTGAGACCTGCAATTATCCAGAATAATTCGTGCGTCTACAAAAAGAACATCAAACATGAAAAAAATCAAATTAATTTACTTTTTTTTGTGAAAAACAGGTGTCGAAGTCAGTAAGGTCATAACCCATTCCTTAAAAAAATAGATTTTGGGACATCAATCCGTTTTGACAATTTCCCTTGACACCCATAATGTCATATTTGACCTGTAACTAACGAGATTTTAAAAAACAAAATTTAATAACAAAGTCAACATACCGTCAGATGAAACTAAAGCTAAATAAAATAACTTATAAATCATCAGAACAGATATGGACCAGTCCATAAAAAAGTTTGGTAACAATTAGACAAAAAAGAACAAAAACAGTAAAGTTAAAAAATTCGCTTTTTTTTAAAACAATTAAATTCAAAGTAACTAAAATCATTAGAAATCAAGTAAAATATCCCAAAGGTTTACGATTACCAATGTTTCTATAGAAGGGCATTAGGAGCTGTCCATATTCATTTTGTTATGCGGCTAAAAAGAACAACAAAAAACAACAAACAAAAATTCAATTGAAAATTGCTTGAAAACTCTGTCAAAACCCTCAAGCCATATTTCGGCCCTCAAAATATATGCTTTTGCGCCTTCTTCAAACACCAATAATGTAATAATGGGCCATTTATTAGTGAGACTAGGTAACAAGTAGACAGATAAAAGAAAAAGCAAAATTATGTAATAATTTTGATTTTTTTTCGAAACAAGATTATATCCAAAGTCATGAAAAACATTAATTACTAAATGAAATATTTAAATAGGGTCGTTTTTTCATCCAAATGAATTCTCTGAGACCTTCAATTATCCAAAATAATTCGTGCGTCTTCCAAAAGGACGTCAAACATGACAAAAATCAAATTAATTTACTTTTTTGTGAAAAACAGGTATCGAAGTCAGTAAGGTCATAACCCATTCCTTAAAAAAAAGATTTTGGGACATCAATCCGTTTTGACAAATTCCCCTGACACCCATAATGTCATATTTGACCTGTAACTAACGAGATTTTGTACCAAAACGAAAAATAAAAAAAACAAACTTGCGAAGTTAAAAAGTTTTTTAATTTCAGTTTTGGAAAACGATTGTTTTCAAAGTCATGAAAGCCCTCAGCTATCTACTAATATCAGAATTTCACCTCATCTATTTTTCCAAAAAATCCAGTGAAACCTATCACTATGCAGGAAATTTCATATAACTGAAATGGCAAAGTAAAAATGACAGTTAAAGACAAAATTAAAAAATTCAATTAAATTCTTGAAGAAAGAAGTGTCAAGGCCGTTAAAACGATAACATATATCTTTAGGGATTTTACTATATTCAATTGTATTACATTCTGAACGCTAATAATGTGATATGAGAACTGTCAGTAATAAGATAATGTGACTAGAAAACGTGAAAAACTGGCAAATTTCTAAAATCAAACAAAAAATCTGAAATCTAGTAGTATCAAAGCCAGAAAACAATAAATTCAGGTTTAAAAACTCAATCGAGACTAAATTTGAAATCAATAGAATGAAGAAGCATTCTTTCTTTCCTGGCACTAAGCTGCAAGTTGACCAAATTAAAAAAAAATGGAGGAAAAGTTCTTTAAGCCATTATTTATTTAAAAATCAATTATTTTTAAAAGTCGAAACGATCAAAACTTTCCAGTAAAAAACTAAATATATTAGCTTGGAGCTGCTTAGGAAGCCAGTTGGACCTATCACTCCTGAGCTCTCATTTGATATGTTCTGTTCTTTGTTATTAAAAAAAGATCTTTTTTCAAAAAAAAAAGACCGACTGATATTGCAATCCGATTTTTTTTGGATTGTAACAGTCCAAGATTGGCCCAAACTAGCCCTGCTAATGCTTATTGTCAGTTAGGAACTAATGATTTGTCGACTAATGTAGATATAGATAATTTGTTAGTTCAAACCCCGAAAAAGAGTTCTGCATTTTTGATAATAAACGAGTAAAGCTAGCAAAAAACGGCAAAGATTTAATTACAGAGCCCTTTTAGCGGAAGTTGAGGTAGGAATAGCCCCCTTCTGAGTCTAATAAGATTGTAATAGTGTTGTTTGGGGGTGTAGTGACGGCAAATTTTATCAAAGTGGACTAAAGTAGCTTATTTCGTGCTGTTTTTAATGAAAAAGGCTGAGTTTTGAAATATTTATCCAGAGTTTTTGACAAAAAAAAATTAAATCAGAATAGTTTTGTTTGTCATTAACAAGGTTTGTTTGTCATTAAAAATAAGTCAACGACGCTATTCTTAAAAATTTCTACAAATTTTAGCAAAACTGACGAAAAATTAGCCAAAAATTCCGGAAAATGTGAACAAAACAACGTGATTTCACTCTACTATTTTCAGAAGTTTAAACCTCGATGACTCCCTGTAGAAAACAAAAATTAAAAAAATCTTTTTAATTCCATATTCTACGCTGGACGAGCTTTCTAATGATAGCAGTCTCAACTCTCTACGATGAATATATCGATCGGCGAAAATTGACTGAACAAAAAAAACCCATTTGAGTTTTTAGTTCCTTCCCCCTCAAGAGGGGTCGAAACAACTAGTGATTCATTTTCGTCTTCAGAACCTCTACCTAGTCAGTTCCCACGAATATTGCTGTTTTATCAGCGTCTAAATTCCATTTTCCTAAACATCAAAACTGAGTTAAATTTATTCGATTTGAAACATATTTGTGAACAGTCAGCTGATAATCAGGATACTGAAGACTGATGATTAATCGAAGCTTCCTGACACATTTCAGTGTCTGACAAAAAAGTTGATAGTTGCCACTTCTCAGTAGTCATGAAAGGATCATATATGTTGTCATACAAATCATGACATATTTCCCTGTACGATCCTAGTATGACTACTAAGAAATCATACAAGATTCTTGTATAATTGCCAAGAAATCATACATGAATCTGGTATGGTTACAAAGAATCATACATATTTTTTTCATACATCTTTTTACCATTCATGTTTTTTAAACAAATATGATCATTTTATGACTACCAAGAGTTCATATAAATCAAATATGACTTAGTATGATCACTAAGAATCATGTATGACGTAGTATGATTACTAAGATTTTTGTATGATGAGCCACCCGGTTAGACAAGGTAAATTGGAGTATCACTACAGGATATTGACTTTAAGGCACCTTGAATTGACTTTATCGCACTTTTTTTTAATTCTTAAAATCTTTTTTCTAAAATTTCAACTACATTTAGTTATTTATGTACTGAGGACTCTAATTGCCTGACCCACTTTAGCTATGCTCAACTGGGTTTTTTGTCAGTTAATTTTTGCCGACGGATTTATTTATCGTACAGAGTTGTGAATTGCATCATTAGAAAGCTTGTCAAGAGTAGATTGTCAAATCAAAAAGATTTTTTTGATTGTATCGTGTTACGATGAATTAAGGTGGTTTGACGTTTTGTGAATGTGAGGGTTACTTCCAATGTTTTGTTCACCTTTTTTTGTAAATTCTCACATTTATTTCGCAATCTGCGTGAAATATTTCAAACGATTTTGCTTAAAAAAGTTAAAACTCTTCACTGCAGTCTTATTCCTTCCTAATACTCAGATAAAAGGTATTTGCTGAAACCAACTCTTTTTTTTTAAAAAAATTTTGCTTAAGTTTTTGAAGATTTTGCATATTTTAAACGATTTTGCTTAAAAAAGATAAAACTCTTCACTGCAGTCTTATTCCTTCCTTATACTCAGATAAAAGGTATTTGCTGAAACCAACTCTTTTTTTTAAAAAAATTTGCTTAAGTTTTTGAAGATTTTGCATAGTTGCCGTTTTTCATAAAAATGCTTTTTTGTCCAAACATGACTGGTCGTGCAGGCATGAAAACTGCTGACACGATCATCTTTTACACAGATGCGGAAGGATCTTTGTTACCCCTGGTTTCCTATGAAGAACCAAAAAGTTGGTGACTTTCAACACTTATTTTTTTCCGGTTTTTTTTATCTAAATTGGACTATTTAAGTAGAATTATTATTATTTTTGAATTATTAGATATGTGCAGAATTTCTGTCGCAAAAACCTTTTTTTCACAATCATTTGAAACAGTAATTTTTTAACAGCCCCGCAGTGATATCAAGGCCTGTTTTGGCCTCACTAATTTTGAAACAAAAAATTTGTTTTATTTTATTTTGACTCTGTCCTTTTTAAAAAAACATTTGCAAAAGCAAACATGGGTTTCAGCAAATAACAATATTCCTTATTTAGGATAAAACTGTTCACAAAAGCAAATCGCAAAAACGCGGGACAGAATGAAAATGATCTGGGCGTTTTAAATCTTTTCTTGTCATACGCGGGAAAGTAACCAATACAGTTCACTTGGTTGTAGTCGTTTTTGACAGATTAGTCCAAATTTGGCTTCCAATCAATATAGTATGCTAACCATACATGGTTCGTGTGAAGCGGAATCATTTTTTGTCTCGATTGACATCCCCTAATATTTTGTATGTAAACAAAAAGGTTAAACTGAGATGTTAAAAAGAAGAGAAATTTGCTTAATTTATGATATGCTATATTTCGGTTAATATTAGAATTTGAAAGATTTTGCACGACTTTGCTATATTGCATAAATAAAAAAACAAAAGAAGACCAAGACTAATCAGGCCCAAACCCACAGGGTAATGTAGTGATCGAGGTGCAATATTTCATATGATTTTTGCCGAGTGATATATGAGATCTAAGAAATAAACAACGAGGAAAATATCGCAGTCTTAAATGTGAGAAAACAAGCCATAGAGAATTCTTAAGAAATGCTTCTTAAGAGTAGCATGATATTGTGACCTCTACAGTTCTTGATGCAAAGATATTTGGTCAGTTAAATTACTTTCTTTCAGTTATATGCAGTCAGTTATATTATATTCGGTTTTTGTCAAGTACTAAGATCTTTCCTTCTGTCACAATTTATCAGGCTGCGTTTTGGTAGTCTCTTGGAAGATGTTGTAAATTATTTAAAATACGTTGTAATAGTAATCTCTTGACCACAAAATGGAGGAATTAACTTGCATAATACAACTAAAGAAATGCAACCGCCAGAGCAATAAAGATCAAATTGCAAAGTATTTCACTCTTAACAGTGGAGTTAAAACACATAAAGAAGAACACCAGTAAGTTCGGTAATCATAGAAGTTGAAACGTGATGATGAATTGTGTGTGTTCATTTGAGATGATGATTTAGTGTGTTCACAGTTTCTGTGTTTCATTGAACTGTTTTAGCTCTATTAGTTCCCTGCTCCTCTTTGTCTCTGTTATAGATTATTTTGCAATGTTTGGATTTTTCCGAGTTTGATTAGCGTTTATTCGACATAACACCAAAGAGGAGGTTGATCTGGTTGACAGCAGTCGTCAGTCACTCTTTCGAATGCCAGTCATCCATGTTCCATTCCACTCATCCCACACTATACCTGCGGTGCTGGCTCTGGAATAACAGTTCAGAACGATCGGCTGCACGTAATCCAATTAGATGAGCACACGATTGAAGGTCACTGAATCTGTTTGAACTAAAACTGAATAGACATTCAAATTAAAACAATCATTCCTTTTTTATTGCGTTGCAGTGTATCTAAACTTTGAAAAGCGTATTCTATGATATCATTTTGATCAGGATATCAATGTATTTTTCATAAATATATAATATTCTTCAATACATTGTTTTTATTTATCGCATTTTCAATTTTCATGAGCAAGCAGAGAAGCATGAGAAATTAGGTTATTAAATAGCGGTAAACAACGAATAGCCCAATAGTTTACATGTAATTATGCTGGTCATATTTGAGGCAGTCGGCAAATAGTTCTGGCCCGATAAGTGGCAGGCGGTAATTAGCGCGGGGCAGATGAAAGGCAGTCGGCAAATAGTTCTGGCCCGATAAGTGGCAGGCGGTAATTAACACGGGTCAGACAAAAGGCAGTACGCGATAAGAGCTGACTAATTTCATGCGCAGACGGTGAGTGTTAAAACAATTAAAACACAGACTGTAAATTGCAAAAAGTGACATGAACAGCCAACTGCTCATGCAAAAAAACATAATGAAATTTTTATGATTCAGTACTGATTTGAACTGAGGCAAACCTCCGGGTACAAAACTAAGAACACCTCCGACGCTTTAACTCAAAAATATTTAATCGATTAGCAGGTTGAATAGAAGACCATCAAAAACTCCACAGCGTTTTTATTTTATTATATTTCTTGAAATTTTTTTGTTTTAAAATTTTTTACTAAAATTTTCCAATAAATTAAAGTCATCGGACAATAATTTGTGGTTCAATCTAAATTGCTTGATTTGTATCGAAAGATTTAAATGAAAAGACACATTTTTCAATTCTGATTGTGTAATCTTGTGAAATTTGATTACATCGAAGACGCTTTTAGACGTTTTAGACTACCAAAAGATTGAACCTGATATCCGGATAACAATATAACATGTCCAAGATGATTGCAGACCTAAATCAATTTTTTGATAGCTGGGTTGCTTAGAACAGTTAACTGCACTCAATGCGGTCGCGAGGCAGTATGTTTGATTAGCTGTATAAGAGCAAAAATTACGGAAATTGTCTCGAAACATTATGAATTTCTTTGTTTTCTACGTATTTTTATTTACGTATTTTTACTCCTTGATTATTATATGACGACCTCAAGGACAGGTTTATGTCGGAAAAAAGACACATGTTGTTGGTTGAGGGTCGCAAGGAGACGTTACTCACGTTCAGACACGTCACTTTGCTCAGATGCCGCTAGAGATGGAAGGGGTTCTTGTGTCATTACGCCATGTCAATTTTTTGGAGCCCCGTATCCATGGAACCGGTTCTTGGTTATGCCGATTCGTTTTCCGAGCCTTAGTTTTGGATACTCGCTATACTTTTTGTTTGATGGTGAAGGAACTGACTAACGACTGACGAAACTATTATCAATGCCACAGTCGTTATTGGTGAATTCAAAGACGTTGCATATGCCTTGAGGTGTGGAATCTCACAGGTTTTGGGTGATCCAGTACAGCTAGCGATGAGCATCTAGCGAAAGAGTGTACAAGGGAATGCGGACAGGTACAAGGGAAGATCATTAGGAAGAGTGTCTGCTTAGCAAAGGATGACTGCAGGGACAGGTGCGTCAAGGAGTAAATGACGTCAGGTAGAAACGCAATAGTGCCCAGAGCCACTGCAATTGTAAAAGAGCAAATTTCGCCAAATTGAGCAACATTTTCCAGTATTCTGTACAATAGGATTCCAAGCCAACTGATGACATTTGGAAGTTTATTACAGCCTCTAACTTTTTATTAGAATCTTCACTGATTGCAATTTGGACGTTTATGGTAATTTTTTCAATTGAAATGTGTCGCCTTTAGTAGTACTACTACTACTACTACTACTACTACTACTACTACTACTACTACTACTACTACTACTACTACTACTACTACTACTACTACTACTACTACTACTACTACTACTACTACTACTACTACTACTACTACTACTACTACTACTACTACTACTACTACTACTACTACTACTACTACTACTACTACTACTACTACTACTACTACTACTACTACTACTACTACTACTACTACTACTACTACTACTACTACTACTACTACTACTACTACTACTACTACTACTACTACTACTACTACTACTACTACTACTACTACTACTACTACTACTACTACTACTACTACTACTACTACTACTACTACTACTACTACTACTACTACTACTACTACTACTACTACTACTACTACTACTACTACTACTACTACTACTACTACTACTACTACTACTACTACTACTACTACTACTACTACTACTACTACTACTACTACTACTACTACTACTACTACTACTACTACTACTACTACTACTACTACTACTACTACTACTACTACTACTACTACTACTACTACTACTACTACTACTACTACTACTACTACTACTACTACTACTACTACTACTACTACTACTACTACTACTACTACTACTACTACTACTACTACTACTACTACTACTACTACTACTACTACTACTACTACTACTACTACTACTACTACTACTACTACTACTACTACTACTACTACTACTACTACTACTACTACTACTACTACTACTACTACTACTACTACTACTACTACTACTACTACTACTACTACTACTACTACTACTACTACTACTACTACTACTACTACTACTACTACTACTACTACTACTACTACTACTACTACTACTACTACTACTACTACTACTACTACTACTACTACTACTACTACTACTACTACTACTACTACTACTACTACTACTACTACTACTACTACTACTACTACTACTACTACTACTACTACTACTACTACTACTACTACTACTACTACTACTACTACTACTACTACTACTACTACTACTACTACTACTACTACTACTACTACTACTACTACTACTACTACTACTACTACTACTACTACTACTACTACTACTACTACTACTACTACTACTACTACTACTACTACTACTACTACTACTACTACTACTACTACTACTACTACTACTACTACTACTACTACTACTACTACTACTACTACTACTACTACTACTACTACTACTACTACTACTACTACTACTACTACTACTACTACTACTACTACTACTACTACTACTACTACTACTACTACTACTACTACTACTACTACTACTACTACTACTACTACTACTACTACTACTACTACTACTACTACTACTACTACTACTACTACTACTACTACTACTACTACTACTACTACTACTACTACTACTACTACTACTACTACTACTACTACTACTACTACTACTACTACTACTACTACTACTACTACTACTACTACTACTACTACTACTACTACTACTACTACTACTACTACTACTACTACTACTACTACTACTACTACTACTACTACTACTACTACTACTACTACTACTACTACTACTACTACTACTACTACTACTACTACTACTACTACTACTACTACTACTACTACTACTACTACTACTACTACTACTACTACTACTACTACTACTACTACTACTACTACTACTACTACTACTACTACTACTACTACTACTACTACTACTACTACTACTACTACTACTACTACTACTACTACTACTACTACTACTACTACTACTACTACTACTACTACTACTACTACTACTACTACTACTACTACTACTACTACTACTACTACTACTACTACTACTACTACTACTACTACTACTACTACTACTACTACTACTACTACTACTACTACTGCTACTACTACTACTACTACTACTACTACTACTACTACTACTACTACTACTACTACTACTACTACTACTACTACTACTACTACTACTACTGCTACTACTACTACTACTACTACTACTACTACTACTACTACTACTACTACTACTACTACTACTACTACTACTACTACTACTACTACTGCTACTACTACTGTTTCAACACTTTAATTCCAAATATGAAATAAAGGCACGGTTGGCAACAAATACAAATACAAATACAAACAAAACAAGAAGAGTTATTTGTTTGGTTATTCTGTGAAGTGCTGTACGACGAAATTGTTGAAGGCATTCTTTGACCCGGTTGCTGCTTTCTCCTGCAATCTGGTGAACGATACTTTACTTTGTTTCGTACACAGTCTCCTTCGATTTGACTCATCCACGTTTTCCGTTGCCCCCCAGGAGCGCGTCTGGCATGGGCGTATTGATCGGGCGGGTCCCAATCGAAGGCACTGCGGGCTAATCTTCCTGGTTCCATTCTCTGGATGTGACCGTACCATTTTATCCGTTTGAGCATGATCATCGTGGATAGTTGGGGCATTCGCGATCTTGACATAATTTCATCGTTCGTTGCTTTCTCCAGATATGACACACGTAGAATTCTCCGAAGACAACCACAGTGGAAACTCTCAAGTTTTCTCTCCATTAATTTCGAAAGAGTCCAAGTCTCTGAGCTGTACAGCACGGCTGATAAAACGAGTGCTTTGTACAAATTGCACTTGAGGTGCACGCTGAGCTGCTTGCTCTTCCAGAGATTTTGGAAGTTAGCAAACCGTTGTCTACCTTCTGCAAGTTTGCAATTGACTTCCTGGAGGTCTCCATGCTTGAGGCTGACATATGATCCGAGATACTTGAACGCTTCTATGTTTTCAAACTCGTTTCCGATAACATCTTGTACTTTGCAGGAAAACACGCGTGTGGCAGCTGCTTTAGGTTTGCCACAGTATCTCGATTGGTGAACTTTTCGGCCATTGACTGTTTTGAACTTCCTTTCACACTTGTCACAGGTGAGGCTCGCCTCTAGTTGCTCGAACTTTGACTTGTCGACGACATTCTTTGACGAACCGGCTTTGCAGAATCTTGTTTGGTGCACTTTGCGTCCGGTAACTGTACTGAATTGCCGCTGACAGTTCTGACATCTTAAAGACTCTTGATCAGCCACCGCTGACCCACTCTCATTTTCTAGCGACTCTAAATCCGCTACTGCAGATTGTTGTTGTGAAGCTACCAACGCTGGCTTAGCCTCCGCTAAGCTTTTCAATCTGAGCTTCCGGCCATCTTGTGTTTCGAACCAGCCCGCTTTCTTTTTCGTTCCCAGCAGCACCTCCGTGCCGATGGTTAGTCGTGACTGGCTAGATGTCTCTGCCAGGAGTCCTAGTTTGCCTTTATGTGTTCCAGTGAGTATCTCCACGTTCTGTTGGATACTAGGCACTGCAACAACATTTGGGTTGTCGCATTTTACGCCCATATTCTTTGTTTTGGCCACATTAATCTTCAGACCAGCGGCTTCCGCTAGGGCCTCGATTCGATGTAGGTTTTCTTGCACCTCACTGTCTGAGACCCCCACGAGAGCAACATCATCAGCAAAATCTAAGTCAGCCACCAATCTCCCAATGTCTAATCCTCCATGCACCGAGTTAGCTAAAATGTAGTTGATGACAAGGCCGAATAGGATTGGGGACCACACATCACCCTGCCTAACGCCTGTTCTGACATCAAATAAGCGTCCCTTCTCACCTTCGGCTTTGACTCGACATTTGAATCCATCATAGCTGTTTCTTATGATGTTTATCACTTTTTGCGGCAGACCATAGTGTTTCATTATCTGGTACATCTGCTCACGATCGACAGAATCGAATGCCGCTCGAAAGTCTATGAAACAAAAGCTAATATCCAATTGAAACGCCATTGATTTCTCTATTATTTGACGCAGGGCAAAGAGTTGATCGGCGCATCCTCTGCTTTTTCTGAAGCCACACTGCTCTTCCCTTAAGACGCGATCCACTGAATCTTTGCATCGATTGAGAGTAACGGAAGCGAACACTTTGCCTGGTACTGACAATAGAGAGATCCCTCGGTGGTTCGAACACTCTGACCTCTTTCCTTTACTCTTGTATAATGGGACAATTTCTGCTACCTTCCAGTCATCGGGCAGAACTTCCGTCGACCAACATTTATCTATGATGTCCCAGAGCCACTCGACAATACCCTTGTGTGCTTTCAACATCTCACAGGAAATGTTATCGGGTCCACTTGCCTTGCCATTCTTCAACCTGCGGACAGCTTCAAGCACTTCTTCAAATCGAATTGGGCTCAGGTCAATCGGCAAGCTTTCAGCTGCTTCTTCGGGATCCAATCTCGTACTGCAACTGAATGTTGAGGGATTCAGGAGTTGACTAAAATGTTCCGTCCAGCGTTCAAGTCGTTCCTCTTTCGTCCGTAAGTTGACGCCAGTGCTTGAAACTAATTTGGTCAACTGGGGCCTCCAGTTTCGGCAAATCTGCTGTGATGCCCCAAAAACCTCCTTTAAGTTGCCTCTGTCCGCGAAGCTCTGCACTTCTTGGCCTTTGCGTTCAAGCCATGCCCGTTTGTCTGCACGTAGAGCTTTTCTGACTTCCTTACAGCAGTTTGTGAACTCTAACAGCACCTCCGCGCTGCTGTGTTTCTTTAACTGTAGATCGGCTCGTTTCCGGATAAGTTCCAGAGAATCTGGAGAAATCCAAGGTTTGTTCACTCGCTTGTCCGGAAGGAGGCATTTCACTGCTGCTTGGTTCAGGGCTTTTCGAAAATTGTCCCAAGACTGCTCTGTATTCTCGAAATCGCCGCTCTTATCAAGATGTAACTTGACCTCCTGCGTGAATAAGTCACGCGTTGTTTCATCTTGCAGCTTTGCAGAACTGATTCTGGGCGTGAAGCATGACTTTTTAGACAAAAGTTTCATAGATACTTCCGCAATGACCAGTTCGTGATCGGTAATTGTGGTTTTCCCTCTTCTGGACCTCACATTCGTCAGACATCCTCTGTATCTCTCTGCAAACAGAATGTGATCCAGCATCTTTTTTCGACAACTCGGATCGGGAGGGTTGAAGGTGTACCGATGCACTTGTCGATACTGGAACCATGTACCACCTACGAGCAATTTGTGTGAAGTGCAAAATGATAACAACTTTTCAGAGTTTTCATTTTCTTCACCCATTCCAAACGGGCCTCTGCAGCTCATGGTGTCATTCAACTGGTGTCCAGGCTCTGCATTGAGGTCACCGATGACACAAATACGCTCCCTATGTTTGAAACTGGAAACTAGGTCTGAAAGTTGACTCCAAAACAAATCCTTCTCTTGGAGACTAGCTTCATTCGTAGGTGCGTAGCAGACAACAACAGCTAGATTGGCTCTCCTCTGAGCCGCGAACTTGACGTAGCAAATACGTTCACTTAGAGCCACTTGTTCTACGATGCTGTTTATCAATGACTTCTTTACAGCAACGCCCACTCCTCCTTGTCTCGACTTTACACCAGACAACCACGAGTCAGACAGGTAGAGCTTGTGGTCTCCGAGATCAATTTCTTGCTCCTGCAATCTCGTCTCCTGCACTCCCAGAATATCCAACTTGTATCGCGCCAGATCCATTTTCAAAGCCTCTAGAGATCCGGCTTGGGTCAGTGTTCTGACGTTTAAAGTTGCAATTCTGAGTTGGTTCCTCGGGAGATTTTTAGCACCCCTTACCCGGGACTCGGGGCCATGGTTGATTGTACTCATTGCTTTGGTGTTTGAAGGCTGAGATACGACTAGTTGCGCCACAAACTAGAAGACCAGAGCCTCGTTAGCTCGACCATGTGAGCGTAGATCCGCAGCACATGACCTACCCCCAGGGGACACCACGTGGAGGTGAGGTTGGATTTTGTCCCCCGCTACTACTACTACTACTACTACTACTACTACTACTACTACTACTACTACTACTACTACTACTACTACTACTACTACTACTACTACTACTATTACTACTACTACTACTACTACTACTACTACTACTACTACTACTACTACTACTACTACTACTACTACTACTACTACTACTACTACTACTACTACTACTATTACTACTACTACTACTACTACTACTACTACTACTACTACTGTTTCAACACTTTAATTCCAAATATGAAATAAAGGCACGGTTGGCAACAAATACAAATACAAATACAAATACAAACAAAACAAGAAGAGTTATTTGTTTGGTTATTCTGTGAAGTGCTGTACGACGAAATTGTTGAAGGCATTCTTCGACCCGGTTGCTGCTTTCTCCTGCAATCTGGTGAACGATACTTTGTTTCGTACACAGTCTCCTTCGATTTGACTCATCCACGTTTTCCGTTGCCCCCCAGGAGCGCGTCTGGCATGGGCGTATTGATCGGGCGGGTCCCAATCGAAGGCACTGCGGGCTAATCTTCCTGGTTCCATTCTCTGGATGTGACCGTACCACTTTATCCGTTTGAGCATGATCATCGTGGATAGTTGGGGCATTCGCGATCTTGACATAATTTCATCGTTCGTTGCTTTCTCCAGATATGACACACGTAGAATTCTCCGAAGACAACCACAGTGGAAACTCTCAAGTTTTCTCTCCATTAATTTCGAAAGAGTCCAAGTCTCTGAGCTGTACAGCACGGCTGATAAAACGAGTGCTTTGTACAAATTGCACTTGAGGTGCACGTTGAGCTGCTTGCTCTTCCAGAGATTTTGGAAGTTAGCAAACCGTTGTCTACCTTCTGCAAGTTTGCAATTGACTTCCTGGAGGTCTCCATGCTTGAGGCTGACATATGATCCGAGATACTTGAACGCTTCTATGTTTTCAAACTCGTTTCCGATAACATCTTGTACTTTGCAGGAAAACACGCGTGTGGCAGCTGCTTTAGGTTTGCCACAGTATCTCGATTGGTGAACTTTTCGGCCATTGACTGTTTTGAACTTCCTTTCACACTTGTCACAGGTGAGGCTCGCCTCTAGTTGCTCGAACTTTGACTTGTCGACGACATTCTTTGACAAACCGGCTTTGCAGAATCTTGTTTGGTGCACTTTGCGTCCGGTAACTGTACTGAATTGCCGCTGACAGTTCTGACATCTTAAAGACTCTTGATCAGCCACCGCTGACCCACTCTCATTTTCTAGCGACTCTAAATCCGCTACTGCAGATTGTTGTTGTGAAGCTACCAACGCTGGCTTAGCCTCCGCTAAGCTTTTCAATCTGAGCTTCCGGCCATCTTGTGTTTCGAACCAGCCCGCTTTCTTTTTCGTTCCCAGCAGCACCTCCGTGCCGATGGTTAGTCGTGACTGGCTAGATGTACTACTACTACTACTACTACTACTACTACTACTACTACTACTACTACTACTACTACTACTACTACTACTACTACTACTACTACTACTACTACTACTACTATTACTACTACTACTACTACTACTACTACCACTACTATTACTACTACTACTACTACTAAAGCTGATAAGACGATGACTCTCTTGCATAAGCCGAAGCTTCTCACGTGTGGAATTTACAGTTCCCATGAAGCTGATGATCCTTACAGCAATACCGACGATTTCGACAAACCGACAATAGCCGATGCTTCTGACCAGCAAAACCGATGAGTCCGACCAAAAACGACAGAAAACGACAAAAACTGTCAAAAACCAACACTTCTTGCAAGTAAAACCGATGAAACCGACAAAAATTGACGAAAACGATGCTTCACGAAAACGATGCATTTGGAGTCGGTCTTTCTCAACACGGGTTGCACTACAGCGGCCTGTTCCAAGCTATGTCCTTCTGATTATTTTTCCTCACGCTTCAGGACGTTTTTTCTGAATTGTTGTTTCTTTCTGATTTTCAGATCTGAATTCTTCTAAAGTCATCAGCATTAATTTCGATTTAGTGTATATAGTTCTGTCCAAACCACTTGGGAGTTGTTCTCACAATAGATTGTAATAGACTAAATTATTAAACTGATTTATATTTCAATTTTATCCTCCCAAATTTTGTTTTATTTCAGTACTGCTTGTCTAAAATGTAAAAAGACGAAGAAGCTAAACGTTGAACATTTTTGAGGTATCCAAAGTGTTTGCTCTTATATTGTTGTGTTACTGCTGGTCTACCAGAACTGCAAGAGCTATGGTAGATTCTCCCCTTCTGTTGACCGGAGCTCCCAGACTGCATGCTCCGTCACCTGCAGAACTACACCAGATTAATGTGCATACAAACTAGAATCAAAGCAATCACTATCGGATAAATGAGTATTACATGCTCGTCAAATGACAACTGAATGATTTGTTGGAATTAGGTTGTTTATCATGAGTATATTAAAATCATTTTCAGATTGGTTCAATGAAAAGATTTTCTTTTTTGAATTACATTAATCATATAATTAATCCTAAGCACAAAATCTGAGCGAGCGCAATTAGGCTGTACAGCCTCATTAAGATTTGATGATCAGCAATATCAACAGCTTCCGCTAGAACTAATAGTGCGCAACGTGCCTTGACGTTTTTCCTTGGGTTGTTGAAATGATTTTCCTTAGTTCAAATTTTTGCTTCCACTGATCTCCTACAGAGGAAGCCCATCTGCTTTGAAGACAAAATCTTAAGTTTTAACAACTAGCCTAATAATCTTCGGTATTTTTCTTTTCAATTTTTTTCCAAAAATAGGTAAAATTGATATGGGTCTACAATTAGAGACTCGATCTTTATCAGCAGTTTTCTATACAGGTGTCACTCTCGCCATTTTCAAACATTTTGGTTTTTTTTTCAATTTTACATTAAAAAGGCGATGTAAAAACCTAACAAACCAATAAATTTAAGATTTCTAAGAATTTATTCGAAATGATCATTTCTCAACGACAATTTTTTTCACGATTTTTTGTGACATTAAACTCTTCACTATGATTTGCGATTTTAAAAAGTTAACTGATTCTCGGATCAAAACTGCAATGGCAACAGAAAGACCTCATTTCTTTGTCAAGTGCCGTCCTCTTCCAACAAACAATTTCATCAACTCTTCTGCTGCCATGCCTACATCTTGATTTTTTTGAGGTACTCCTTTCTCTGTCGTATCTTTTTAAAGAAAACTATAAAAGTTTTGGAATTTTTTTCTTTGTTTTGTTAAGGTTGCTTTGTGAAAACTTCTATTGTTTTTTTACTACAGATTTTAACAAATTTCTATATTTTGGACTTGTCTCATTTCATTCTTTGTCTACATTGTCGTTCCACTTTTTTCTATTCATAATTTTATGAGGTGTATGTTTTCAAGGAGTAGTCAATGATTTTTTAAACTTATTCGAACCCAATTTAAAGCGGTGGGTACTTCTTTCGGTGCCCATTAAATTTCACTTCTTAAAAAGCTTCCAACTGAAATCCCATCAAAAATCTCCACAGTCCAATTTTTTCCACAGGCGCAGAACAGTCTTAAGTTCCTTATCCTCGCATTTGAAAAAAACCATAACTAGAAATTACACTCTAATGATTACTTCTGGCTCTCTTGGACACCTGAGCAGTTTGAAATAAGCTGAAGTTTGAAAAAAGACATAAAAAAAGACATGAAAAATTGCTTCATACAGCAATGGTTACATTTTATTACGATCCATTTGAGATCTCTTTATCACGGCAATTTTATTCGAAAAAAATTAAACGCATGCATAGTTAAAAATTACAATGGCTACCAAGAATTCTAATTTTAATGTCAAATGCTGTTATACTCCAACAAACAATTCAATCATCTCTTCTACTTTAATGATTGCATCTTGACTTCTTGTGAGATCTTCCGTTATATCTTTCTAAAGAAACTACAAAAGTTTTTGTTGTTTTGTGAGATCTTCTTTTTTATAATTTTTAATGAAAAAAGAATTTGTTGTTTTGGTCTTCTTTTTAGTTAAATATGGTTTTATTTCGCTAAAACCTCTTGTAGCGTCTTTCACCAGAGGTTTGAACAAATTTGTTCGCACTTGTTTTTTTCAATACTCCTAAGTGCTTCAAACGCAATTTCAAACATCAAATTTTTTATTCGATTCTGATCGGTTGTCATTTTTTTGATCAGCTCGCAATCGAAATGCAGTGAAAAAATCTGCAATCAAATTTTTTCGACAGTCACCACAGATTAAAAAACTAGTGAATACTCACCAATGATTGCCTTACATAGACCCATTACAAAGAAATTGAAACAAAAGAGACCCAGTACTGTTTTTTGTGGTACCCTTCTTGTAACTTCAGTCGAACGGGGTCAAGTTGTTTTTAAATTTATCCATTGTAATCACTTTGAGACAAAAATTGTTAAATCTTAGAGCCATTGTCGAGACCAACTTCCCTAAAAATTATTTCCACTGACCAGATTGATATTTGAATAAATTCGAGAAGCAAAAGTAAAGTATCTCTAGTCGAAAAGCATTTCTCTGACCCAAACTGAAGTGAATTGCTCTTTAAAATTTGATCACAGTTGAATGAAGCTGAATAAAAACAAAATGCGATTCCGTTAAAGACAGACTGAAACAGATGAAAACGATTACGTTCGACTGAAATAGTTGAAAACTTGATATCGCTGGCAAAAATTGTGTAAAAATTTCCTACAAAGGTAACAAAATCTGAAAGCATGTGGAACAGATCCGAAGTTGAGTAAGTTATTACCTTATTCTCATGTCCCTATGCGTTTAGTTGTTTTACAAAACTCAAATGGTAAAGAAAAATTATGAAGACTTGTTGATGACAGATCATGTTTTAAGAAAAATGTAGAAAATGGCTACACAAAAGCAGTTTTCTTGCAGTTTTTAGAGGCATATTTTTGTTTTGATTAATTTAACAGATATCTATTTTAAGTTCGATTTAGGCTATTATACATTGGACATTGGTATTTGTGTTTACTGAGTATATAACTATAAAGATTAGCATGAAAATGCGCAACTTTTGGAGCGCAAAAAGTTATGATCATGTTTCCTGAATTATAATAAAATCCATAAAGTTTGTGTCTGATCAACCTGAGAATTCTGCGCGTTTTCTGTCATTTGATATTGAGGACGAGTACAGCTGACCACGCCACCCAGTGTAGTCAAAGCGGACGTTGGAGGCTAGAGTGAATTGATTGCCCCTTAAGTCCATCGTGGCTTCGCCCAATTTGTCTGGGTAGAAATCATCTGGATATGTATCACTGTCCAACATGCCTCTACATCCACCACCCGAAGCGTAGTCTAGAACGACAACCAACAACGGAGTAGCACCCGGGCCGGAGAATACCTGCAAAAAACTTGTCAAGGTGAAACGAAAAAGATCAGAGGTGAAAAGTTAAATATTTTCACTGACAAAATTTAGCGGAGGTATTACATAAATTCACGGAATTCACCACTAAATTATGTAGTTTCATCGCATTCACTGACAGTCTTACAAATTTTTGCAACTTTCTGCGGGAAATTGAGCAAAATCTTTGAACCGGGCACAAACAATTGCAGAAAGTGCCCAAATTTGAGCGGATGAGTTACAGCAAAACTGTGATTTGATGAATATGTGCTATTGATTAATTTTGAATAATACATGGAAACAATTTACTGCCTCTACTTGGTCAATACTTGGACTTCTTTTGCAAAAAAATTTAGGTATGAAATCCGGCGAACAGCGAAAAAAAAATTAGCGGTGAATGCCGTGAAGGTGGTGAATTTTTGTAAAATTCTTATAAAATCCGGTTTCAGGGGCTGATATTGTTTTTACCGCACTTGACGTTATCACGCCAACAACCACAAATCCTACATACATCACCGCTTTCATATGGAAGCACTCAAACAAAAATTCCTTTGAAATAAAATCTTTCCTTCAAAATTATTTCAATTAATTTGGCACCCAACTTTTATTAAGTAATTTGACAAGTTGCTAAACGTAGCAAGTTCATAGAGTGAAAATTATTAATATATGAACTTGCTAAATGGTCATTCACTCATGAGCACCGCCGAAATCTGAAATGCATTTAAAACAAACCAAAACCGTTGAAATTGAATTTTTAATGTTTGGTGAACAAAACGCTGATTACCATTTTCAGGAGCAACTCATCATAAGGAACGCATAAAATTCATCTTCAATGGATAAAATTATTCACGCGCATACATTGTTAGAAATTGTTCAAAAATTGTTAATTCGCGCTACACAAGCCGACAATTTTCCCCGTTAAGCCTTGTGGTACAGTACTTTGGTTTCAGTTCCTGTTGATGTTAATTTTCCCATCATTCTGTTTTTTCTTTGCTGCATTATTGTTCATTTTGACCTTCAATTTGATGTTTTTTTTTCAATATTTAGTAGCCCGCTTCCCAATTCTTGTCTTTGCTATATTTAGTAGTTTCACCTGTTCGAAGTTGCAATTGTTTATATGACTTATTTCACTTATATCTGGTCATCTGTTTGATAATACAGTTTTAATTGTGCTTACATAGTTGTTTAAACCATACAATTTTGATCAGCTTGTGTTTATTTTGAACTTCATTTGCATTCTCATTCTCAATTTTTTAGCGCTTTTAAAACCCAATTTGGCTTCGGGAAGGCGGTGATCGAATTACAGACAAAACACAAGGTACTTGAGTCGCAAATATACTGCATCAATTGCAATCTCAATTGCACCGCGAAACCAAGAACTCAATAAGACAAATAGAGCACTAGTTCACATCGCGAAATCCCAATAAAATTTTTCTCAAAGCACCAATAATGGCATCAAAAAACAGTAACTCGCTTACAACAACTGTCGTGAAACCTCCTTGGGAATGCATTACCTCAAAACTGCCACCAAGATGGGGAAAAGGGCAATCATAGGTCAATTTGGTTATATAAGCGAAAAAACTATATGTTCGAGTCAACCGATACTTCCCCAGAACAAAAAAAGATGCTGAAAGGGAACGCGAACGAAACCTCAGAAACCGAGAGGCAAATAAGAAATAATGAACAAAAATTACAATGGAAATTAATGTGTAGAAAATTGGTCGTTACTGGATTTTCAGCGGTAAACGATCGCGGGCCATTTGCGACGAGAAATGTGTGTACTTAATATACTTGAGCATCGCAAGAGAGGGACAAAGAAAAAAAAACCAAAATTCCAAGAAAAGAAGTAAACGATTTGTCCACCAATTAGTTCTAGGAAATGATGAAAAATTCAATCATCCGCACTCAAATTGTAGCATTCGACCGATACAACCTTTACTCTAGGAGTCAGAAAAAAGCGATAAAGTAGAGGAGTTTTATAGTATCCTCAAAAAACTTACTAACCGTTCATTTTCGCAAGGCGCTCAGATGATGTGGGCAGCAACATGTTCATTATAAATATAATAAGGCGTCTCGGTAATGTGCGTACGCACATTAGGTTCCGACCCCGCTCATTCACATTCTTGACTTAATTGGCTACCAAATGATGAAGAGTGAGAAAACCTTCAACAACATACATATCATTCAATAAACACCAATAGGATACAATAATGCCGTATATTTTGGTCGTAATGCCACCAAATTTTGGTCGTAAACATTATTTACGACCAAAATTTGGTGGCTATAAAAAAATAAAATCATAACAAAATCAAACTCGCATCAGATAAAACCTAAACGAAACGATATGACCTACTCTTTATTAGAAAAATAGGAGACCTGTTCTCAATGCGGCTGGTTAACAGGTCGGTCAAAAAGAGCAACGAGGTGCGAAGTTCAGAAATACGTTTCCATTTTTGAAAACAATTATTTTTACCGTTATTAAGGTCATTAGATATCAACTGAAATTACTAAAATTGTTATTTATATCTCAATAGGAAGCAGTTAGGACATGTCATTCTCCAATGTTTAATTGCGAGAACTTACAAAGTCAAGGGAACCTGGATTAATGTTATAAATTAAAAAGAAAACAAAAATCCTATAAAATATACAAATATAAAAAAATCTCAAATATTTTATGAAATCTCGTAGTAACAGTAGTAGCAAAGACGAGAGACAAGCGTTTGAAGCTAAAACCTTCATAGATATCAAAATACTGTTCACTGGAAACGTGTTTTGACCTGTGTCTACAAAGACTGGGCTACAAATCAACCGAAAAACGATTTAAAAAAATGACTAAGCTCAAAGACCCAAATATATTTTTGAAAACAAATATTTCCAAAAGTTATAACAGACTTAGAAAATCAACAGACAGCGTTGAATTAGATTGTGATACTCCGGATGCCAAATTGGCCTGTACATAATGAGACTAAGTCACCACCCTACAAAATAACAAATATATAAAGAAGCGAAAACTTTAAACAATTTTACGAGATCACACTATTTAAGGCACTATAATTATAAAATCATACCTGCAAGAACCATAGGTTGTCACTTTTGTTTTACTTTAACATCAATGAGCTTTCATTATAAAAGGACTACGAGAATATGAGAACAAAAAGAAACCCAAAAATTTATTAGTTTAGGAATCTCAAGAGTTTTTTGTGAAATCAATGGTCGAAGCCATATGTCACAACGTATAACCCAGCGGAAAAAATGTATGAATCAACAAAAGTGATTGAGGTTTTCAATTAGTGAGATTGAGCTACATGCTTACAAAAATGAAAGCAAAAAGTATACAGTTGAAAAAAATGTTTTTCTCCATTCACTTTTAATGTCATTAAAACAAACAGCTATTAGCTGAAATCTTTAACTAGGTTAAATTATACATTCTGGAGAAGCAATTGAGATCTATCGGTATCAAGTATAGGGCGTACAACAACAACAAAAAAACAAGCATAGGCAAAAACAAAAAAATGTCCAGTTAAATTTTGCGAGATAACTGTGTCTCAGCCCAAAAAAGCATAAACTATGTAACTAAAACAATTATAATATCCATATACGCTTTTTTCCCAACGATGTTCGTTTTCTATAATTTTTCTCATTCGATTTGCCACTATTATGATAATTTGACAAGGCAACAAAATGAACTCAAAAAATGTGCATTTAAGCTCAAAATTGAAAAACACTTCAAAGCGCGTTGTATAAAGAGAAAGAGACAATTATTTGAACAATAAATCATTACGCACATTAATATATGACCAACAAGAAATCTGTTTCTGCTTGCTTTGACTGAGTCTGCAACCGAAGATGAGAGAAATAAGATAAAAAGTAGTAGCAAACTTCAAAAATTAACCGATAATTTTTTAAAACAATTATATTCAAAATTAAAACAGACATCAGATAACAAATAAATGATTTGTCTAGAATCATTCATAGCGCCTAAGAAAACTGGATCTTTAAATGGGGACAATAAGCTTTTGGACTACAAAAATATAACAGATGAACTCAAAGTTCAAGAAAATATGAAAAATTTTTTACGAAAACAATTGGTCAGAACCCCAAAAACCATGAGCTTATACTGAAACCGTAATATAATCTCGTTGCTCCTTGTTCCTTTAAATTAATAACTGTTATTCATTTAGCCCTGATCTGAATTTCTTGTAAGTAAAAAAAGTAAGTTTACATAAAAACCTTTTCATAGCGGAAACATTTTGAAAAAAAATTAGCGAACAAAAAAAAGAAGTACCCTTTAAAATCTGGAAATATATTTCTTGTTAGGAGCCATGACGAGATAAAGATCAACCCAGATGTTACTGCGCAATCGAACAAAATACTCATTTGTTCAAATGGTTTTGAAACAGATCATTTTTTAAACAAAAATTTTTAGGTTGTCAAAAATGAAAATGCATTTTGTGTAATTATCGAGTTTTAATTTGCAAAAAACTGGCAAAATTATAATTTCAGAAGACTCTTCAAGCCAGCTGGTATAGAACTAGCTCTTTTGTCAGCTTAAAAAGAATACGGCAGCAGTTTTGAGGTATCTACTTCCTGCAAATTTAAAATGATTGAGCTAAAAAAGCAAATTTGTTCAAGAAAAAAAGTAGAATTCTAGCCAAAAAACTCAAAACGGAGAATTCAGCAACCCTTTCTCTATCTTTAGAGATAAAATCAATAACACTACAGTAAAAAATTTGAACAAATTTAGCAAAAATGACGAAAATGTGAATAAAAACAGCTGAATTACGTCACATATTCATAAAACTTTAAACTTCTATAACTCCCTATAAAAAGCAAAAATTGAAAAAATCTTTTTAATTCCATATTCTACGCCGGACGGGCTTTTTAGTGATACCACTCACAACTCTCTACGATGATTATATCGGTCGGCCAAATTTGACTGAACAAAAAAACCCATTTGAGTATATAGTTCCTCCCCCACTAAAGTGGGTCGGAACAATTATTAGTGACACAGAAAAACAATTAAGCAGAGACACGGTATAACCAGAATGCGCACTTAGCTTCATTATAAACATGGAATTGAGGCAACAAAACTAATACGAAATTAATTAAACAATTCAACAATCATAATTGCATTTCAGTACAAAACGCGATTTCGCAGAGTGAATCAACCAAGGCGTCAATTCTAACAAGTTGACCGTCCCAAAGCAATTACGCAGCTAAGAAGTTGCAGACAGAACTTATCTTTTAATCAAAAACAACCATGCACGACAAGTGGTAAGAATCAGACTCACTGTGGCAATTTCAAGCACTTCGCCAAGATGTTTCGTAACAAACTAAACCAGTCAAATCTTTATATGGAAAGTGACACGTAAGCAATGGTGACAAAATTGACCAACAAAAGGATTCCGCAATTAGTAATATAAATAACTGTAATTACGAAGATGATTCCAATTCTCTTGTGGTACATTAACCAACGGATGCGTCACAACAATACCCGGTAAATCAGGTATTAATATTGCACTTCAAAATATGTTATGGATTATTGAATACACAAAAAGCTCACATTCAATAGACTCAGGAAAAGCATGCTGTATCATGGACTTACCATTATAGAAAGAAATTTTATCAAACAGTTCAGAGGCAGAATGGTCTTCAACAAATTAGCACTTGAAATGATCAAAATACTCGTAAAGAACAATGATCGGAAAATCAAAAGCGCACAGTTCAATTTTGTAGCGGACGGCTTAAATTCAATTGCTGATAAAAATTTGTTAGAAAGACTATAGGCATCGGGTTTAGCCGCTAACCAGTACAAAAAGAAGATAAAAATTACATTGCAATTGACTGCCCTATATGAGAAAAAATTCATCAACTCTGTAATTATTATTAAATCCAATTGCGAACGACATGAAAAAATTTCTAAGTTTCACAAAAAGCACACAATTCAGTACAAAAGAGGACAAAGAATTCATATAAATCTAAGACAAAAACAAAAAAGGTTTAATAAAAGAGGGTCATATCGACACACTCTCTGTCTGTTCAGATTGAACGTTGCCGATTTTAACAACAGTTAAAAGAGATTAGTCAATTAAAGCAGCAATGAATCGAAAAGTCCCTAATAAATTTAATTTCAAGAACAAATACATGAATGTACTGGATCCCTCATCGCAACAAAATAAAAACATTTTATTTAAACCGCTGTGCAGGAGACCGCTTATAGTTTTGCAGTACAAAAAAGCCATTTTAATTAACATCCGGAAACTGTGCGTCATTTAAATTTGAACATTAAAATTGGGGTTATACAGGCACTTTTCGATTTTCAAACAAGACTTCTTAGCTTAACCAAAATGCCGCTCAATTTTAAGAAGGCTATAGAAATACTTATTGTCTTTTGACAGATTAATAGATAGCAAAGGACAACTTGGCTATCAAATCAAATTATTAAAAAACTTTAAACGAAAGCAGATGAGAACAAGGATGCTCGTTAATGTGCGTTCGCACATAATGTTCCGATCCGAGCTCATCTACATTTTTGACTTAATTATCAACCAAATGATGAGAAAATTGAAAATAGATGTTTGAGTTTAAAAAAATCATCACACAACCGAATTACTGATTGAATTGCAAAAATCCATGACTCATTATAGTGCTCAAAAGATCTGCCATAAGAAGGAGTACAAGAAAAAATCAAAATAAGCAAAAATGAACATTTTTTAGCGAATGTGCTAGACGAAGAGAAAAAGAAACACAAATATTGATCACTCACAAAACTTTTATGGAGACACATACTTTCCAACAAAGAAAACATCAGTTACGACATGATATCAATGGAAAAATAGTTTTTCAATTACAAGGAATTGGATAGAACCTATCAAAGTTGAGAATAAGTTACAATTTCACGAAAAGAACAAAAACCGAAAATTATTGAAAACATTTGAAAACGAATCATATTAAAAACTTTAACACTTTTTGCTATTAACAGACTACATTGAGTAACATCATTCATTCAATTTTTCAGTTAAAGCCTTTAAGAGCGAGCAGCATTTTACGATTACATTCAGAGTTTCAAAAAAAGCAAAGACCGCGAATTCAAAAGAAAATTAGCGAGGAAAAGTGTAAAAGCAAATAAAAAAGTAATTCTTGGTAAAATTTCTCTATCTCATTTATTCATATAAATTTTTAACAGCAAAGGGGAACTTCTTTTTTTAACACTATGATTTCAATAAATCAACAAGTTTGAACAAATATAATATAAGTAGTAATATAGTGAGCTACCCTCCGGGGGGGGGGTTGAGGTCCCCATGTAATAAGATAGGGTATAGCGTAGTTCCAGGAGATAGGGGACTCTCACATGTATTAAGATAGGGTATATATTGCATGTATTAAGATTAGGTATACATGTTTTAGCCGGCGACATGTATTAAGATTAATTATAGCCGCCGACATCTATTAAGGTTAGTTATTGCCGCCGACATGTATTAAGATTAGTTATAGCCGCGGACATGTATTAAGATTAGTTATAGGTTCCGCCATGTATTAAGATAGGGTATAGGTTTTGTGCATGTATTTGTGCATGGACATATGCTAGTAGTATAGTCGGTGCAAATGTGGGGGGTAGGTTGGAAGACGCTTCTGAAAATATCAATTTTTGTGTAGTTATTAAGTGTTTACTTGAGAACAATAGAATTGGCGTGGGTAATTAATTGCGGTACTTATCTGAGAGGTAATTACGTGACCTGTTGAATTTTTGTTTACAAATTTTAGGTCATATTAAATTGTGTAACTAATTGGCGTGGGTTTTCAATTACCCTAATTATCTGAGGGGTAATTATTTGACATGTTGAATTTGGTTTGCTAAGCTTCCGGGCGATTGCAATGGTTGTTCCCCTAATTGTTTGAATCAATTGAGTAACAATTGTCTTTTGGTGGCTCACTAATTGGAAAAAGTTCAATGATACAAAAAAATGAACTAAAATATTATAAAATTACAGACACAGTATAAATGCAACAGTGAATATTAAAGAAGTGTGAAATGGCAAAAAAACTATTTCAGTTAAATGTTGAGTGGTGCTGTATGAATACCGTCAGATTGAACAATGCGCTTAGGGTAAAAATAGGACAGCCCCTTCTTTGTCTGCTCATACGTAGCAACACAATAATTTATTGTTCTGAACCCTCTATTTGTTGAAGTAAGATTGATAATTTCATCCATCACACGTCGATATTTCTCCATTGGTCCATCTCCGTTCTCTTCTAGTGTTTTTTTGTTGAGACCTTTACTACTGAACTTGTATTTGTCAGACTGTGCATCGTAGCAACAATAAGTTTTGCTACAAAGACAAATCATTTCCGTACATCTGAATTCTTCTTTGAAAAGACCTGGTTCTCGTTTATCATCCTTCTTATGCTTAGAACAACACGTTCTAGGGATGAAATTTTGAATAGCATCTGCTTGGAAACAGTCATTACAGTCCTGCTGTCTCAATGCTTCCCATTCTTGTTTTTTAGCAGGTCGAATAAATTCATACAAATTCTCATGAGCCAGGGCTAAATAGAGAGAATCTGTATCCCTTTTTAACTCCTCAAATTTATCCACATCGCAAACTCTGTCAAAGAAGTTATAGTAGAGCTCCAACATTCGTAGTTTAGCGTGCTGAAGTATGAAGAATCCAACTTTTATAGTCTGGCGGTGTTCAATTTTTGATTTTGCAAGTTCAACTTCGTAAAGCTCTTTTGAGACATTGTTCAAACGCTTAAACATTTTCCCATTGATTGCTTTGTGCCTCTTCTGATCGTTCAAATATTTGGTCTCTGTATCTTTGCTTCTGTCCATAATCTGAGAACCGTAAGAGCTTTTAACCAATAATTTCATAGGCTCAGCAACAATGCTGGAATCAAGATTTTCATCTCCACCTCTTCTAGCGTCTACCACTGACTGTACAGAGGTGTTGAAACTTTTTCTCGGCGTGTTCTGTACAAATTTATAAATTCTTGTACATTTCAGACCGAGACTGATGGAGAAATTTCGTATGGGAGTAATAATTGTTCCATTTTCCAGATTGAAACTTGAAATTAGCACTCGCTGAGGTTGCTTCAGTAAGTCGTTTTCAACAGCGTAATCTCTCAGTTAATCCCCATTATCAGCTCGACTATCTTCCAAATCACATTGTACGTATCCAAACACCTCTCCATTTCTTATTTTAGACAGTAAAGGCTCTTGCTTCAAAAGCATTTTGAAAGGAAAGTCCTTTCTCACGTGATTTCTGACATTTTCTTCTTCTTTAACACTTTCCCACCATTTACACTCCCAGATTTCAACAATTTTATATCCTTTACTTTTTAAATAATCTCTTCTCGATTCATCATGTTCTCTTTTTCTTATCCCACTCTAAGTTTCCTCTTCCGAGAGACTTGCTTTAGCTTCCTGACAAGGACAGAAAAGAAGTAACACCCCATAGCTTCAAACACCGTACTACAATGTGCGCAAATTCCGTCTACGCTAAAATAATCAACCTTCTTCTGTTTTCCGGTTGTGTAGTAGCTCTCAATTTTACATTCGAGACGTTGTGATTGAAGATATGAGATAAGCATGTTCTCAAAAGTTCGAGATCTGTTTGTTCGAGCCCTGATTTTTTGAGAATCTGTATCAAGTTCCCATTGAGTGTAATGTCTAGTGTGCATTTCTTGACACATTGGAAAGGGATAGAGTTGGCTAGCGTCAATACCTACTATAGACTTGCAAAGGTTTTCAGAGTTTCGTATGGACGTCTGATCAACTACTGCTTTTCTGGTAAAAGCAATAGATGGACCACAAGTCATATCCTCACGTATTTTGTCATTATCCGTCTCAGCAAATGGAACAAATTTGTGGTTTGTTGACTTGTGAAGACATATTTTAGCCAAGTTCGGAAGTGAGCATCCGAGTTTTAACATATCGATACCCCAGTTGTGATAAAATTCCATCATTTTTTTGCATTGCCTCCAGTGTTGGAGCAACATCATTGTTGTTGTACCACTTGACAAAATCTCTGAATGTAGCCATTTTTTCTTGCTCCCAGGCCACTTTTAGGTAATTGTAATTGTCAATTCCAAATGGAGGAACATTTTTCAACCTCAAATTTTTTAATGACTCTTGTTGAGAAAATCCGATGTTAAACAATTTAGTGAAATCAGTAAATTCCTTCTCCAGTGGATTATGATTTTTCAGTTTGCAAAAGAAACAGTTGTAAGGAGGGAGAACATTTGCATCGAGCTTTGCGCGAGACTCAAACCATTCATGGGGGAAGAATCCTTTAGTCTCACTTGTCTTGTATGCTTTAAGGAAGGAATCAAGTGAGGTAGCTCCACTGAGAAAGATGAAGATATCGAGAAATTGTACATCACCAAACTTAAGACAAACAAAGTGATTTGCCTTTTCAATAACAGTAGATTGAATGTCGCGCTCATGAATAAGATAGGGTAGGAGAAAGGACTTAATGAGATTTAAATCATATTTTCCACTATTGAATACGAACACAGGTAAAGTAATCACATAACGTTCAAAGTGTTGCTGTAAGTCCAAAAGATGGTTTTTCTGCATTTGGAGAAATTGCGTAGACATTTCAACTTCATCATCTTCTTCGGAAAGTTCATCTTCACACTCAAATGCTGAAGCGTCTTGATCCTTCCTTTTTTAAAAATTTTCCCAAATTGCGTTAATTCGTGCTCTGATTATTGCTTCAATAGAGGAAATCTTTGTCCGAATTTCACTTTTACTTTTGTTTGCTAAGTCTTCAATAGCTTCAACAAAAGATATAATGAGAGCTTTCGGATTTTTATAGGAACACAGGTTCATCAATTAAATTGGAGGAAATAGAGACAGAGATTGGTTCATGTTTTCCAATCCAAGTGGTTGTGTTTGTTTTTTTTAATTGCTCAATTTGAACAATTTTTGATCATCGTTGTAAGAAATTCCAAATCCGTCTAGTTTATCAAACAAGGTCTCGCGCAATTTATACAAACTCTTTGAGTAAATTTGCTCTACTCTATCTTTACACGTTTTAACATGGCCGTTAAAATTTCCCTCTTTCTGAATGAACGTTTCGCAACTGGGACAACGGAATCGTCTAAGTAATGTGTTAATATCAACCATATAGCATATGTGGTTGTTGTAACGTAATAAATTAACATTTTCTCATACATTTAAACACTTCTCCTAGCAATTTCACCAACAAAATCTCCATCTACAATGTCAATATCGTAATTAAATATGTTTTGCTTTATCGCATTTTCAACAAATACAAGATGATCGATCGATACCCCTCTAAAATTGATTGCGTCATCTCCAGGTTCATGGAGGAATACACTAATCAAATATTTTCCATTGGTTTCAAGCTCCGATGATCAATATAAGTGAACAGCTATAGCTCGGAATAGGCAAAGATAATCTTTGTAAGTCTCGCCATAGCCATTCGATACAAGACAATTCACATCTGATCGTCTAAGTAACTGTTCTGGAAGAACAGCATCGATACATCTTATTGGAAAGCTTATTAGGAGAGCGCAGAATTTTGTTACATTTGCAGTCAGAGCAGATCGCCATTTTGTAATCTCCCGGTCCTGAGCACACGTCTCTACTAAATCCATCTTTTCAATCCTGTCCTGAAGAGAGACTAAGTCTCCTTTGGAACAGAGTAGATGAGATTTCTCGAAGAAAGTGTTGTTCTCGTGAGCGTAGAAATATCGATACTCGTCCGTATCCACATTTCTTAATATAAATCCGAGAGCCAAGTTGACTTTGGCAGCACAGTTGAGTTTTTCGAATACTTCTTTCAACTTTTTATTATTTTCATGAGGATCGAGCTTGGTTAGCTTGAAGTTGAACACTTGATGTCTCCCATTTTCAATCCTAGTATTGTCAAAAAAGTGATTACAAGCACTAAGTTCTTTCTTGTTGCAGTTGCTCGTTGTCTTTTTCCGGTTCCTCTGATTCTAGAACTTCTTTAAGTTTTTCACTCGATTTTGTTCCAACTTTTGTTGAAGTTCCATGCTTTCTCCTCTTGTGTTGTTGAAGAGAATAGAAACTGGGAAACTGCTCCAAGCATACAATACACATAGTGTTTAGCTTTGTATCCTTAGGTGCGTGATGCTTAGCAATGTGGTAATTCATGTCTTCTTTCTTCTTTGTACTGAAATGTGGACATTTGGGAAAAAATAAAGTCTCACTATCACAAGACTGCGTGTGTCTTGCCATATTCTTCTTCACCACCATTTTGTTGCACTTTGTGCATTTCACTGGGAGATTTCTATCGAGAGAAGGCATTGTTTTGATACAAGTTGAAACCAATTCGGGTATTGTGACGAGCAACTAATTGTGAAAAAAACAAAGTGAGAATGAAAGAGTTTATTTTTGTACAATTAGGGAACGCAGTTATGACGCATCACTCCATAAATGGAAATTTATCATTTCCATTTTAGGAAGCTTATTTTCATAACCGAACTTTCTAGAACATAATGAATAAAGCAATCAGTATCTTCCATTTTCAAATACCTTAAATATCTACGAGCATTCATTCCATGTGTGTGACCTCATTCCTTGGCGTAAACTCAAAAAAATCAAATCATTCTTATATACCTTTAAAATCATTTCTGTTACATTTTATATAAGTTTTCATATTTCATCCAGCTATAATCCAAAAACAGACTCACAACAAACTCGAACAAATTGTTCCAATCTTTACAAACTCTGCGATTCAAATTTGTGTCTATCCGCAATTGACAGAGTTCGGTGCTTGCAAACAAATCTAGTTGTATTGAAAATTGAAATTAGCACATGAATATGCATTGACAACAATGTTAAAGATTTCGAAAACAAATATTCATCCATACTTCAGGAACAAATATTTACTGTACAATTTAACTTTATTGTCTTGGAACCTCTCAGCCAATCAAAATCCCGCTTTAAAGATTTAATTTTGTGTAATTGTTTCTTAATTATAATTTCTTTTACATAAACAGAGTATCGCGTGAAATTTTGATCATTTGCGAAAAATGTTAATCAAAAATCATTTAGAGTTGTTGGAACAAGTATATAAGAGGAGAGAAGGAATTGCCGATGCCGACAAAATTGACGCGACTGATGTTGATTCCTATTTTTTCTACAATTTCTTGGATTTTAAAATCATTTCTGTTACATTTTATATAAGTTTTCATATTTCATCCAGCTATAATCCAAAAACAGACTCACAACAAACTCGAAAAAATTGTTCCAATCTTTACAAACTCTGCGATTCAAATTTGTGTCTATCCGCAATTGACAGAGTTCGGTGCTTGCAAACAAATCTAGTTGTATTGAAAATTGAAATTAGCACATGAATATGCATTGACAACAATGTTAAAGATTTCGAAAACAAATATTCATCCATACTTCAGGAACAAATATTTACTGTACAATTTAACTTTATTGTCTTGGAACCTCTCAGCCATTCAAAATCTCGCTTTAAAGATTTAATTTTGTGTAATTGTTTCTTAATTTTAATTTCTTTTACATAAACAGAGTATCGCGTGAAATTTTGATCATTTGCGAAAAATGTTAATCAAAAATGATTTAGAGTTGTTGGAAAAAGTATATAAGAGGAGAGAAGGAATTGCCGATGCCGACAAAATTGACGAGACTGATGTTGATTCCTACTTTTTCTACAATTTCTTGGATTTTTAAAATCATTTCTGTTACATTTTATATAAGTTTTCATATTTCATCCAGCTATAATCCAAAAACAGACTCACAACAAACTCAAACAAATTGTTCCAATCTTTACAAACTCTGCGACTCAAATTTGTGTCTATCCGCAATTGACAGAGTTCGGTGCTTGCAAACAAATCTATTTGTATTGAAAATTGAAATTAGCACATGAATATGCATTGACAACAATGTTAAAGATTTCGAAAACAAATATTCATCCATACTTCAGGAACAAATATTTACTGTACAATTTAACTTTATTGTCTTGGAACCTCTCAGCCAATCAAAATCCCGCTTTAAAGATTTAATTTTGTGTAATTGTTTCTTAATTTTAATTTCTTTTAAATAAACAGAGTATCGCTTGAAATTGTGATCATTTGCGAAAAATGTTAATCAAAAATCATTTAGAGTTGTTGGAAAAAGTATATAAGAGGAGAGAAGGAATTGCCGATGCCGACAAAATTGACGAGACTGATGTTGATTCCTACTTTTTCTACAATTTCTTGGATTTTTAAAATCATTTCTGTTACATTTTATATAAGTTTTCATATTTCATCCAGCTATAATCCAAAAACAGACTCACAACAAACTCGAACAAATTGTTCCAATCTTTACAGACTCTGCGATTCAAATTTGTGTCTATCCGCAATTGACAGAGTTCGGTGCTTGCAAACAAATCTAGTTGTATTGAAAATTGAAATTAGCACATGAATATGCATTGACAACAATGTTAAAGATTTCGAAAACAAATATTCATCCATACTTCAGGAACAAATATTTACTGTACAATTTAACTTTATTGTCTTGGAACCTCTCAGCCAATCAAAATCCCGCTTTAAAGATTTAATTTTGTGTAATTGTTTCTTAATTTTAATTTCTTTTACATAAACAGAGTATCGCGTGAAATTTTGATCATTTGCGAAAAATGTTAATCAAAAATCATTTAGAGTTGTTGGAAAAAGTATATAAGAGGAGAGAAGGAATTGCCGATGCCGACAAAATTGACGAGACTGATGTTGATTCCTACTTTTTCTACAATTTCTTGGATTTTTAAAATCATTTCTGTTACATTTTACATAAGTTTTCATATTTCATCCAGCTATAATCCAAAAACAGACTCACAACAAACTCGAACAAATTGTTCCAATCTTTACAAACTCTGCGATTCAAATTTGTGTCTATCCGCAATTGACAGAGTTCGGTGCTTGCAAACAAATCTAGTTGTATTGAAAATTGAAATTAGCACATGAATATGCATTGACAACAATGTTAAAGATTTCGAAAACAAATATTCATCCATACTTCAGGAACAAATATTTACTGTACAATTTAACTTTATTGTCTTGGAACCTCTCAGCCAATCAAAATCCCGCTTTAAAGATTTAATTTTGTGTAATTGTTTCTTAATTTTAATTTCTTTTACATAAACAGAGTATCGCGTGAAATTTTGATCATTTGCGAAAAATGTTAATCAAAAATCATTTAGAGTTGTTGGAAAAAGTATATAAGAGGAGAGAAGGAATTGCCGATGCCGACAAAATTGACGAGTCTGATGTTGATTCCTACTTTTTCTACAATTTCTTGGATTTTTGCGTTCAGAATAACAGAATAATCCGATTTAGTAAAAGATTTGAGTATGCAACAATTTCCATTAAAAAATTCAAATATGATGATTATATAACGAAACAATCATTTGATTTATCGTCAGAGGTACACATTAAAAAGTTGGAAATCTTATTTAATTGAATTCTGTTCCCGAAGTTTTAGAACGGTACAGAAATCTAGCACAAGCGAACTGTATTCCAATTCCTAACCCCATAGCAATCACTTCATCTGTACAAAGCTCGTTGTTTTTCCAATATTAAACAGATTACAGTTCTGAAGGGGTAAAAATTCGATTTGGAATTCGGCTCTCAAATATATACAAAAGTTATGTTACATATATGGAACACTTTCCGAGATTTATTTAAAATTTAACAAAGTTGAACAAATTTATCAGAGCTTGAGCTTTTTGTTAAATTATGTCAATTCGTTCCCACTCAGCTATCCTTATTTAGTAAACAAGTAGTCAATTCAAGTGTTACACGTATTAGTCAAAAACCATATTTGATTTTCTAATTACGCATTGATGTTCCTGTTTCAGTTACGAGCATTTTTTATAACAAGGTCTTCCATATTTGGTTACGTTAAAAACCTTCAATTTCCTGTTCTGGTTACTAACGTCATTTTTCTACAAAATTTTTCTTTCTTTGGTTACTTTGATTTTATCGGACGGGGTTCACTATAAATAGGAGCGACATAGTTAGACATTATCATTCTCTTTCATTTCCTGAAAATTAATTTCACCACTATTTCTCATCATCTTGCTAACTTTTCATCAAAACTTTATCCTACATTCACATTCTTCTTATCTACAGAGCTTACTTCAGTTTTAACGTTTATCTGTTTCTAATTTAGATTTTCTTTTTGTCCTACTATAAAGTGAAATTTGTTGTTTTCTAACTTGCTCTCTACTTGACAGTTTTTAGCACGTTCATTTACAAACTGATTTCGTTTCTGAAAAATCCACTTCAATCAATTCATCTGAACAAAATGGAGTTTACTGTGCAAAACAATTGTCTTTTGTACTCATTTTCCTTCACTGAGGAGACTGCTCGGATAGGTATTAAAGACTTATCAAACGGATTATATGAGTCTGTAATCACTTTACCCATCACTGTGTGGCTTATTATTGAACACCAGCGACAACAGTTCGACACTTATTATCAGGGTCAGGTTCCAATTACGGAGAATCAGCTTGGAACTCGAGCAATGGGACACGAAGTTTCTGTTATTAGTGGGCACCACTATCCTCACGTTGCTGGGACAGAATTTCCGCCGAACTACCTCGCTGGCAACATTCAATACACTTTCCCTTGGGAAGAAGGGCAAATTCCCATCTCTTGGTTCTCTAGCCCGGATGTAAATCAAGTTTTGAGTTCAGTGGAGGAGTCAGGGAATTTGCTTCAAACTGTGTCAAGCTTTGATGGGAGCGAGCTAAGTGTTGATAATAGCACTTGGTCAGCGAATGATCAGCAGAACTTTGATCCGGCACAGTACTCTGGTTCTACCGATATGTCGACTACTCCATCAATGATAACACCTTCCAAAGAGGATGGAACAGCCCACAATCCAGTTTTGCTGACTGATGAAAATTCAACAACTTCAATCAGCGTTCAACCAACTGATCCTCCAGTAATATTTGAACGTTCTAGACCTTTTGGGAATGAGATTCAAAACTTGGCAGAGTATGTTGTGAGAACACTATTTGAATAGTTTCGAGTTGGTACAATTTTTCAGCTTCAATTAAAATCGACTTTAACGGAAAAGTTGTATGTTGATTTATACATTTTCCTGGTGATGTATTTAAACATTCTGTATAATAAAATCTTTCTTATGTGAGCTTTCTTTTCTAAACCAGTTCATAAGGATATCATCAAATAAAATTTTGATTTTTAAAACTTGATATTTAACGGAAAGAGCGGTATCAAAACTCGACATTTAACAAAATTGATTGATCAAAATTTTGATATTTAAGAAAAAACTGAGCAGAAATTTGATTTCTAAGAAAAAGACCTGTTTGAAAACTCGATTTTTAAGCTAATATAGTAAATGAAAACCTGTCATTATAAAAATTTAAAACTCTCTTCATTTTCTGCGTTAAAATTTACCGTAAACTGTTGAAAATCAGGAAAAATTGGCTGTTTATTTTATCTAATTGGAATCCGTTTTTTGATATTTAAACAAAAAAATTGAATGAAAACTCGACATTAAGCAAAAATTTTGTTGAGAAAACTCGACTTTTAACAAAATAAATTGTTCCAAAACCCAACTTTTAACAAAAACTTTTGACAAACAGAAAACTCGACTTTTAAAAGAATAATTTGTTACAAAACTCGAAATATAACAGATTAGAGGTATCAATTTAAACATTTAAGAAAAGGATTCTGTAAAATGAGAAATTGAATTTTTTGATTTTCAAACCAAAATATAAAAGTGATACTATGTAAATAATTGTCATGAAATTTCAAATTTATTACTTTCCAATTTCAAGATATAACAGAGGGTTATCAATTAAGCCATGACCATCTAACAAACAGTCAACAATTTTTATCAATTCACTCTCCTATTTTGAGTTTTTAATAGATTGAATTCTGTCCAGAAATGAAGATCCCATTGTTTTCGTGCTTACATTTATTTGTTCAGCTCGCAGTAGATGTCCCTAGAACTTCTTTCTACTCAATCTTTTTTGGACACACTAGGTAACTTCTCAACAAACTTGTTCTCATAATTGAGTTGTACTGCTCTGTCTAACTGAGTAAAGACAAGACCCAATTCTTCCAAAATATTGCCAAAAAATTGATAATTATATAATGTATATAGACAATCCGCTCTCTGATTTAAATAGAAAAGACCTTCGAGTTTTTGAAGCTAGTCTTTGGTGGAGGAAGAAACGAGAACACTGTGATATCGACAGATTTTCAGGGGACAGAAACTGTTCTGAGATGCAACATTATATTCATTTGTAAGAATATATGTTCTATAATCTTTGGCAGAAACAGATATAAACAACGCCTTTTCACAAATTTTTTTGTAAAAGTGTGGTAAAACCTGAGTGTGGTATATCAGCTGCCATTCTGTAAAATTATTTAGTACGTTCAAATAAGGAAATCAATTTCTTTAGAACTTATATTCCAAATAAGGAAACTAACTTGTTTATTTTTAACATAGCCAAACTCCAAATAAGGGAATCAACTTTTTTATTATAAACGAATTCAAATTCGAAATAAGAAAACCAATGAAATTGTCTTGTGCAATTTAAAAGCTCATTTGAACTATGAATCAATTCAAGAAACAGCGGATTAAGAAATTTCAATGTTTTACTTGTTCAAAATATTTTCGCCACTACTTCTCTCTAATGCAACACAGAGGTGCTAAACACAAAAACGCTTTTTCTATAATGATTCAATAGTTTTTTAATAGAAAATTTATGATTGGAAATCCTTTCATAGAAAAAGTATAAATAGACACATTTTTCTCTTCTTTTTTAGGAAATTGAGTGAAAACAATGATGTCATTAGCATAAAAGCAAACTGTGTGTTGTAGAGGGCCTTAAAATTTTAAGCAAATCACTTAAATTTCTCGCAGCTTACTCAAGTTACGTAAATGTCTCTCTCCAAATTATCTCTTTTTTACTCGAGCGCTCCATCAATGTTTACAGATTCACAACCTAAATTGAGTACTGATTCTGTCCCTTTTTATTTGACCTTGGCTCTCATCCAAACGGATTTGGGAGATTTACTGTGTCCCAAATATTTGTAAATGGACAAAATTACCCTGAACCAACTTTTCAAGTCCTCAAAAAAGTTAAATGCGGAACATTTGAAAAGTACCAACAACTGAGAATTGGAGATTATGAATTCAAGAAATTTTGTCGCCTGAAGAACGATCTGTTGAAGGAGACTGGGGAATTTGTGAAAATCCAGCTCAATGTGAGAAGAACCCAAAAATGGAAGACGTGCTGCAACAATGTCACAAAGCAAGAGAGATCAGCATTGGAAGAAATCGAACACTCTACGTTACCTTTATACAGTACGTTCAGGACAATCCAGCTTCAGTTTATGTCCAGATCCGACTATTTTGTTGCAAAGAGAGCAAGGAGTTCAAGCAGTTGACTTACGTCAGCATTAAAATGGAAGAATTCAAGGAACTGATTGAAAACCTTAAAGATGTCTCTAATATTGAACAATGTACTTTTCAATAACTACTGCTGCGCGATATTATAATTTTTTTTATTTTGAATGAAGAATATTTGGTGATTATATGTATTTGTCTTTCAGTAAACATTTTTTCATTTGAAACTTTTTTTTTCTTAGAATGAGTTGGGATATTGGATGCTCTATAAACATTTTCTTAAGTCTCAGAGACAAATCAAAAGTTTTTCACGTCAGGTTACATCACGAGCTTAAAAGTTATTCATATACAGTTCTTGAAGCGCAAAATTTTCCCCATTTGGGAAATTTAGACGTAGAGTACCAAATTTTTGATTTCAAGTGGGTTATTCATAATGGACTGCTCAGAACAACTCTAACATATCGCTCTGACAAACAAGAAATTTCCACTTTTCAACATCACTGGAACGGATATCAGTGGAGTTTTCCTACAAAGAATGATTTGAAAAAAGAGGAGTACAAAAATCTAGTAGATCATCTACCAACCCTTCTTTCCTATATAGAAAATTACAAAAAGACTCGCATTATTTTGGACGAAACAACTCAGAATTAATGAATATTGTTACTCTGGTAAACATTTTCAATCGTTACGGAAGCATACATTCAATGTTTTCTAAGAACGAAAAACGTAAAAATTGTTTTCTCGCAGCTTGTAAAATTTGGTACCGAAATGTCCATTTGGACGATATTGATCAAAAGTTTCCTCACGGAGGAAGAATTGGATATGGAAACTCTCTTCCGGTTTTTTTCTTAGCTAGATCAAAAATGTTGTCTACATGCAATTTTACATGATTCTGCTGGAGCTGTAAAAACAACAACAGACGAAGGACCAGGTTATTGTTACATGCTGCCGCAATTACCCAGCTCCTGTCTTCTAGGTCATATAACTGAATCATTCTTTTGTCTCTTCAATTGCCTCTTCGAATGACTACAAGCCAACATTTCAAGCAAAGTGGAACACAAAGAATTTACATGGAATCAACTGGAATAATGGAAAAGTTGATTACTCAGATCTTCCAACCATCATTCATCAATATTGTTCTCCTACGACCGAATATTTTGACAAAGGATTGGAAAAATGTAAAATCCCATCCAAATATTTGTGTAAGGATGTGAAAAATTTGAACAATTTTGGATGTCCAAAAGCCTATAAGTTGATTTCCAAAGAAGATACTATCTGGGAATGTAGTAACTACCCCTACCAACACAAGAAAACATTGCACTGTGCAGAGAAGAAAGCTTAAGCTTATGGAACTTGGGTTCTTAATTTTTTTGACAAAATTTAATATTTGTAAAAATTTTTATGTACTTTGATTGTAATGAATCATATTGTCTTTTAATTAATTTTTAAAATTGTTTTTATTCTTTTACAAAAAATTGCTTCAAAAAAGAGAAAGTTGAACAATATTTGTCCTAGCGTTACACCGTTTTTCTTCATTTTGAATTTATTTTCCTTTTTCATGCTTTCTGTTATTAATTCTTGTGAAGAGACAGTATTTTGGCTCTCGCTGTTGTTTGTTTCTTTTTTATGTATGGAAGCTTATCTCATTTTTTTTATTTATTTACATCGCGATTCAGCTGGAAAAATTTTTTAATCGTCTCAATGATAACGTTTAAATGACTCAGCATACAGATAAAGTTACGACAATTATGCATACGACAATTATGGAAAATTTTCGGACAGACTTGTAATAGGTCTCTAGTCGTTTTTCTGTCCCAATTTTTTGTAATACTCGTAATTCCGGCCTGTTGTATAGTACGAATAACATTGGCTACAACGTGTGAAGAAAAAACAGTTTGGATTGCAATCCTTTCTAGTACTGTTGGTTATATTTTATCTTCACCTAATTTATGAACAAGATAATTTCCTCAAAAGAACGAATTTTTATATCATTGGTTGGTCCAAGCGGGTCTGGAAAATCTCATCTTATACATGAATGGTTAACAATTGGAACTTTTCAACCAAAGTTCAACAAAATTTACTACTTCTATCAACATTATCAATCTCTTTATAGTTTAATATCTAAAGATGTTAAAAATATTTAGTTTAAAGAATGAGCTGACTTTGAGTATTAAAACCTCCCGAATAACGGAATAAAGTATCTGTTAATTTTTGATGACTCTTGTGAGGAGATTTCCAAAAGATTTCGTTAAAATTGCAAATACTGGAAGACATAAAGGACTCAGGACAATATGTATCAAACACAATTTTTTTCATCAGAGTAGATTAGGAAGAGATATAGAGTTACAAAATACTCGTATTGTCTTGTTCAAATCTCCTAGAGACGTACTGCAAATAAACACTCTGAGTCAACAATTGGCATTAGGTTCACAATTAAAAGATTGGCATACCAAAGCAACTTCTATTCCATATGGTCATTTACCTATTGATTTAACTCCCAAAACAGTCGACTCTCTTCGATTTTGTACAAATAGTGGATCGATTCCTTCAATTTTTTTCCTTCCACAACATAAACAGCAGACCACATTTTTGAGTGATGAGCACACAACATCTCTCTACTCTGACAACGTTCCAAAGTTATTACAAATTCAAAAGAACTTACCTAAAAAGTTCTCCAAAAGAATTTATTCAGCTTCTAAACGAGTGCATCGTAAACCTGCTTAGAGAAGAATGGCAAAATATTCAAAAACGAGACGTAATAAAGTAGCCAGACAAAAGTCATCAGCTTATTCTAAAAAAGAACTGGAATAAAATAAAGGAGAGCGATTTTAAGTTCAAGGAAAGGAATAGAACTCCGTCTATCATTAACCGTCTTTCGTGGAATGGAACAGTTTTTTTTATTCCTCAGCAGCTTTACGAACGAAAATTCAAATTAAATGTGTACAAATTGGACAAGAGTGAGGAAAAAGTTAACTTCGTACCACAAAATTTAGATTCTCTTCACAAGGACATCACCACTAACACAAAATTATTCAAAAACGAGTTAGTTGTAGATCAAATACTGAAGTTTCCTCGAATCAAGCTGTCCTTCAGTGACTCCATTTTACTGGGTGGAAAAGATACAAATGTAGCATTTACCGATTTTAATTACGCATTGAAGAGAAAGAATATTGAATTTCCTGATATCTATTACACAATACTTGATGCTACAAGCATAAGTCCGAACAAAATTGTAAACAAGGATGCCAAAAGCAAAGACAGAGGGAGTTGCATCCCTCTCATAATCTGCAAAAGCGAAACCTCAACGATTATACAATGAAGGAAACGCTGCATTTGGATCGGTTAGAAATCTTCAGAAAGCGAGCGGTTTATCAAGAAGCAAGGTTATTTCCTTTCTCCACGCTAACAATTCTTATACAAAATATCGTCAAGCAACTCGACATTTTAGACGATTACCTGCATTTTAAAAGTGGATAAATGAAATTTGGTGCCTTGATTGAGTTTTTCTGGACAAATTGTCGGAGTTTAATAACGGAGTAAAGTATTTATTAATCTGGGTTGATGTGTTTTCTTTTTTTGTCCGTGTTCAACCAATGAAATCAAAGAATTCTACAGATGCTGTAGCAGCTTTCAAAAAAATGCTACGAAAAAACAACATCCCACAAAGAGTATGGGTTGATCAAAGAACAGAGTTTGGTGGCGAAATTCGAAAATTTTGTAGACAAAAGAAAATTAAAAATTATTCAACGAGAAGTGAAACAAAAGCTGCCGTAGCTGAGAGAGCTATCAGATCTATAAAAAACATTATTTATCGCTTCATGGAAGGAAGCGGGTAAAAGTACCTTGTAAAAATGAGCTCCTCCTTTAATACAATGAATAGTAGAGTAAATAGATCTACAGGTAAAGCTCCAAAGGAGGTAAAAACAAAGACTTTTTATCATTTTTTTTTTACAAAAATCCAATCAATCAATACAAAAAACCTCGGTTTAAATTAGGGGATAAAGTACGAATTTCGAAATACGATATTCTTTTTAGAAAAGGCTACAAGTCACAGTTCACGAGTGAAATCTTTGAAAATGTTAAGATTGCTGCTTACAAACCTCCAACATACAACCTCAAGGGAGAGCAGGGTGATGAAATACTAGAAAAATTTTTTGAACGAGAGTTCTCAAAGTGTATCATTTAGTGATGAACACTTTTGCGGTAGAGCTGGTTTCCAACGCATCTTTTGATTTTTATCCAAATAATACAAATAATAGTACGTTCATATACAAATTTCCTTCCAGAACAGATTAACTTTGAAGGAGAATGAGAAGTGGCAATAGCCGAACAATCATATGCGTCTTTGTACCAGAATAATGCAGATGGAAAATTTTTCTATCTAGATGCTGCAACTCCAGATACAAAACCTTCCGATTATTATTCAATTGATGCAGGAGTATATATCCATCAATATCTGATATTTTGAACGAAATGAACAAAAAAAATTTAGGAAATAGAAAATTTTGAGAAAAATCCATTCAAATTAAAAGTCAACAAAATTACACAGAGAATCTCCCTAAGTGTTCCTAATGAAAACTCGGAACTAGTAATCTTCAGTACCAATTTCTGTCACGTATTTGGGTGTGAGGAAGCTGTTTACCGAATGGGAGTTTTTATGAATGGTGCTGGACCACATTTTCCTAAATTTTCCTACGATATTGTTCGAATTCATACTCTCATGATATACAGTGATATTGTTGAAAACAATTTTGTAGGTGATATAAAAGCCGCGCTTTTGAGATGTATTCCATTTATTTCTAAAATTAAAAATGGAGACAATATTTACTGGACAATATATGAAATATCAAAACTTCCCAAATCTTCAATTTAAAAAAATTCTTGAAAATTCTTTCCACTTCATTAAACTTGAGCGCCGCTACTCATACGGTGAAAAAATTCCCTTCAATTCAGTAGGGGTAACTACAGCTGTATTGATGTTCAGAAGAGCTTCAGACAGTCATTTTCAAAATTAAGCTTACAAAAAATGATTGCAGACAGTGATTTACCGTATTTTCGTGGTTATTCAAGACAAAGGGGAAGAGGATTTGGAGCTTTAGCACAAACAATTGGGAGGACTGCAATTCCATTTTTGGAACGATATGTTGTACCAGCAGCTAAAAGAGTTGGTGCTGACTTGATTGAATTAGCTGCGCCAGAAATCGGAAATGTATTAGCTGGAAGGAAAAAGTTTAAATCTGCAGCCACAGATGTTGGAAAGAAAACTTTACGTGAACAGCTAGGAGGAGGAAAACCTAGAAAACGACGTATTTTTCAAAAACGCTTGCCAAAAATCAGTCGACGTTGTCGAACTAGGTGGGATATTTTATCGAAACTAAAATGAATACCAGATCAATAAATGATAGCAATTTCCGTTATGGACACTTTACAAATCCTTGCTTGGAGATTTTTGACAAATATCCGGTTTTGGAACCAATTGAATCCTCCCATATTCAAGAAGTTTATCTCAGTACTTCATTGGATGAAAGCAGCATTGAACTTGAGTTTGAAACAGATAGAAGTATTTATTTCGATCATGGAAAAGAGCATGGAAAAGAGATATGGGTATGTCTTTCACTGATGACGATTTTCAAAATTTGATCCATGCAACAACTTGTTACACTCTCTTTTCTCCGACTGCGAAGTGTATTTAAACAATCAACAAGTGTACAACTCTAACGGACTCTATGGCCACAAAGCTCTGATGTTCAATGAATTCCATGGTTTTTCAATGAAAAAAGAAGGAATTTTGGCGTGTCATGGATACGAATTTGAGAAATATCCTAGTGATTATGAAAAAAGCCCGTTCGTAGATAGGGAAGAAGAGCTTTTGTTGAAAGATGGGGTCATCATATATGGTAACCTTGCAATCGACTTATTTCAATGTGAAAAATTATAACTTCCAAATACAAAAATTAGACTCAAATTGATTCGAGCGAGACCAAATTTTTACATAATCTCCTAAAATCCCCATGTTTCCCCTTAGAGTTCTTGACTGTTCACTTTTTACGAGACGTGTTGTCGTTAATGGAACACAAGACAATCAAGTATCAACTAACACATCAATCAGCTTGCTATAATTTTATGGAGACAATTGCGCGAAGATTTATTATTCCTTCTGGACAAAATCAATTTATTGAGGAAAATGTTTTCAATAATTCTCCAATCAGACGAATTGCAATAGCAATGAACACCAATTCAGCATTGACCGGACATTTTCAAGAAAATCCTTTTCATTATTGAAAGTTTGGAAAGCGGGAGCTGAGAATTGTTCGAGGGGACAGAGCTGTTGTCTCAATTGATACAACCAACAATTGTAGAGCTTATGTTACAACAATGAAGGCAATGAGCTTCAACGAAGAAATGCCTGCGTTAACGAATGATTTCTTTACAGATCAGTATGTGCTTGCATTCGATCTCACCTCACTCCAAGATGCTGGTGAGAATGTTCATTATCCTGAACTCAGTGGGGAAAGTCTTCGTTTAGAAATGTTCTTTGAATGTCCGCTAACCAATGTAACCGAGCTAATTGTTCTCGGAAAACGAATCTCAACAGTTAAAATTGATCAGTTTGGAACAGTTGCTAAAAATGTCTGAGGAAATATGCATTAAACAAGATTTTTAAATTTTTTTTTTCAATTTTTTATGGTTTTTATATTATTGCCTTCTGCGTTGGAACATTTTTTGGATATATACTTTTATCACATATATGCAACCCTTTTCATACTAAGATGAAAATTGGGGTAGAACTACTCCAAACTTATATGTATACCTTATTTGTACAGTATTCCTGGGACTTTCAATCATCAATATTATCTTTCATCCCGATGTCACCAGTAACAGTGAAGACAGAGTAGATAAATCTAGAGAAGATCTGATACGTACAATTCCCCAATCTAAGGATTGTTGCTTATTTGAAAAGAACGAATCATTTTAACTTGATTGTAATGTGAGAAATCCCTGTTCCAAAGGAGCTTGCGAATTGAAACAGAAAAACTGTTTTTATGGATAATCAATCTCTTCAATAAATTGTTGAACGCAGTCCTGAGCTAAAATTAAAATACATTGAATCGTTTCCGGCAAATTTCATTCCAAATTTACCCAAAATCAGATTTGCAATCCTTAACACTGCTTCGAGTAAAGAAGTCGGTGAACATTGGATATTGATTGTTCGACTCAACAGAAATTACTATTATGCGAATTCTCTGGCTCGATCAGTAACACATTACAAATTTTTGGGTAAAAAGTACCAAAAAATAATACATCGACCACTTCAGAAGATGCAAAATTTGTGTGGATTTTACGCAATTTTTGCAGCATTTTAAGTTTTTCCAAACCAAATTGAAAAATATTCATGATGTGCACGTGTTAATTTTCATAAGTAATTATAAGTAATAGTGTTCGTTTTGGTATTTAATAAGCTGAAGTTAATAAAGTCAATAGTATATGTTTCTCGTAACTGTTTCTAGTTAGTTTTCTAAACTTTTTTATCGGACTTTATTAACCACTCGGCTAAGTGTAATTTAATGTTCATTAATATTTATTCAGTTTATTGTAAATGATTTAGTATATTTGTATTTTGATGCTCATAATTTATTCTGTGTCTGTCATTTTATAATACTTTAATTCATTTTTTTCATTTATTTAACATCTTTTTTTCAAATAATGTACAAAAAAACAATGCATATATGCATGTATTTAGCAAGATGGCGCAGTGGGAGCGCGCTGGGCTCATAACCCAGAGGACGACAGATTGAAACTACCTCTTGCTATCTTGACTTTTTCCAAGTAATGAGCGCGCAAAAGACAATTGTTAAACAATTGATTCAAATAATTTGGGGAACAATCTTTGCAATTGCCCGGAAGCTTAACAAAAAAAATTTAACAAGTCACATAATTACCCTTCAGATAAATAGGGTAATTGAAAACCCACGCCAATTAGTTACACAATTTAATATGACCTAAAATTTGTAAACAAAAATTCAACATGTCACGTAATTACCTCTCAGATAATTACCGCAATTAATTACCCACGCCAATTCTATTGTTCTCAAGTAAACACTTAATAACTACACAAAAATTGATATTTTCAGAAGCGTCTTCCAACCTACCCCCCACATTTGCAACGATTATACTACTAGCATATGTCCATGCACAAATACATGCACAAAACCTAGACCCTATCTTAATACATGGCGGCGCCTATAACTAATCTTAATACATGTCCGAGGCTATCACTAATCTTATTACATGTCGGCGGCTATGAATAATCTCAAAACATGTCGGCGGCTATAATTAATCTTAATACATGTCGCCCGCTGATACATGTACACCTAATCTTAATACATGCAATCTATACCCTATCTTAATACATGTGAGAGGCCCCAATCTCCTGGAACTACGCTATACCCTATCTTAATACATGGGACTTCACCCCGGGTAGGGTAGCTCACTATATTACTACTAATGTAACCACGAAGTTTTTGAGAAAACCCGTTACATCAACGCCATAAGTTCAATAGTTTCCAACAAAAAATTACGCTAAATTATAGCTCAATGAGAAAACAAGGATGTTTGTCAATCATAATTCATCAACAGGACATCACAATAAGTCTTATGCTTAAGAAAGCAACAACAAAAACTAGCAAAAACCAAAAAGTCAAAAGAAAACTGCGAGAAGAATGTGTGGAAGCCATTTAAACCAAAAGCGTTTCTCTGAGAACTTTATCTGTGATCCATTGAACGTGTTCGCTAAGCCACTCGGAACTATCTATTTAATGATAATGTGATAAAGTTTCGAAGGGAACAAAATTAACAAAGAAATATTTGAAAACTACTGTCATCAAAGTCATAAAACCAATAGTTAGAAGATAAGGTCGCTAACCAGAAATATTTTAGTTGCATTACAAAAAACGGAGGTCCTGTCATTACTGAGACTGAATTACAGTTCAAAAAATTAAGTTTAAAATTGTTTAATGTCAAAAAAAATTATCTAAAATTATATTTTTATGTGTTTTAACAGCATTAATTTCAAGAATTTTCAACGGAAGTAAAAAACATTCAATTATTTCTCGATGAGAAGAGAAGGATATCATCAATATCTTATTTATTAGACATCACAATAATTCTTATGATTATGAAAATAACGACAAATACAGGCAAAAATCAAAAAAAAAAATTCAGCAGAAATGCGAGAAGAACGTGTCGAAGCCATTTAAACCATAATCTTTTCTGCGATTTTTTTATTTACGATACATAGGACATCTTTCAAAAACCATTTCGAACTATCAATTTCAGGAAAAATAGATAGATAAGATTTCAAAAGGAACCAAAATTACCAAAAACATCCGATATTTCTTTGAAATTTGAAAAAAAAACTCGTGTTATTGAAGCCATAATATCAATAGTTGTCAGATAAAATCGCTTACCAGAACAATGTTGGTTGTAATAGAAATGAGGGGTTTCTCTAATTTTTTTTAAATTTTTTAACAGCCAATAGCTGTTCACTCAAAGCACTATATAGGGTTACCTAAAGCTTATTTGAAAGCCGATTGCCATTTTAGTTAGCGATTCAATGCATCAGGGCTCCCAAAATTTAGTAAAATCTCAAAAAGAAAATAAAAACTTCATTAAAAGTTTCGAAAAGTTTCGAAAACTGAACGAATATTTTGTTCATTGCGTATAATTTGGCTGTAAATGAGGTTCGTCATTAACGGAGCGTCGATATGAAAAGTGACTAGTCACTAAGTGTTTTAAAAACCATTAATTAATGGAAAAGTTTTCTGAACAAAAACAGCTCTCAAATTGAATTCGAGTTTTTTATTGATTGTAAACTTCTTCACAGATCAGAACTAGCCGGTCTTTTTAGCGGTCTTTTTATCGGTCTTCTGGTAACACAAAATTGTTGCATTTTGTAGCGTGAAATGGGATGGGTGTTCATATACTATTTTTATAGAAAAGCTTTAATTTGATCAAAAATTCCTCTAAAAGTGAACAAAACCATGCAAATATCACGTGTTCACAAATTTTCACCTCGATAAATCCTCGAAAAATACGAAATTCAAAAAATCTTCTTAATTTTGAATTCTACACCGGAAGAGCTTTTTAACGATACCACTCACATTTCTCTGCGATGAATATATCGATCGGCAAAAATTGTTTGAATAAATTTTGTGTATACAGTTGCTCCCTCCACAAGTGGGGTCGGAACAAAAGTATGACAAAAAAACAAACAAACATGTCTTTTCGACAAAACGGAAGTTGATTAGCTGGGTCACCTATCAAACAAAAACTCTCACCATAAGAGAGAAAACTGATGTCACATGCCGCTAAAATCACCAACAAGTCAGGAAAAGATGAGATCAATTATTGGATGCGTACAATATCTCAAAAATTTTTAAAAGTTTATCACAAACGAGTCATTCTCAACGCTTTCAAAAACAACTACATCTTTTTCTGAATACAATAACATGAAGTGCACCTCCAAGAAACCACAAACGGAACTGCAAATACAATGGAAGATAAGCAATTTAACTACAATTTCGATGCAAGAATAAAATGTGAAACACACATTAAAGGGAATGTGTGGGGTTATGGAGCAGCTAACAGATGGTAAACAACAGACTGCGCATCGCAAATTTTGAATGATATTGAGGAAATCTATAGCGTAAAAGAATTGCTATTTTTAGATTGAACACTGGGTGTATTACAAAAAAATGGAACGTGTCAAGTTATCGCAGAAATTAGTGTCATTTTGTTTTAAATGAAGGAACACTGATCCTATAAGTCCTAAAACAGCCAATTAAAACGATGGATGGGCAGTCCATTGCCATTTATTTTCAAAATAGGTTGTTTATAGGGCTTAAAAACGGGCTTGGTTGATTATATTATCAGTGACCCAAATCAATATGATCTTAATACCTCTACATGTTATGAGGGTTTAAGTGCTTTCAAAACAAACTTAACGCTGCATATTGAGTTATGAGTTTTCGCAAGCGGCAAAAAAGGCGTTTTTTAACTGAGTTGAAAAATTAATTTCTTAAAAATGAGAGAATAACAAAAGTCAAATTTTACAGTCGAATTTAGAGATTTATAGGAGAGAACTGAATTTTTTTGGATCCAAACGGATATTTGATTTTGGGGATGAAAACAGGCTCAAAATCAGCTTTAAATATACCTATAATCACTGCAGGAAAATCAAGATACAGAAACTAACCTTAGCAACGTGATTTAGATTGGAGGTCGCAAGGGTTACCCAATATGGTTTGCTTCTAAAATTTCCCAGAAGTTGGTCGCAGGAGGTACCATAGATGGTATGCATTTACACTTTTCTTAGAATTCGTTCAAATTTCCGATGGTATCAAGATCATTCAATACATGCTGGGAAGATTTTACGTCAGAAAATCTCACTCTAATAATAGTTATCTAGATTCACCAGTTTGAACCAAGTATTGATTCTAAGCACCATTTCTTGACTCTTCATTTACACAACGTTTGTGATTAAAATCAATTTGCTCCGGTCTTTGTCATCTGTTGAGTTAAACTTTCTTTCTACCATTTCTCACTAAGTTCATGACTAGAGTTTGCTCATTTTTCTAACACCCCAACTCAGCCTTGAGTTGATTGCGTACAGTCTGTTCCATCAAAACGGTTCTGAATGTTTCCACCATCGGTACGGGTAAAGATTTCGTGAAGATGTCGGCTCGGCTGCCATTTTCTCAGTAGGAACGTATTCAATTGAAATACTCCCCTCGTCCGTCTTGTCCCAAATAAACTGGAAAATTGTCTCAGTGTGTTTGCCCCTCTTATGCATCATTGGGTTTTTGCACAATTTGATACAACTCTGGTTTTCCTCTCCAATTGCTATTGGATGTTTCTGTTGGATGCCGAAATTCTCCAAAATTTGTTTCAGATACAATGCTCTTGAACTGCTGCTGCCATGCCCTGATATTCTCCTGCTGCTGAAGGAAGAGCAACTGTGTCCTGCTTCTTGACACCCCAGCTGAGTGCTGCGACACCTCCGTTAAGCTTCAAGTAATAGCCCCTCGATGATTTTTGTCGTTCACATTGCCAGACCAGTGTGCATCACTTTCTATCACTAAACCATAACAAGCTTCTTTTTTGTGAAAAAATTTTCAACTTTTTGAACCTTGAAGATATCGCAGAAGTTCTTTTCCGCACAGCCAGTGTTGATTTGCGGGTGCATTCAAGTGATTGGACAAAATGTTGACTGTGAACATAACGTCTGGCCTCGTCTGTTTGACCAGATACAGAAGTGATCCAACCAAGCTTCTGCAGAACCTGTGGTCCACTTCTTCGTCTCCGTTCTGTGCTGCCTTAAGTTTGAAATTAAATTTAGCTGGAGTTCTTGACTCTTCATTTACACAATGTTTCTGATTAAAAGCAATTTGCTCCGGTCTTCGTCATCTGTTGAATTAAATTTTCTTTCTATCATTTCGCACTAAGTTCATGACTATAGTTTGCTCAATTTTCTAACACCGCAACTCAGACTTGTGTTGATTGCGTAGAGTCTGTTCCATCAAAACAGTTCTGAATGCTTCCATCTTCGATGCGTAATATTTTTCTTGAAGATGTCAGCTGCCATTTTGTCAGTAGGAACGTAAGGAAATGAAATAGTCCAATCTTACGTCTTGTCCCAAATGAAAGGAAATTTTGTCGCAATGTGTTCGCCCCTCTTGTGCATGACTGGGTTTTTGCACAATTTGATACAACTCTGGTTGTCCTCTCCAGTTGCTATTGGATGTTTCTGTTGGACGCCGAAATTTGCCAAAATTTGTTTCAGATAGAATGCTCTTGAACTGCTGCTGCCATAGCCTGATATTCTCCTTCTGATGAAGAAAGAGTAACTATGGTCTTCTTCTTGAAACCCCAGCTGAGTGCTGCGCCACGTCAGTTAAGCTTGAAGTAATAGCCCGTCGTCAATTTTTTGTCGTTCATTTTACCAGAACAATATGCATCACTTTCCACCACGAAATCATAGCAATCTTCTTTCGTCTAAGTAAATTTTCAACATTTCGAACCTTGAAGATGTTGCAAATCGTTTTCCGCACAACCAGCGTTGATTGGTTGTTGCAATTATGTGTCTGGACATAATGATGACTGTGAACATGATGTCTGGTTTCTTCTGTTTGGCCAGATACAGAAGTGATCCAACCAAGCTTCTGTAGATCCTGTGGTCCACTTCTTCGTCTCCAATCTGAGCTGTCTCAAGTTTCAATTTCAAATTAGCTGGAGTTCTTGAGTGTTTGAATTGATCCATTTGAAACCTTTCAAGCATTGCTTCTATGTAGCGTTCTTGGTCGACTGTGGCTTTGCCTTCTTCTCGTATGATTCTTAGACCCAGAACCCAGTGTAGTCTCTCTCTGTCCGCCACGTGAAATGTTGCCTCGAGCGCGTTTTTGACATCGAAGATCACTTTTGTTCTTCCTGATGCAACTATGATGTCCTCAATCAAAACCAAGGTGAATAAGTGATTCTTTGTCTCTGCTCTCGCGAATAAGCAATGATCGTTCCTGCTTCTGTTGATCCCCTCTCTCAGTAGTAAGTTTGCCAGTTCCTTATATCAGTTGTTCGCTGCCTGAGTCAAACCATAAATTGATATATTCAGTCGACATACTAAATTTTCTCTATCTGAAAACTGTTTAACAAACTTCTGTGGCTGTTCCAGATACACTTCTACCTCTTTTGGTGACAGCAGGAAAGCCGTCCTGACATCAAGTTGGTGCATCACATGGCCTTGCTTCGCTGATAATTGAAGAAGAATCATGAATGTCTCTGGCTCAAAGGAAGGCACAAAAGTCTCAAAGTCGTCCAGTCCTTCCACTTGTTTGAAACCTTTTGCCACATAGCCTGCTTTGTATTTGTCAACTTGAACACGGGGTCCAAATTTCACTTTGTAAATTCATTTTCCCGCTAGGACGTCCCTGTTTCTGGGTCGTCTCACTAGGTTTCAAGTTCCGTTGTCTTGTATTGTCTTGACCTCGTCCATCATTGCCTCCCGGTGTCAATGGTCCCAATTGTCACCTTGCTTGGTTTCGTAGAATGTATTGGGTTCCACATAGTCACCCTCAGTCACGGCAAGATGGATCCTGACTTCTCCAAAAAATTCTGGAACATTCTTTGCTCGTCTCTCTCGTCTGGGCTATGCCCTGTCAGCCTACTCCAGTGCCTCTTCAAAGAAGCCAACTGTCTCTGACAGTGAGAAAACCTCTGTGTCACCATCTCAAAAAAATTTTGAAAGTTATTGCAGACCAGTCATTCTCAATGCTTTCAAAAACAACTACTTTTTTTCTGAACACAAAAACACGAAGTACACCTCCAAAAAACCACAAACGGAACTGCAAAAACAATGGAAGATAAGCATTTTATTTCTAATTTCGATGCAAGAATAATATTTAAAACACACCTTAAAGGGAGTGTGTGGGTTTATGGAGCAGCTAACAGATGGTAAACAACAGACTGCGCATCGCAAATTTTGAATAATATTGAGGAAATCTATAGCGTAAGCGAATTGGAAGTTTTAGGATTATTACAAATTAGGTGGAACATATCAAGTTGTCACAGAAATTAGTGCCGACTTGTTTCAAATGAAGGAACCCTGATCCAATAGGTCCTGAAACAGCCAATTAACACGATGGATTGGCTGTCGATTACCATTTTTTTTTCAAAACAGGTTGTTTATAGGGCTTAAAAACGGGATTGATTGATTATATTATCAGTGATCCAAATCAATATGATATTAATACCTCTACATGTTATGGGGGTTTAAGTGCTTTCAAAACAAATTTAATTCAACGCTGCATATTGAGTTATGAGTTTTTGCAAGCGGAAAAAAGGCGTTTTTTAACTGAGTTGAAAAATTAATTTCTTAAAAATGAGAGAATAACAAAAGTCAAATTTTACAGTCAAATTTAGAGATTTTTAGGAGAGATCTGAATTTTTTGGATCCAGATGGATATTTGATTTTGAGGATGAAAACAGGCTCAAAATCAGCTTTAAATATACCTATTATCACTGCGAGAAAGTCAAGATACAAAACTAACCTTAGCAACGGGATTTAGAGTGGAGGTCGCAAGGGTTAACCAATATGGTTTGTTTTTGCAAGTTTCCCAGAAGTTAGTCGCAAGAGGTACCATAGATGGTATGCATTTACACTTTTCTTAGAATTCGTTCAAAATTCCGATGGTATCAAGATCATTCAATACATGCTGGGAAGATTTTACGTCAGAAAATCTCACTCTAATAATAGTTATCTAGATTCACCAGTTTGAACCAAGTATTGATTCTAAGCACCATTTCTTGACTCTTCATTTACACAATGTTTGTCAATAAAATCAATTTGTTCTGGTCTTCGTCATCTGTTGAATTAAACTTTCTTTCTATCATTTCTCACTAAGTTCACGACTATAGTTTGCTCAATTTTCTAACACCCCAACTCAGAGTTGAGTTGATTGCGTAGAGTATGTTCCATCAAAACAGTTCTGAATGCTTGCATCTTCGATACGGTATACTTTACTTGAAGATGTCAGCTGCCATTTTGTCAGTAGGAACGTAATGAAATGAAGTAGTCCAATCTTACGTCTTGTCCCGAATGAAGTGAAATTTTGTCGCAATGTGTTCGCCCCTCTTGTGCATGTCTGGATTTTTGAACAATTTGATACAACTCTGGTTGTCCCCTCCAATTGCTACTGGACGTCTTTGTTAGATGCAGAAATTCTCCAAAAGTTATTTTAGATTCACTCCTCTTGAACTGCTGCTGCCATGCCCTGATATTCTCCTGCTGCTGAAGAAAGAGCAACTGTGCCCTGCTTCTTGAGACCCCAGCTGAGTGCTGCGCCACGTCCGTTAAGCTTCAAGTAATAGCCCCTCATGATTTTTTGTCGTTCACATTGCCAGACCAGTGTGCATCACTTTCTATCACTAAATCATAACAAGCTTCTTTTGTGTGAAAAAGTTTTCAACTTTTTGAACCTTGAAGATATCGCTGAAGTTCTTTTCCGTACAGCCAGTGTTGATTGGAGGGTTCATTCATGTGAATTGACAGAATGTTGAATGTGAACATAACGTCCGGCCTCGTCTGTTTGGCCAGATATAGAAGTGATCCAACCAAGCTTCTGTAGATCCTGTGGTCCACTTCTTTGTCTCCGTTCTGTGCTGTCTTAAGTTTGAAGTTCAAATTAGCTGGAGTTCTTGACTCTTCATTTACACAATGTTTGTGATTAAAATCAATTAGCTCCGGTCTTCGTCATCTGTTGAATTAAACTTTCTTTCTATCATTTCTCACTAAGTTCATGACTATAGTTTGCTCAATTTTCTAACACCCCAACTCAGACTTGAGTTGATTGCGTACAGTATGTTCCATCAAAACAGTTCTGAATGTTTCCAACTTCGGTACGTTAAAGATTTCGTGAAGATGTCGGCTTGGCCGCCATTTTCTCAGTAGGAACGTGTTGAATTGAAATAGTCCCATCGTCCGTCTTGTCCCAAATGAAGTGGAATATTGTCTCAATGTGTTTGCCCCTCTTATACATGACTGGGTTTTTGCACAATTTGATACAACTCTGGTTGTCCTCTCCAATTGCTATTGGATGTTTCTGTTGGATGCCGAAATTCTCCAAAATTGGTTTCAGATACAATGCTCTTTAACTGCTGCTGCAATGCCCTGATATTCTCCTTCTGATGAAGAAAGAGTAACTATGGTCTTTTTCTTGACACGCCAGCTGAGTGCTGCGCCACGTCCGTTAAGCTTGAGGTAATAGCCCGTCGTCAATTATTTGTCGTTCATTTTACCAGACCAATATGCATCACTTTCCACCACTAATTCATAACAATCTTCTTTTGTCTAGGTAAATTTTCAACATTTTGAACCTTGAAGATGTTGCAAAAGTCGTTTTCTGCACAACCAGCGTTGATTGGTGGGTGAAATTATGTGTCTGGACATAATGATGACTGTGAACATGATGTCTGGTTTCTTCTGTTTGGCCAGATACAGAAGTGATCCAACCAATCTTCTGTAGATTCTTTGGTCCACTTCTTGGTCTCCGTTCTGTGCTGTCTCAAGTTTCAATTTCAAATTAGCTGGAGTTCTTGAGTGTTTGATTTGATCCATTTGAAACCTTTCAAGCATTGCTTCTATGTAGCGTTCCTGGTCGACTGTGGCTTTGCCTTCTTCTCGTCTGATTCTAAGACCCAGAAACCAGTGTAGTCTCTCTCTGTCCTCCACGTGAAATGTTGCCTCGAGCGCGTTTTTGACATCGAAGATCATTTTTATTGTTCCTGATGCAACTATGATGTCCTCAATCAAAACCAAGGTGAATAAGTGACTCTCTGTCTCTGCTCTTGCGAACAAGCAATGATCGTTCCTGCTTCTGGAGATCTCCTGTCTCAGTAGTAGAATTGCCAATTGCTTATACCACTTGTTAGCTGCCTGTTTCAAAACCTAAAGTGATTTATTCAGTCGACATACTAACTTCTATCCGAGCCGTCTTGACATCAAACTAGTGCATCACATGGCCTTGTTTCGCTGATTATTGAAGTAAAATCCTGAATGTCTCTCGCTCACAGGTAGGCGCAAAAGTCTAAAAGTTCTCCAGTCCTTCCACTTGTTTGAACCTTTTTGCCACATAGCGTGCTTTGTAATTGTCAACCTGAAAACTGGGTCCCAATTTCATTTTGCAAACCCATCATCCCGCTAGGACGTCCCTGTTTGTGGGTCGTCTCACTACGTTTCAAGTTCCGTTGTCTTGGAGTGCCTTGACATCGTTCATCGTTGCCTCCCGGTGTCAGTGGTCCCAATTGTCACCTTGCTTGGCTTCGTAGACTGTATTGGTTTCCACATAGTCACCATCAGTCACGGCAAGATGGATCCTGACTTCTCCAAAAAATTCCGGAACATTTTTTGCTCGTCTCTCTCGTCTAGGCTCTGCCCTGTCCGCCTGCTCCAGTGCCTCTTCAAACGAGCCAACTCTCTCTGACAGTGAGAAGTCCTCTGTGTCACTGTCTTCCAGTGACTGGGAGTCTCTGAGACTCCCTCTTGTTGCAGTAGATTCTTCATCTAGTGCTGCTTCCTCAACATTCGAGGCATCTTGTCTCAGTGTCGTTTCTTGAATGTTCACGGTCTCTAAGTCATGCCACTCCTCCCTTATTAAAGTAAATATGCCGAGCTCCTCATTGTTGCCATCATCTTGATAATAATCATCTGGGTGCCAGATCCCCAGCTGCGTTGAATTTTCGTCTAGTAGGCCGAGCGTCTTTGTGTTGTCAGGAAATGAGCCCACTTCGTACTATCCTTGACTATAAAATCTCGAAATGCCACCTCTCTGCGTGTTTTGGGCAGATACAACAAGTATCCCGTGTCTCCTCCAGTGTATCCCAAAAACTTTCCTTCCAGTGCCATGGGTTCAAGGTTGATGACATCTTTAACCCTCTTCATCATCAAGTCTGTGCAACCAAAAATAGGTAATTTACTATTTGAAAGCTTAAGTTTTATACCTACCATCAGCTCTCTGGGCATTTTCTTCTCCTTGTCTCACAACTAAGTTTTTGATTCTTGTTGTGTGGAGAATTGCTGCTTACCAAATAACCTTCGGAAGACCCGAGTCAATGAGCAAGCATCTTGTCATCCCCAGCTGTGTCGTGTTGCACCTCTCAATTAACCTTTTCTGTTGTGGCGTCTCTGGTATGGTCTTCTCCTGTAGAATGCCTGCATCTAAACAGTACATCCTGAACTGCTCTGAGAGAAACCTCTTCGCATTGTCTTGTCTCAGCTTTTTGGGCATCCCCACACTGAGAAGAAACTTCTTTGGGCTGGCCAGTGCTTCCTTTTTTGCCTTAATCAAGTCCACAAACAAAAACTTCAAATACTGGTCTGCAAACACAATGCAGAAACGGAATCCTGTCAGTGATTGTACTGTGAAAGGTCCCATGACGTCTGTGAACACCCTCTTCAGCTTCTATTCTTCTTGGGTCTCTGCCACTATTGGTACTGGAGGCTTTGTGATCTTTGCCATTGCGCACACATTGCAAAACACGCATGTTTACATCATCGAGTTTCCCCACTGTCTCTGGCGTTCTCCTGACCACATCCGCTTGATTCAAACGACCCAATTGTCTGTGCCACTTCCTTGCACAGTCAAATTTCATGCTGTTGGAACTCATCTTGAATTCTAGAACGGTGCAGGGTAAGTGAAACAAATTATTTTCTTGTGTTATTTTTAACGGATTTCCCGTCTGGTCTGGAGTTTCATGCAGCTATTTCCTTTCTCAAAGGTGAAGCCCTGTCCCCACTACGAGCATCTTGAGACTGATTGTAGGTTTGAGGAGTAGTCTGGCACACACAAAAAATTTTTGAGTTTGCGTTGGAGTTCCCCTTTGTTTGAGGGAAAGCTTATCCTCACACAGCCTATGTCCCCCACTGTGGAAGCTTCTTCGTTTGGATTTTTTGACCACTGATCGAAAGGGCATAAAGTCCAGGAACGCGTCGATGTTCGTCACTATGTGATCTGTATAACCACTGTCCACTAGCATGCCTGCTGTCTTCCACTGGGTAAGAGCTGCCCAAAATCCCTCGACTGGTGTACCCAATGTGGGACTCGTTGCCACTGACTCATGTTTGCATCCATCTCTTTGTCTCTTGCATGCCCTGTCTAAGTGACACTTCTCACCGCACTTGCTGCACTGTGTTGTCTTTTTCTTCCTGCAGTCCTTGGCAAAGTGTTTAGGGATCCCACACACAAAACAATTTCCTTTCTTGGGTCCCTTCTTGTAGTTTGTCTCTTGTGCTTCTGTGCTGTGCTCTCAAGGAATTTCTGCAGCCTTTTCCTCTACTCTGTGAATTTCGGTGCCGGCTTAAAGCTTTCCGGTATAATAATACTTTCAAACTTCATTGGCAGACCTTTAGAGACCAATGCGTTGTAGAGGGTCTCTGAGACTGCGTCCCCTGCTTCTTGTAGCCTTGTGAGCAACCTCTCTCCTCTGATGAAGAAGCTATCCAAATGCTCAGAATCCTCGAGCTGCAGTCGACCCAGCTGTGCCATCAAAGTTACCACTGTCGGCGTCTCCACAATCTGAAATCTCTCTTGCAAAAAAATCCAAGTTATTGCTCCTTTCCGATGCCGTCATCTCCCACACAGTCATTTCTCATCAATATGAGGGTTGTTGCATCTAGAGTCAGTGCCAGATGGCACCACACATTGTTCCGTTTCTCCTTGATGTCTGCTACTTCCTTCTCATATGCATCCTTCAGCACCTTATGGTTCTTCTTGTCATCATTGCTTGCCCCATTGGCTAGTAGTGCAGGCTCATTGGGTTGCTCTTCTGTCCCAAGAAAAGACTTGTAGAGTCCGTTCGTCTGCATCATAGCCGCAAATTTTGTGCTCCAGATTGGAAAGTCCGTTGCCCTTCCTGTGTAGGTCAGTAGCTTCACTTTCTGTTGATCCATCGTAGTTTGAGCAGGCAAAACAGTTGTGAAAAGAGAAGGTACTAAGCAGAAAACGATTATAACTGTCAAAAACAAATCAATTTTGTTTTAGAAACTATTTTTTGACTTAAGAAGAAAAATTAATTTCTTAAAATGATAGAATAACGAAAATGATGTTTTACAGTAGAATTTGGAGATTTACAGGAGAGATCTGATTATTAGATCAAGATGGTGATTTGATTTTGGGGATGAAAAAAGGCTAAAAATAAGCTGTATATATACCGATTATCACTGCGAGAGAATCAAAATACAAAACTTATCTTAGCACCATGATTTACAGAGGGGGTCGCAAGTGTTACCCAAAATGGTTTGCTTCTGCGAATCTCCCGGAAATTAGTCGCAGGAGGTACCATAGATGGTATGCATTTACACTTTTCTAAAAACTCGTTCACATTTCTGGTGGTATCAGAGTCACTTAATACATGCTGAGAAAATATTACATCAAATGATCTCACTCTAATATTAGTTGTCTAGGTTCATCATTTTGTATCGAATATCGATTTTTAGCACCACTTCTTGACGATTCTTTTATATAAACTTCTTGGTAATCTGGTAATTTAAACTTTTTGCTTTTAATTCTCACTAAGTTCATGACTCTAGTTTGATCAATATTCAAACACCCCAACTCAGACATGAGCTGAATGCGTAGAGTCTGTTCGATCGAAACAGTTCTGAATATTTCCTCCTTCGATACGGGTAATGGTTCGCGAAGATGTCGGCTGCCATTTTGTCAGTAGGAACGTAATGAATTGAAATAGTCCCAGTTTCCGTCTTGTCCCGAATGAAGTGAAATTTTGTCGCATGTGGTTGCCCCTCTTGTGCATGACTGGGTTTTTGCACAATTTGGTACAACTCTGGTTGTCTTCTCCAATTGCTATTGGATGTTTCTTTTGGATGCCGAAATCCTCCAGGAGTTGTTTCAGATACAATGCTGTTGAACTGCTGCTGCCATGCCCTGATATTTTCCTTCTGACGAAGAAAGAGAAACTGTGGCCGGCTTCTCGACACCCCAGCTGAGTGCTGCGTCACGTCCGTTAAGCTTGAAGTAAAAGCCCGTCGTTCATTTTCTGCCGTTCACATTAGCAGACCAGTCTGCATTACTTCCACCACTAAATCATAACAAGCTTCTTTTGTGTAAGTAAGTTTTCAACCTTGATTTACAGTGGGGTCTCAAGGGGCACCCAATATGACTTGCTTCTGCAAATTTTCTCAGAAATCACTCGCAGGGGATACCATGATGCTATTGCTATGCATTTAGACTTTTCTAAGAATTTGTTCAAATTTCCGGTGGTATCATGATCATTCAATACTTGCTGGGAAGATTTTACATCAAATAATCTCACTCTAATATTAGTTATCTAGATTTACCAATTTGAACCAAATATTGATTCTTATAACCCTTTCTTGACGATTCACTTATATAAACTTTGTGATTAAAATCAATTTGCTTCTGTCTTGGTAATCTGGTGAGTTAAACTTTCGTTCTATTAATTCTTACTAATTCATGACTATAGTTTGATCGATATACTAACGCTGCACGAAATGCGTTCTTTTCAATGCCTCAAATTGCATCACAAAAACGAGAAAAGGAACCAAAAGTCGAAAATAAAATTAGAAACAAGTCCTTTTCATGTGCCGATTTCGCTCGCCGCAATATCGAACGCCAATTGATAGCATCGCAGCAACAAAAACGAAACAAATAGACTCAACTAAATTGCCCATCGTTGCTAAATTGATAAATGTAAGCAAACGGCACAAATTGACTACGCTCTTTTTGCCCAAAATTAGAAAACAAATTAGCTGCCTCCTGATATCGATGAAGAAGCTGTAAACACAATAGATTACTCGAAACTATACGTGGTCTTGTTATGTCTGCACCGATCGCATTAAAATCCCCAAATCGAAGGACATCTATTTATATTGACGCCATAGTACGCACCTAGGAAGCTGAGACAGAGTCTGGTCTACTTGTTCCAAGAACCAAAGCGCTTCCATCGAACTGAACTTCGCAAAAGGAGACCAAATAACAAATGCTCCATTGAAAATCTTGACGGGTTATATGGATTGATCGCAACTGGATCCATGGTGATAAAGACTGACAAACAGACGTCAAAAATACGAAGCCTGCCCAGCCAGAGTTCACAATCGGCAATTTTGATCTGGCCAAATTTGGTACGAAGGCTGAAAAAGGATACTAGTTTGGACCTTTACGCAAAACGCTGCCCGACGCTTCCAACCGACAAGACGACTAAACAAGAAAATAGAGAAAAATGCCGGAGACCCAAGGATAAAACTAGAAAGCGGAGCAAAAATCAAAGACCAAAAGGTAACTGATAACAAAAACTGCATATCTTCCACACACTCAAACGTTTCTCACGCTACTTCATTTGCCAGCACTCTGAACCAAATGAAAAGGTGCATATGATTCGAACTTTAGAGTCTGAACTTCAAATTTTTGAGTATATATTTCCGGACTTTCATTTTCTGTTTTAATTGAGACCAAAAAAGTTCTTTTAATGGAAAAACCTCCATGTAAACTTTTTAATATTGTAAATTTTGCATTATTTTGTTCATTTTTTCAAATATAACTTTTTCTTTATGATAATGCTTCCGGGTCGAGGAAAAATCGGAAAAATACGTAAGATAAGCGGTGAAAAGTTGTTTTTATCACCGCAAATTTGGTACATAATTTTGCGGTGAAATTGTGTTATTTCACCACTAAGTTAAGCGGTGAATATATGTAACTTTCACCACATTCACTGCTGATCTCACACAATTTTATCACTTTTTTCTAAGCGGTGAATTTATGTAACTTTCACCACATTAACTGCTGATCTCACACAACTGGGACACTTTTTTCAAAGCAGTGAAGTGATGTAACTTCACCGCTACCAGGCGATAATGTTTTTCACCGCATTCACCGCCTGATTTATGTAATTTCACCGCCTTCACCGCTTATCTTACAAAATTTTCCACATTCACCGCTTATTTTACTTAATTTTGCGTTGAATGGTGGTGACACCTCGACCCGAGCTTCGATTAATTGATTCTGATATATTTGTACTGTAACGATATCATTTATAGTCGACAAAAAGTATTTTTACATTAATTAAATATGGAAAAGTGATTGTTGAAGAAATCAGTGCATTTCTCACATAGTTTTAGGGAAAATTACTCGACCTGGGTAACAACCAATTGGAGTTGTGATTGTTCTTATGCTATTGTTGCATCCATCAATTTGAGGCTCTACTTACTAAAATAACCGCCTCCTAAGGAATGAGGGGCTGTGGCGAATGTCTGATCTGTAATGTTGATGAATGTCATGCAAGAGGACACGACAAGTCTAGTCTTGCTGAAACTCGCAGACACTTCATTGTGTAATGCTAAGTCAATGTCGTACGCACTACCACCCCACTTTGAGGTCCCTGTTGCATCTATGTACGTCTTGGGTGGGTCACTGCTCATGTCACAGTAAACATGTGCCAAGTGAGATCGGATCTGTATCCAAATGTAGCCTGAGGTCGCTGGGAAAATAAATTGATTTCAACTTTCGCGTGCATGTAGTGGTCATCGGCATAATAAAGAATTTCGACAACCAGGATAGGAACATTTTTAGCACTTTAAAAACGCCAGACCGGCAAAACTGTTTTTTTGTCCATCTCTGGGAGTGCTTTCGGAGATTGAGTTAAAATTACCGTGTTTAGACTCGAAGTTCGACATTAGTCCTTAGATTTCAGAGTCCCTTTAGTTGTAGAGAAATGCTACAAGAAAAAAAACTTCTATTAGAAACAAGAAGTTGTTCTCTTTACGACTAGCACAAATACCAAGCACTAGACATGCAAGAAACCCAACGCACAGAACTGGCGTGGTTCTGAGGATGAGAAGTTATCTACAGAAAGAAGTACCAGCAAAAACGCCGGTTAATCCAGTCAAACAAAGAAATCTTCAGATGAAACAGTTTTCATGTTTGCCAATAACATTTAAATGCGCTAAAAATTAGACTAATCTCTTATCGACGCTCTCATCAGACCAATCTGCATCTGCGCTGGAAAGATTCTCTGATTTGACGCAAATTAATTTCAAATTCTCTGTGATCAAACGCAGTCGCGCTCAAAATTACCTGATATGAGTAGCATCAACCATAGTTTAGTAAGAAAAAATTTTATTCTCAATGCAAAAAATTGCATTAATCAGACACAATTTCGACCAAGTTTTTTGTGATAATATCCGCGTATGCTAAAAATTGTCTCTAATCAGACCACGTTGTGCCCAAAATTGTTATGATCAGATTTAAGTGCTCTCGAGTCGGCCTCTGATTAGTCTATCTTGCTATTTTGAGATTCCTCAGACCAAGTAATTAAAATTCAGAACTGAAGTGTGTGCGCGTGAGTGCATGATAAGAAGCTAGTTTAAATAACAATTAACTTGGTTAACATAACGGTGGTTATCAATACAACAGATCAACAGTTATGAATCTAATTTCATCAGCATTTTTTATTTTTATACTTTTAAAATGTTCGTTTTTGTTCTCCCCACTTTGATCAGGCAAGAATAAAAATAGTAGAACTGCACATTAATAAGGCTCCCGTTTGCTGCAATCGTTTTGGCGGCTCATCATAAAAGGACCGATCCGGACTCATCTTATTCTGAATCGGTTATTAAATCTGGCCAAAAAAGAGCGAGTCAAAATCATTGAGGCAGACACCTTGATCATATCTGTCGACAAAGATTGCAACAGTAATGGATCAGGTCGCGGAAGCCCGTGTCAACAACTAGGAAGCCCGTGCCAACAACTAGGGACCCTTGCCAACAACATTGCCGCTGATCCTCGAATAGCGGTGATTGACAAGGATTGCATCAATTTACAGAAGGCTACAGACAACCTCTGCGCTTGGAAAGAACGGTTGTCACTTAACACAGCCAACCGCTTGAGCGTTTTCTTCAAGATTGCCGATATTCTGCCAAGGACTTCAATTGGAAAGGGGACAAATATGTTTCCCATTTTTTGTGCAGTTTTCGTCGTGGAGGCATTATTTTTTTCTCATCTGCTGCATCAAGCGCATATTTTGCTTCTGTAGCCGCCTTAGTGAGAGAGTTGGATTGCAACGACGAAGTAACATTTACATCAAATGGAGCAGCTTTGCCCGCTTTGCAAGTCGGGACAAAGATGTCTCCGGCGTGTGATTGGCTTTCTGGAATGAGGTTCTTTTTTTCCAATACTGGTGAGAGATTCGCAAATGAGCAAGCGGACACTATTTTATCTCGAATCCGATCATGTCGTGCAATTGCGTCTCCTCGCCCGTGACACGCAATGGCATGATCCCCATAGATGTCAAAAACTCCTGCATTACAGAACGAGCACATTCTCTCTCACAAGCTAGAGTCTCTTTGAAACCACAAAATGTTTCATTATCAAGAGCATGCTGGATCGCCTTTGCAAAAGGTTTCAAAAGTGCAGTTGTCCTATACTGGAATAAAGATCCCGAAAAACTTGGCAGTTTCATGGGCTTTCTTCGGTTGTTTTTGAAACAAGATCTTCAGCGGAGATAACAGAACCAACGTATAATGCTTTATATTGGTCTTGACATTGGCGAACAACCAACCCTGAAAGGGTTATGGGCAGGGTTGCTTGTGGCCAAGATTCTTCTGAAAGAACAGTTCCGAGAACATTCTCAAGTTTTTCGCGCTGTTGGGCATCAAATTCGTTTGCGGATTTAATAATTGGACTTGTGGGCGTTTGACAACACAAAGAATACACCATTTTGTGGGCCCCAATGCAGTGAAGTAGGATACTTAGGGCGCACTGAGGGTAATCAAAATAGTCCAATTTTTGAAAAAGTACCCTTATTTTCCCTATTTTTTCGTTAAGTTTCATGCAGACAAACTCTGTGCTTCCAACCGCAGCTCCAAGAACCTCAAGGCCCGAAATATCACTTCGTTTTATTCTTATATCCAGTCTCTAAGTCTACAGTGGACCACAATTCGCACTTATCGACCCTGACGTGGAGGCCGCGATCATATCCGAGCTGGCATAGAAGACCCCAAGATCTAATGAGATTATCCCCTGAGCCCACCAAGACATCATCATCTAGATACACGGAATGTTGTTGAAGCGCTGGCGAAGATTCCTGAATTTTCTCGATCATGTCACAGAGCGTCAGAGAGAAAAGCAAAGGGCCCAATGGGTCGCCATGTTGGATGCCGCTTTCACTGCTAACAACAGACTTGTCATAAAAATGATTGGCTGGGATGTGAATAACAGAAATTGGTAAAAGCGACAATGCCAGGCATTGAACTGGCAACGGTTTCGAGCATTTCACTGCGTTTTATTGAATTGTATGCAATGCAAAAGTCAATTTGCAAATTACCCAAGGAACTGGAAGAGGTGAATATTTAATCGTACAAAAGCTTAGTCGAATGTATTATGGCTTCCGCACCAAAAGTTCGTTTGCTACTAAATCTGTTTCCTTGGCTAAACATTTAGCTATTAGCCGCTTCGAGACTTCTCCGACTGCAATAGGGCAAATACCGCCTTTCTTTTTCAACAAGGCTAATAGCGATGCACTACAAAGAACCTGTGAAACAAATTGGGGTAGTCTCCACGGCAGTTTATGTTTACCAGCTCAGTCAGCACTCTCAGAGCAATTTGTGTCTGATCTGAGGCGGTACACTGTACAGCATGCAGGAGATGTTCTGGAAACATTTTTGAAGGACCCGCTGCTGTAAATCGAGAAAGGGAAACCAGCTGTTCAGCTGTTCGGACAGCTGACAGGGAGTTCAGCTGTCCTCACTGAAAATAATTATAATTATATAAATATAATCAATATTTTAATTATGATCATTATAATTATAATATATTCATTATAATCGTTATCATATTTGTTATTATAATTATCATTATATTTTTAATATACATAATCCTTAATTATAATTTATTTTATCAAAAAATTTGTGATTTGAATAGTATTGAACCTCTTATGCTCAGTTGTCACGATGGAGGTGTCATGCAATTTTAACCTGATAACAATTTTGTTTTGGGTAACCAAAGAATCTTTGAACAAAGCAGACTATTGTTCCGACCCACTTTAGTGGTGGGAGAACCTATATACTCCAATGGGTTTTTTGTTCAGTAAATTTTTGCCGATCGATATATTCATCGTAGAGTGCTGTGAGGGGTCTAATTAGAAAACCAGTCCAGCGTAGATTATGGAATTAAAAAGATTTTCTTTTGATTTTCGCTTTTCTCCAGGGAGTACACGAGGTTTAAAGTTTTGTGAATAATAGAGAGAATTTCATTGTATTTGTTACGATATTCCTGAATTTTTGCAAATATTTTTGTCCGTTTTGCTAAATGTGTGAAACTATTTTTAAAAATGTACTGTTGGTCTGTTTTATCATGATTTTTGCTACTTATTTGAAAAAGATCGACCTTTCGCATCAAAAATTGCAAGAAAATCGCTTCTTTAGTCAACTTTGCTTCATTTGTCGGGAACAAACGTAATAATTTTGCTGAAACAATTTGCTTCAACTATTGAGAGGGCTAATTTACCTGTCCGCACTCTTCGAAAGTTTTCTGGGAAGGAAATTTTGCCGGTTTTTAGCTAAGAAATCTAGATAATTATATAAAGAACATAAATTTTCGTTGATACAAGAACTTTTTTGTCAATTTATTTACGATATTCATTAAACTGGGAACCATTGTAAGTTTCTTTTCGTGCCAATTGTAATAGCAAGGCTGGTTTTGGTCTGATAGTATGGTTCTAAAAACCAAAAATTTTTGGGAGTGCAATCAGTGGCTGTCTTTTCTAAACAAATAATTGACTTTTTAAGTTCCTTACAGAACAGAACAATTCACATAAGGGTTTGCTATCGACCACTTCAATGTTTTACTTGGAAGTTTTTTTGTCCTCTTCATTTTAAACTTATTTGATTTCAAAGTAAACAACCGATTATAGAGCTTTACCACTATTTTTCACCTGTTTTTTGGTTTTTGGTCATTTGGGCAGATTAACTTCCGCAAAAAATGCATCTTCAATTCAATTCAATTTTAACTTCTGTGGCGGTTTTATGCATCAATTAAATGTTTTCTGGCTTCAGAACTACTAATTTTACAAAAAAATTGATTTTTGGACATTTGCTCAATTTTCAGGTTCGTTTTTTTTGGTTTTGTCAAATCATCAAAATATTGACAGGGCACTCATTACTTTGTTGGAGCTTTAAAAACACATTAGAACTTATAATTTAAGAAGAGATTACGGTTTTAAGGGCTTCGAAGCCGTTTTCTGGAAGAATTGAATGCAATTCTTTTCACAAATACCTTCAATTGCTTTTCTTCTTGTAGTCGTATGAGAATTTTTTTATAACACGAGGTCTCAAAGCTATGGACTGTTTAATAGAGAACACTGAAAGATTTTCACTGATTTTAGTTGTTTTCAAAAGTTTTTCATCTTCCGCTCTGTTTGCCTTTTTGTGTTATAGTCCCATTAACAATAGAACCCATTTTAAATTTTGGCTTCAACAAGAGACCAATTGGAGATATATCTTTTTTGATATAATTTTGGCTTTACCAGCTTCGAAAACAGTTTTTCAAAAATAAATTGTTTTTTGAACTTTGTCTTTAACTGATTCTATTTCTTTTGCGGATTTAATAATTGGACTTGTGGGAGTTTGACAACACAAAGATTTCACCATTTTGGGGACCCCAATGCGGTGAATTAGGATACCTAGGGAGCACTGAGGGTCATCAAAATAGTCCAAGTTTTGAAAAAGTACCCTTATTTTCCCTATCTTTTCGTTAAGTTTCGTGCAGACAAACTCTGTGCTTCCAACCGCAGCTCCAAGAACCTCAAGGCCCGGATAATCATTTCGTTTTTTTCTTAAATCCAGTCTCTCTAAGTCTCTAGTGGACCAGAATTCGCACTTATCGACCCTGACGGGGAGGCCTAGATCAGATCCGAGCTTGCATAGAAGATACCAAGATCTAAAGACATTATCCTCTGAGCCCACCAAGACACCATCATATAGACACCAGGAATGTTGTTGAAGCGATGGCGAAGATTCCTGAATTTTCTCTATTATGTGCCAGAGCGTCAGAGAAAAATGCAAAAGGCCCAATGAGTCGCCTTGTTGCATGCCACTTTCACTGCTAACAAAATATTTGTCAAGGAATGCTTGGCAGGGATGTAAATAATAGAAATTGGTAAAAACAGCAACGCCAGGCATTGAACAGGCAACGGCTTTCAGCATTTCACTGCTTTTATTGAAATGAATGCAATGCAAGTGTCAATTTGCAAAATATCCGTGGAACTGGACGAGGTGAATATTTTACCGTACGAAATCTTAGTCGAATGTATAATGGCTTCCGCTCCATCCTTCACTCACACACCCAATCGGAGTCTCGGGAAAAAATCTTTTGCTACTAAATTTGCTTCCTTGGCTAAACATCTAGCTATTAGCCTCCTCAAGAATTCTCCGACTGCAATAGGGCAAATAGCGCCTCTCTTTTTCAACAAGCCTAATAACGATGCACTACAAAGAGCCTGTGAATTAAATTCGGGAAGTCTCCACGGCAGCTTATGTTTACCACGGAAGCGGTACACTGTACAGCATGCAAAAGTTGTTCGGGAAATATTTTTGAAGGACCAGCTGCTGTAAATCTAGAAAAGGCGTTCAGCTCTTCGGAAACTTTTTCCTCGCCGAAAATAATTATAATTATAAAATTATGATCAATTTATTAATAATGATCATTATAATTATAATATATTCCTTATAATCATTATTATTATCGCTATTATAATTATTATTATTATAAAATATATAATCATTAATTATAATTTACGTTATCAAAAAACCTGTGATTTGAATAGTATTGAACCTCTTATGCTCAGTTGTCACGCTGGAGGTGTCATGAAATTTTAACCTGATAACAATTTTGTTTTGGGTAACCAAAGAATCTTTGAACAAAGCAGACTATTGTTCCGACCCACTTTAGTGGTGGGAGAACCTATATACTCCAATGGGTTTTTTGTTCAGTAAATTTTCGCCGATCGATATATTCATCGTAGAGTGCTGTGAGGGGTCTCATTAGAAAACCAGTCCAGCGTAGATTATGGAATTAAAAAGATTTTTTTTGATTTTCGCTTTTCTCCAGGGAGTACACGAGGTTTAAAGTTTTGTGAATAATAGAGAGAATTTCATTGTATTTGTTACGATTTTCATGAATTTTTGCAAATGTTTTTGTCCGTTTTTCTAAATGTGTGAAATTGTTTTTAAAAATGTACTGTTGGTCTGTTTTATCAAGATTTTTGCTACTTATTTGAAAAAAAACGACCTTTTTCATCAAAAATTGCAAAAAAAGCTTCTTTAGTCAACTTTGCTTCTTTTGTTGGAAACAAACGTAATAATTTGCTTCAACTAATGAGATGGCTAATTTACCTGTCCGCACTCTTCGAAAGTTTTCTGGGAAGGAAATTTCGCCGGTTTTTAGCTAATAAATCTAGACATCTATATAAACAACATAAAGTTTCGTTGATACAAGAACTTTTTTGTCAAATTATTCACGATATTCATTAAACTGGGAACCATAGTAAGTTTTTCAATGTGCCAACAGTAATAGCAAGGCTGGTTTTGGTTTGACCGTATGGTTCTGAAAACCAAACTTATTTCGGAGTGTAATCAGTAGCTGTCTTTTCTTCTAAACAAATTATTGATTTTTTAAGTTCCTTACAGAACAGAAAAATTCACATGAAGGATTGCTATTGACCACTTAAATTATTATTTTACTATATGATTTACTTGGAATTTTTTTCTGTCCTCTTCTTTTTAAACTTATTTGATTTCAAAATAAACAACGGATTATAGACATTTACCACTATTTTTCACTTGTTTTTTGGTTTTTGGTCAGCTAGGGCAGATTAATTTGCGCAAAAAATGCATCTTCAATTCAATTCATTTTTAACTTCTATGGCGGTTTTATGCATCAATAAAATGTTTTCTGGCTTCAAAAATACTAGTTTCACAAAAAAATTGATTTTTGGACATTTGCTCAATTTTTAGGTTAATTTTTTTTTGGTTTTGTCAAATCAGCAAAGTATTGACAGGGCACTTATTACTTTGTTCGAGCTTTAAAAAACACAATAGAGCTTATAATTTTTAGGGAAGAAACTATGGTTTTAAAGGCTTCGAAGCCGCTTTCTAGAAGAATTGAAAGCAATTCTTTTCACAAATGTCTTCAATTGCTTTTCTTCTTGTAGTCGTATGAGAATTTCTTTATAACCCGAGGTCTTAAAACTATGGACTCTTTAATAGAGAACACTGCAATATTTTTACTGATTTTTGTTGTTAGCTGGTGGTTTTCATGACTTAAAAGATAAATTTTTCAAGAAATGAAATTGTTTTTTTTAAAGTCTTTCGTCTACCGTTCTGTTTGCCTATTTTTTTTATTGTCCCATTAATAACAGAACCTATTTCTAGTTTTACCTTCAAAAAGAGACCAATTGGAGATATCTGTTTTTTGAAATAATTTTGGTTTTACCAGCTTGGACAACGGTTTTTCAGAAAATAATTTGTTTTTTGAACTTTGTCTGTGATTGATATTCGTTTTTGAAACGTATGGCAAATTCTGCTTTGTGGCAAGTGTCTGTGGCTTCGCTTCGGTGGGGAAATATAAACTTCTTAAGAAATCTCAATTTAGAGCTGAATGATTTTCACGACTTTGAAAAGAATTTTTTTAAGAAAGTATGATTTTTATATTTTAGTCTTTTGTTCTATAGCTTTTTTGCTACCCAGTCTTAATAAATACAATCCGTTTTCAATTGATTGGCATTGAGGGAAAGCGCATATAGGTAGGGCTATTTTAAACTAAATTCATGGTTTTTACGGCTTCGACGCCGGTGTTTTGCCAAAAAGAATTTTTCTGTATTTGAGATTTTTTTGTAATTTCATAACTTAGTATGATTAATGACAGGTCTCAATGGCTTCTGCTGTAGGAATGAAGGGTTATGTTTAATGACTTGGTCTGACAGTTGATCGTTTTCATGACTTGGAGAAATACTGTTTTCAAAATTTTTAAACCATTATTTTCTTTTCGCCACCTGTTCTTCGCCTGTTTTAGTTAATTACTTATTATGGTAAAATACAGGTCAAATCTCACAGTATTGGTGTCGGAAAGGGGCGTAGTTTAACATATCCTAAGTTTTCGCTAAATTAATTAAGGTTATAAAGGGTTTGACACCACTTTTTCTAATTTTTTTCTCTTTTATTTTAGTTTGTATTTGAAATAAAGTTTTTCAACGTATGAAATTTTTTGAAAAAATACAGTTCTCAACGGCTTTGTTGGAAAAATTAATTGAACCTGTTAAAAATTTCTATTTAATTGACCTTTTCAATGACTTTAAAAATAATTGTTTCCAAAAAAGTTTTTTTTAACTTTTCATCTGTTTTTTTTTCTGGCTTTTTGTTACCTAGTCTCATTATTTACTGGTCCATTGTCCCTTTGCCTGTATAAAAAAATAAATTTAAAATTTATAACGGTTTAAGTGAATTCAATATGGTTTTAATGGCTTCAATCCCATTTTTCGAAAAAGAAATGTGTTTTGGTTTTTTTTTTGTTTTTGTCCGTATTTGACGTTCTCTTTGTAAACGTAGGACAAATTCTGATCAAAGAAGGTCTTATTGGTTTCGTTTTGGGGAATACGTACACCCATTTTTGCAAAGTTTAATGTATAGCTGATCATTTTCATGACCTTGAAATCAATTGTTTTCGAAAAACACAAAACGTTGTTTTAAACTTTGCTTTTTTCCTGTCTTCTTTTTACCTAGTCTCACTAATGAGTGGTTACATATTACTTTTTTGGCGTTCAAAAACTTGCAACCGAACATTTTTTCTTAGGGAATAGAATATGGTTTAAATGCTTTCGACACCGTTGTCTCGCAGAATTGATTTGAGTTTTTTGTCAGTACTTTTCGGGTTTTTGTAGTCGTATGAAAAAATCTTACTAATGACAGGTGCCAAGGTCTTATCTTATGGAATTATAAATGATTGTATTCAAAACTTCCAGTTTATATTTAAGTGTTTTCTTTAGTTTGGATTTAACTGCTTTCAAAAATATGAGCGTAATTTTTATGTTAGCTGCTTTCGTTGTTTTTTTGTCTACTTGTTACCGAGTCTCATTAAGGACTGCTTCCCGTTCTTTCGTAGTGAAGAACAATAAACTAGTTATTTTGTATAATATAAGTTTTACCTACCGCTATGTACACTTTGTCATTAGTTTTATCTACAGATAGATATCGAGTTTTGAATGTTATTAATGTTTGTTGTTGTTATTTGATTTTGCTGTTCGTCTTGTCTCGTATTCTAAATAATGGCAAATCTCCCCGACCTTCTTAAGCGGCATTTTTTAAGTCCACTGAATGATTTGAGTTGTACGCAATTTTTTATTCTTACACTATTTATTTGCGAAATTTACTTGAATTTTTAAAAGTTTTCTATCCCCTCCTCATTTGGTAAACAATTAAGCAGAAATGTGGATGAGCGGGGTCGGACTCTTATGTGCGAACGCATATTACCGATCCTCCTTGTACTAACTTAACGTCATTTTGCACAACAAAAATTTTCGCCGAGACAGTATTGCCCAGGACGACGTGCTCGACCGAATTGAATAATAATTAGATACACTGATTTCTACACCCGAAGTACAGGGTGTGAGTGATCTCAAAGTAGCAGCGGGATAGCCAGAAGATACGCAGACTGACGCACTTGGGTCTGACCAGAGACAGTTTCTGGTGCTATTGGATCTGATCAGAGAGAGTATTTTGAGAATCTCGGCCTGATCAGAGACGATTCCGTGTGCAAATGGGTCTGACAAGAGACAATTTTGCGACCACTAGTGCGACCGCTAGTGCAACCACTATTCCGAGCGGAAGGGGGTCTGATCAGTGTGTGTGTGTGTGTGGGGGGGGGTCTGGTCAAGTGGATTTGATCAGGGCTAAAAAATTTATTCCAGCGTTATTTTTTTATAATTGTAAAAATTGTTTGATTAAGAGTTAATGGTTCTCCCAAAGGCCAACACTACATACTCGATCTAATCATATACTACTCCGATTTGAGTCGATTGGCTCCAATCAAAACCATGATCTTCAGTCTAATAAGAGCTGGTCCCCTTTATAAGTAGGTGTAAGCAATTGTTGAGAAAGTTGGCGTGTTCATGATTAGCTTTTGTACAGGAAACTGACAACATGTACCTACAAAATATGAAACATTCCAAAGTGTTTTTGTAGGCAAAAATTGTTCCATTTCAGCTGAACTTTTTAACCAATATTTTGCCGAATGGTCAAAATTTATAAAACGTGTATTATACGGACACTAAAAAACTCATTCATGGCTAGCGCGTTTCCAATCAGAGTTTTTCAAGCGCAAGATAGTCTGATCAGAAACGGTTTTGAACTCATGTGGGTCTGATCAGAAGCGAATTCTAGCGAATATTTATCCGGTTATAAGGCGCAGGAGGATCTAATCAGAGGTCATATCGAGCGCACTTCCTTTAAGCGATTTGAACTTTTTTAAGCGATTTTGATACTGATCAGAGCTGGATTCAAGCGCGCAAAAACTTAAAGCACAGTTGAGTCTGATAAGAGGTCATTTTGGTCTGGGACGGTCTGCTCAGAGGTCATTTTTTTTCTGGAACGGTCTGATCAGAGTTCATTTTGGTCTGACACCTCGTTCTGGATGATTCAGAATAAACTAGCCGCTTGGATCTGCCTGCTTCGCGTCTGTGCAGTCTTCGGTCTCTTCATATTGAGATCTCTTAATGTAGAACCACCTGATCCAAGGATAGTCCCTGGCCTGGACGCAGCTCAAGGAATTCAATGAGTCATCGTTGTATCCCATCTGGTTCCAGCGGTACTGATTGCACTCAAACTTGTGGATCTAAGTTAAAAGTGGTATGCTACCGCAGCAGATGAAAATCGAGATTTAGAATACCTCATCGACATCAAACTGACTTTAGACTGACCAATCAGAGACAAAGAAATGTCTGTTCTGTAAACAACGGTTTAATTGAAGTATATCGTTAGGAAGTCTGTAGTCTTGCTTTTAAAAATCAAATTCCTATCCGACAGCTCTCAGAGGCTGGATTTTTTGTTTCAAGTTGAATTGAAAAAAATAACAGAAAAAGATAAGCGTCCCGATAAAAAACTCCTAAAAAATAAAGTTGCCATTTGTTATACGTAATGAATTAGAATTGATTACCGTTTGGAGAAAATAGAATGTTTGTGCAATCCTTACTTAGGGTTTCAAATACGTCTTGCTAACTTTGAAACGCCAAATTTTTGCTGTTCCAAATTCTTGAATCAATTTAATTCTCAAAATACCTATTTATATATGAACAAGGAGGCTCGGTAATGTGCGTTTGCATATAATGTTCCGACCCCGCTCATCTACATTTTTCACTTAATTGGCTACCAAACGATGAAGAGATAAAAAATCCCACGTAATTCAACAAACTACTAAATAGAAAAACAATATACCTTAGACGGCCGATGAAACCTGTCATTAATGTGACTACCAGAAAAGACGGCGATAAAAATCAAATAAATACAAATATTAATTACGACCGAAACCCATTGTCCATGTTTTTAAAACAAAAATTACCAAATCAAAATGGCATCAGATAAGACCTACCTTAAAGAAAAATAAAGTTGTGCTTCAATAGAAAAAACTATGGGTCCTCTTCTCAATGGGACTTGGTAGCAGGTTGACAAGAAAAGAGCAAAAGGGCAAAGATTAAAAAAACGCTTAAACGTTGCCTTTCGAATTTTCTTTTGTCAAACTGATTAAAAACGTTCTGTATCATCTAGACTCATTGATAGATTCATTTTAAGTTCAAAGGAAAGTGATTGGGACCTTTCATTATCCAAGTTATGTCATACGACCACAAAAAGAACGACAAATACAGGCAAACATAAAAAAATCAAAGTTTGCACAAAAACGGTGTCCCAGCCCATTAAATTTTAGGCTGTTCACTAAAAAATTAAAATTTCTAGTTGCGATTTTTATCAAATGGCAAAAAGTCAACCCATTATTCTGATACTGTGAAAAGAGAACAGAAATCTGATAAAAATTGGCAAACATGCAAAAACCATGAGTATTTAAAGAAAACTCATAATACAAAGACCATTTGAGGTAAATGAAACCGTTATGAAGAGCCAAATGTACTTCACTAGGTAACGGATGTGGCTTGTCTGTAGAGAAACTAAGCTGCAATATAACAGAAAAAAAAGTGGCAAAGCTCAAAAGTCCATTGTCTATTTGACTGTCTCTTTAAACAAATATTTTCAAAACTTATAATAAACTTAAGCTTAGAACCAAAAAATAGAAAGTTTAAATTGCATTGCCATAGAAGTAATTGCGTCTGTTATTATTCAGATTAAGTCATAAGCCTGTAAACTAACAAAAAATACAAGCAGAACTAAAAAATTCACAAATAATTTTGCGGAACCGCAGAGTTGAGGCCAGTAAGTTTAAAGATATTAACCGCAAGAAATCTAAATCTTCACTTGAGCCTCCATTGAACATTAAAAAGTCTTTTTTGTAACAGGACGATCGCAAAATGACAAGGAAAAGAACCGCAAATGTTGAAAATATCTAAGACAAACAAACAAAATTCTTCTGAAACAAATAGACTAAGTCTCAGTCAAAAAAAACATCAGTCAAAACGTATAACGAACAGAGAAATTATTTTTTGCGACTCAACAAAAAACAAGATTTCTCCTTTTTGAGGTTAGGTTACGAAAACTATACGAAAAAGTGAATAGGCAAAAAGGACTAAAATCAGAACAAAAAGGGAAAGTTTGAAAAACATTTTTTTTGAAAAAATTTAGTTTAAAAGTCAATAAAGCCATTAAATTTACACCGACATTAGTTAATGAGTTCTTTTATTTACCTTTAAATGAAAATCGAGGCCTTTTATTAACCAATATATGGCATACGACAACAAAAAATTAACATCAAATTCAGGGCAAAAAATTACCAGAATTTGCAAGAGAACGATGTCGCAGCCCTTAAAACGAGAGGCCATAAAAGCAATAGATATGTTCACTAGCATATGTTGAACAGTATTCCAATGAATTTTCTATAATGTGACAATTAACCAAAGGAAAAAAACTACAGCAAAAAGGGGAAATATGAACAAAAATCACAAAACTCTCTCTGAAAACTCGTAGTACAAAAACAAGAAGCCGTAACTCCAGAAAAAACGGCCACAAAGATTAGTTTATGCTTTATCTGGAAAAAAGATTCTTGTATTTACTTAGAATAAGCTAAATGCTGACAGAATTGTGATGAAAAAATAAGAACATCCAAAAATCACTGACATTTTCTTGAAACAATTATGTTCAATGTCATAGGAGACATTAGATAACAACCAAATTCATTTTATGGGCTCACCTAAATTTTTTTTAAGAAGCCTTTTCTTCCTCTTAAACCACATTTACAGCTCACGATCGGATCTTTGATCAGTTATATTGAGCAATCAGACTGCAAAAAAATAACAAAGAATACGAAAGAATTCAGTTAAAGTTTATTAAAAATTTTCGTCAAAAACATAAATACCATTAGGTTTTATCTAAAAAAATTAAATCTACATCCGGATTCAATATCACACTCTAAACTGAAAAATTTGTCAGTAATTATGATTAAGAGAAGATTGAAAGCAAAATTTTTTTAAAAAAGGAGCGCCCGAATTAAAATTAAAAAGTTTCTGATTGTAAGATTCCATGATGGGATCAAATCTCTCCCTGATTGTGCCTCATGTTTAAAAGGCCAAAACATATTTCTAAAAGTGTGTGAATTAGATCACTTGTTAAGTTCAATTTTTCAAAAATCAAAAAAACAATGATGCTTTTTGTATTTTTATTGAGTTAAATTCGCAAAACTACGGCACACTTTTAATACTAAAAGACTTTTTTAGAGCGCTGGATTTCATCCAGCACTCTTTTGGAGCTACGGAGAATGTGTCATTGATTTCTATTTCTGTTTCCGGTAAAACTAAACAAAGTGGACAGATAGGCATATTTTGTGCCAATTTTGATGAAAAAATTCGAATTTCGAAAATTTTGTCAAACTATTTAGACCACCAAAATGTTTGCTCTACCGTTGAAGGTTTGCGAAATAGACCAATTGTTGAGCGGAATACTTTAAACACTGAAAGAACAATGATGACTTTTGTACAATTATTGAGTTAATTTTTTCGAAAAACGGCAAAACTTTAATTCCAGAAGATATTTATAGTGCGCCGAGTTTCAACTAGCTCTTTTTTGGGGATTAAAGAGTTTGTGTCAGCGGTTTCTGGGTCTCCACATTCGGCAAATTTGAACAAAGTGGATCAAAAAAGCATCGTTTTAGAATTTTTGGTGAAAAAAATTCTGAATTTCAAAAATTTTATCAAAAATTTTTGCCAAAGAAGACCTAAAACAAAGAATTCAGCAACGCCCTCCAATCATTAACAAAAAATAACACTCAAATTACCAAATTACTAATAACACTATCATTACCAAATTTATCATATTTTAGATTAAATTTGCATAATTGAGCCAAATTTTAGCGAAAATTATGGAAGATGTGAATAAAAACTGTTGATTGATTATTCACAAAATTTTAAACCTCGATAAATCACTGCAAAAAACGAAATTCGAAAAAATTTTTCTATTTCCATATTGTA